>NW_022196894.1:48249851-48271400 GCF_008632895.1 Mastomys coucha | reverse complement strand
AGCCCTGGCTGTCCTGGAACTCACTCTGTAGACCAGGCTGGCCTCGAACTCAGAAATCTGCCTGCTCTTCTTACAAACAAGCTGGTTTCCTCATCAACTGAACTCAGTCAGCAGGCGATGTACATAGCTGCCAAACTCATGACAGATGAGATAGAAACCTAATGTCTACACAGTGAAAATCCTAGGAAAAAAAGTGTTGCTCTCTAGATGAGAAAAAATGCAAGGCAAGCTCACCATTGCAATCAAGATTTCACAGAAAATGAGTTTAGAAAAAAAAAAAAAACAGGAGCAGACAGGATATATTTAGATATTCCTCCCTTTGACAGATTTATAAGAAAGGAGGCTGAGCTAAGGTAAATCTTCATCTTTGTCAAACTTACAAATTGCAGTTAATACTCTTTCATACCTCAAATATAATCTTAATTGTTACAGGCTTCAGTGATCTGCCATCAGTGGAAATAGTTAGATGTGAATGTTTGATAAAATCAACCTGGCACTAGGCAATGGAATTTGTGCCAGGTTAATTCTGTATGACATGACATCTACCTCTGGGTATTCGAAATACCAATGACTATTAGCTGCAGTGTATAATCTTAGAATCATACAGGGATCTATGATGTCATTAACTGATGTCTGCTTTCAGGACAGTTCTTAATATCCTGTAACCATTTTGACCTACAAATTTCCCTCTAGAGGAAAAGAAGAAATTTAGATAATTTGATTCATAAAGGAAAAGCTTTAAATTTCAATTTAATTTAAAAGTAACCAATGAAGAAAAGTATTTGAAACTGCTCTCTTCTACATTTCACACTTTATGTGAGATTAAGAAGTCAGTAGAATTCTACAGATGATGGTGCAGAGGGAACCAGATAATGGCCATATTGTTAAAATGATGCAAATGCTCATCCACAGAGTTCATAAATTTAGGCAAGTAGTAGTTAAAGAAGAGAGCACAAACTGAATTGGGGAAAGAATGTTACGCCATCTGTTGGGGCTATAATATCACTGTAATTATCAGCGAGGTAAATACAAAAGTCATGAAAGTGATAGCACGGATCATGCCCAGCTGGTTATGCTGCCTTTTCAAATTAGACATCAGTTCTCCTCATTGAATTTGTTCACCCTTGACTCCAGCTCATATAAGATTTTTTCTTGTCATAATCATCTCAAGTGTGGGCTCTCCAGATGCTTTCCTATCACATAATCCAGATGCAATCTTTCTAAGAAAACAAGAAACTAATGAAGATTGAAATGACTACCATACCATTATCTTGATCTACACAACCAACACTGGTACAGTTCTGAATGGATCTTGTTTCTAAATGACAACAGCCAATCCTATGACTTGAACTAGGGAAAAATTAAGAAGAAACCAACCTAATTCCCAGTCTCTGTGTTGATACTGAAATCTGGCAATACTGAAGCAAAGCAAAAGTAAATATTTTCACTTTGTCCAGGAATTACTACCAGGAAGATAAAACTGTATACCATTTTAACTGTTCACTTATCAAGACAAGTTGTCACAACTCTTCAAGCCTTTCATCTCACTGTGCTCATCAATCCAAAGATCTTTATCTTGCTATTATTGAAAATTAGAGCACCAACTACCCCCCAAGTAGCCTACTTCTGGAGTGTCACTTGGACATCTCCTATTGAGGTGACTTTAAAGCTCTGTAAGTATTCTGCCACAATTTCTACATTTTGAGAAATTATCCACATCCTGTGAAGTTGGCATTCTTTTTAAGTATTCATCTAGTGAACTCAAGCTTGCTTGATTGGTTGGATTTTTTTTGGTGATATACTGGAGTAACACCACTACATTTCTCATATACTCTTATTACCTTGAGTATAAAATGGATCCTTTATACAGAATATTCAATCTGACTGGTTTTCTTTCTTTCTTCCTTTCTTTCTTCCTTCCTTTCTTTCCTTCTTTCTTTTTTTTTAAGTTATTTGTCTTTTGTTTACATACTTATTTACTTACTTTAATGTGTATATGTGGACAACTTGAGGAAGTTTGTTCTCTCTTTTCACCATTGTGGGTCCCAGGAATTGAACTCAGGTCATCAGGCTTGGTGACAAGCACATTTATCCACTGTGACATCTCATCTGTGCACCTGACTTGGTTTTCTATGATTAAGTATCTGTTTGGGTTTCTCAAGAACGTGCATGACTGTATTCTTAGCTGACCACTTATGTAAACTTATGTTTGTGCTAGAATATGAATGACTTATTGGAGATGGGGCAATATTGTAATATTCATTGTACCACTCTCCTGATTAACATGTATTGTTGTAACTACCCTAAAATGCCAACATGTAGAAGAATTTCCTATGAATGAGAACTCTGACCACTGTCTTGCTGGTTTCATAGGCAGCAGGCTCAGTTCTCTAAGAGACCATAGCTTTGTGTTCTAGACCAATCTTATCATCTCAGATCCCCAGTCAAAACATCTACTCACATGGTTCCCTCCATCTCCTTTTTTATTAAAGTAAGCATCCTTTGTTTCAAACATTTTCTGAGTTTGGGCTTTGTGTCTTCCCTTTCTACTTTCCAGTAACAGAATGGGGACGGAGGGAAGGAAGTGGTCATATAACTAAGAGGTTCTTCTTTTGTATTGACAAAAATATTGGTTATACTTAGTGAAGTGTAAGTTTAACTCCAAATCTTTTATATCTAAATGAATTAGCATGTCCTAAAACCCTTCCATTTTTGTAGGACGCTTTCACATCCTTATTATCCATGTCTAAATTATACAGGTCCAATGAATGACATGACATCACTCCGTGTCTCTTAGTTGTTGGGAACCATCAGAGACCTGAGAAAAACATCCTGCCCCAGCTGGCTGAGCACCTTGGAATAAACATCCTGCTCCCCAAGATCCAGCTTGGCCCTGAGATAAGAAACATTCAGTGTACCATGACTTCTGAGAACTCCCCCCACCCCCACCCCCACCCATGACTTCCCCCGGGGTCTTAGCACCAGAAGATACTGTAAATATCCTTCTCCCTCCTTCTTCTTTCCCTCCCTCCAAGATTTTTGCTTTAAATATGCTCTGTTCAACCAAGTAAACGGCTCTTGACAAGCAATGCTTCCTTGAGTCCTGTCGTCTCTCTCGCCCATTCTTTATTTACAGGTTGTGACCCTCCTCGTTCTCCCGAATAACTTGACCTGCAGGCCAGGTCACTTAGTGATCTATTGCAGTGAGGATACACCATGACAAAGGCAGCTTATAAAAGAAGGTGCTTAATTTGGGACTTGCTTACAGTTTCAGAGGGTGAGACCATGACTGTCATGGCAGGGAATGTGAGAGCAGTCAGGCATGGTACAGGAACAGTAGCTAAATGGTTACATATAAGTCACAAGATGGAGGCAGAAAGAGAGCTAGAATAGGCCTGCTATGGGGTTTTGAAACCTCAAAGCCCATCCCAAGGTGAAAGACCTTCTCCAATAAGGCCACACCTTCTAATCATTCCTAAAGAGTTTACCAGCTGAGAACCAAAAATTGAAATATGTGAGCCTAGAGGGAGACATTCTTATTCAAACCACACAGATGAACGAGGCACTTGTGTATTCTTAGTCTAATATGAAGAGACTTAAGTTTCATTTGTTTATTCGTACTTATATGAGACTGTTCAGTGCTCAGCATCTTATTCTAGGGATGAGGAAGCAAGGTAAAGGTAGAGATCTGCTTGTGACAAGGGCTTCTGAGAAACCCAGGTTGATGTTAAGTCAAGAATCTTCTACTGCTGACTATGTGCTACCTCCAGCAATATATGTCACCTTTAAGGAAAGGGAGGTTGTTTCCTTGCTTTGAGAGAACAGCGTTCCTACAGCCTTCTACCAGAGCAAACATTTCCATGATGCAGTGACTGTCATATGGACTACCCAGTGCATACTATTAACTTCTTTCTTTATAATGCATAGCAAAATTTTTTATTTTAAATTACTTGGGCCATTAGTCAGTATCAGTCTTTCCCCACAAGAAGATAGCCTTTGCAATGTCAGGAGCTATGTTTTCATACAGAAGAAGCTCATGACTATAATTGGTGCTCTTTGCCTCATGGCGAACATTCAACAGGACCTACAAAGACCCCAGTAACGCTCTTCAGTGTGTGAATAAAGAAATCAGCACAAATACAAAGGGAGCCAGACATCTTTAGGCAATGCGTCCTAAATCATGCTTGTCACAAAAGTTTTTGCCAAAATGTAATACTGCGAGAAAAATAAGTGAAATGGAGTGAATTTTCATAATGCCACATAGTTTGTACTACATTTTCTCCTACTCTTGTGGTATTAAAAAGCCCTCCGCCGCAATTTATAAAATGGTAGTATTACTAGGTAATAGTTTTCAGTGTTTGTGATTTTTAAATTGACATTATTTGAGAAACATAAATTGGCTACTCTATCTCAGTCATCCAACTTCATTCCATTTTAATAGTACCCCCTCTTCATAAAGCCTGAGAGTCTGATTTCATTGATCTAAGGCATGTCAAAGTATGATTTTCTAAGTAATAAAACATGAATCTAGGATAAATATACAATGTACAGGTGTCAGAATGTTTTGAGCTCATTAATGAGAAAATAAGTCAAAATGTTAAATCTTTTCAAAGGGTATGAAAATTAAAGAGAAAAAAAAGAAAACTGAAATAAGATTGTAATTGAGATACAGGACAATAAAATCTTAATCACAGGGGTTACCATTACCAAAGGACAAAAACCATGAACTCTTTCACCAGAAAAGAAACAATTTACACTGTGTCAACCTTCCCTAAGTTGACATGTAACTTTAGAGAATTTGCACCCTCATCAATAGTATATAGTAAACCAAGCAATGTGTTTCCTTTTAGTGTGACCAGGGACTCACATCCATTCGTTAAGATGGTCTCACACTGCCTAGCCCTCGTTGGAGTGTTCGCCTTGCATACTCCTTGTGGGACCACTCACACGGCACTCTCCCTGTGGGAGTGTTCATGTCCTAATTTTCAACCACATTGTATTAGGGTCCACCTTAGCTCAGAATGACTTTAACTTGACTAATTACACCTGCAAGGACCTTATTTCCATGGGAGTCCATTTAGAGATATTAGGGTTTAGAACTCCAACATATGAATTGAGAAGGAAGTATAATTAAATCTATAATATGTAAGTTTCTACTGAGAATTTTCTTCACTTTCTAAATTTTCAGGAGAAAATAATGCCAACGGTCATGTCCAAAACCATTAGGAATGGTTCTAGAGTCCTTTATTCATTTCTTGGGACAGCCATACCAAATAACCATGACCAGGACGGCTTAAACAATAGAAGTCCATTTTTGTACTCTAGAGAGCTAGAGGCAAAATCAAGATCTTGGTAGGGTCACATTCCAGATGAAGGTTCCAGGAAAGAGCTGTATTTTTCATCTCTCCCATGGCTAAGGGGAGTCTTTAAGCATCTCCTGGTTTTCTTCTGCCTCTCTCTTTATATCTAACTATTTTGTAACATCTTTGTTGTGACCCAAGGTCTCAGGTAGCCCTACCTGCCTTCCAATTCTCTAACTATGAATGACCTTGAACTTCTGATCCTCCTCCTTCTGAGTGATAGAATCACAGAGGTGTAGCCCTCCCTATACCTGGTTTATGTGGTGCTGGAGAGCAAACCCAGGGCCTCATGCACACTAGACAAGTACTCTATCAATTGAGCTACAAATAAAATTGTCTTTGGTTTTCACAGTTTGGGTTTTTGTTTATTTTAATTGTCCTAGGGCTTACTATAAATACCATGACTTATCAGAATCAAATTAAGATTAATGCCCATATGAAAATTAATAAATGGCTACTATACAATATACTATGTCCATTTTCTTCTTCCATTTTATGTCATTGTTTTATATGTGTGTGTGTGTGTGTGTGTTTCATACATTAAAATACAAGGTTGGAACCAAATTTTATATCTGCTAAAGCAGCTAAGAAAAGAACAAAGTGAAGACTCTTCATAAAATTGGTCACAGTCACTGTATTGTTTGCCATTGTTAGTCTCTTATTGTTGCCCTGAGTTTACATCAGCATCTCACATTCTTTCATCCTCAGTTGGAACTTTGCTGTCACTCAATTTCTCCATGTTGTCACTAATAATTGCACTGCATTTCTATACTCATCTGTTATGTATAGCTATTCTTAATCATATTTAAATAGGTTAAGAAAAGAAGCATGAATTTATTATAGTTTGAGGGTCTTCATTGGTTGTCTTCTCTTTGCTCTCTCTGGCACACTACAGACATCTAGTTTGCTGCTCTCATCAAAGTACCAACCTCCACTTAACTGCTAAGCATTGAAATCTTGATTACTGTGGAGCAGAGCCCTCAGGCTTGAACCTTACCACATTCTGCTCTCAAGGCAGCTCAGTTCCACTGGCAAGAAATTTGAACCTCTGTGTTCTTGGGAATTACCTATCCCACTAAGGAGAAAAGATGAAAAAGTCCTGAGCCCATTGTGGCTAGAGAGCGGAGGAGTGGTCTTGGGACTTTCAGTTGTCCTTCCCTGCCATAGAATCTCCCCTAGGCTTGAGTTGAGACAGAAGGAATCAGAGCTTCAGTATTTTTACCTACCATACCTGGATAAGGCTTCCCAGTAATCAATTGAGATTGGATAGAGACACTCCGACCTCTCAGCCATACTCACAAAGAATTTAGATTCTGTAACTCATTTGTGGAATCAGAGAAATTCTGGGGCCTTTGACACTCTCTGTGAGATGCTATATCCAGTTATAGGACTTTCAGAAAGGGATGCCATTCTGGTTACACCTAGCTACATGGAATTCCAAGTCAGGGATCTATCATCACAGGAGCCCTGCTGCTCCTATTTGGTTTTAAATTAATACTCCCAAATTGATGCTTCCTCCTCGGCTGAAGCAACTCTTAGCCTTCCTAATGCTGTGACCCTTTAATACTATTCCTCATATTGTGCCAACCTCGACCATGTAATTCTTTTCATTGCTACTTCATACCTGCAATTTTGTTACTGTTATAAATTATCATAAATGTATGATATGCAGGATATCTGATATGTGATCCCAAAGGGTCACAACTTACAGGTTGAGAAGCACTGCTTTGCTGAAAACCATTGACACAAGTTCTATTCACTTGAAATTGTTGGGTTTAAAGGGAAATACATTTCACTAGTTATTCTTGCTTGATAGGGAAGCAAGTCCACAAAATTCCTTGCTACTATCCCTAATATCACTCCATTGTAATGGGTTTGGTCATTTGGTTTTAACTGCAAACATGAACTAACACACAGTAGCTATCAAAACTGGGGAAAGTAAATATACAACCAACGCTGTTTTTTATGACATTTTGTGATTAGAAATGTTTGAAAAGTGGATCACATGATACTTCAGATAAATTTTCTCTCACATCCTATGAGATACTGCCAATGTTTGACAAAAGGTGACTAGAGGAAAATATTTGAGAATATCTGCTGTGTTTGTCAAATCAGGCACTTATTGAAGTGAGTAGTCACAAACGAGAGCTGGGTGCAAACTACAGTTATTTTTTGTATCAATTCAACTATGAATATTGATCTAGGGACAACATCTTTATTAAAGGAACACCTACGTCTAGTCATTAAAATTCTGTATCAGCTTGGGAGGTTAAGGCAAAAAGAAGTTCCCTACTCACGCTGTTCACTGGTTCATTTAGTGCATTAGAAGTGGTTTTAATTTCAAAATAAATTAGTAAATAGATCACTGAGTGACCTCTTGTGGGTTCATACTATGATACGCAAGCAGAGTATTCTGTGATGTTTCCTGTATGTGATTTCACATATTAATATTCTCTGGGATGTTCCTTGACAGTGATTGTCAGTTTACAAGACATGACATCTACACATGTGCTTTAATTACTTACTCATTTCAATCATTTAGCCAACAAATGCTTACTGAAGTAAATACTGAGCTATGAATTCCACAGATAGTCAAGGTCTGTGTCTCTCACAGCTTTCTAAGCATTGCCTTAACCAGCGAAGTGTAGGAGCATGCTATGTGTCATACAGGATATAGTTGTACACTGCCCAGGTAACCCCGTCAGGAATAAAAGCAGTCATTTGCATGAGCTGCTGGAAGTGTTGACTGCGGCTGAATTTCATAGCTGCATCTCTGCCTTGAGATTGTGCGCCGTTAAAGAGACCTTCCTTGTCCAAGGTCACAACACCTCCCTTAGGGTATCTTGTAACCAATTACTGGTTAAAGCGAAGCATGAAGACCTGTGTGCTTGCGTCAATTTGTGTGTGACTCTGAAGAGCTATTACAACTTCGAATCACCCCAAAGGAGTCTGTGAGCCTTCGGTTCCAATTCCTTTGCTGTGCGATTTTTGTAGCTATCCACTTCTGCTCCTCCAATAGTCCACACACAGTCTCCATTTCATACAGTTTCTAGGAAACGCAACCTAAGAGAAATAATGGGTGCCAGAAATGATCCTAGAAGGTAGACTCTAAATGAAATTTTTGAACTGAATCACTTCCTGCTCAGTGGTGGAAAAGCTCATTATAACTGTCACAGACCCTCAGGGAAGCTTCAACTGCTCACCCCACAACTCTAATACAACACAACAAGGCTCAGAAGAGGAAATGGTACCCTGGGACTGGAAGTGGGGATATCGAGGTGCGTACCCTTGAGACTCTCGGAAGCCAACTGTGGTTGAATCTGGTGGGCAACAGAAAAGCCCCACTCCTCTCTGCTAAGCACAGGTCTGTCCCTCTTGTACGTGGTTGGTGCTGTGATTGCTTCTCCTAAGACTGTATCTTGCCTCCGTAAAGCTACCTCCACCCACCTCTTAGCCACTAGCCCTTGGTTTAAGGTCAAATATTATCATAAACCATCTGAGGAACTTTGGGGTCTGCTAAGAAAGAGAATCCAAAGAGAACAGTCTACCCTACTGGTAGGAGCTACGTGAGGACTTATGAGATCAGTCCACAGGGTTACTGTACTAAGAATACAAAAGGTAAGCTGGGAAGATTAGTCCGTGGCTAACAGTATGTATTACTCTTGCAAAAAACTTTGACTTCAGTTCCCAAGACCCATGTCAGGCAGCTCACAACCTCCTGTTAACTACAGCTCCAGCGTATCTGTCACCTGTCACTCTTACCGACTCGAGTACCTGGCTCATGTGTATGGAGCCACATACAGAGTTGTCTTAGAATTGCTATTGCTGTAATGAAGCATCATGATTGAAAGCAACTTCGCTCACAGTTTCATATGCCAGTTCATAATCCGAGGCATCGAGGGCAGGAACTCAGGCAACGTAGGAAGCTGGAGGCAGGAGCTGATGCAGAGGCCATGGAGCAATGTTGCTTATTGGGTTGCTCCCCATGGCTTGCTTAGAGGGCTTTCTTATAGAACCCAGGACCACCAGGCTAGGGGTGGCCATACCCACAGTGAGCTGGTCTTTCCCCCATGAATCACTAATTAAGAAAGTGCCCTACACCCAGATCTTATGGAGACATTTTCTCAATTGAGGTTCCCTTCTCTCTGATGGCTTTAGCTTGTGTCAAGTTAACATAAAACAAGCCAGAACAAGACACAGGCAAATACATAATTTAAAAAAAATAGAGAAAAAATCTTTAAAAGGTATACAGTATATGTGAACAAGAAAGAACTTGATATATCAGTATGCCCCTACAATACATAACTGAACACCCTGTCAAGAGTCCTATCTGCTAGGCTGTCTCCTGAAGGCTGGAAGATAGCTGTGTTCTACATTGGAGTTTGTTTGCTTGCTTGCTTGCTTATTTATTTACTTATTTATTTACTCAAGATAGAATTTCTCTGTGGAGCCCTGACTCTCCTGGAAATCCATAGACCAGGCTGGCCTCAAACTCCAAGATCTACCTGCCTCTGCCTCCCTCTGCCTCTGCCCCTCTGCCCTCTGCCCTCTGCCCTCTGCCTTCTGCCTCCCAAGTGCTAGGATCAAAGGCATGTGCTGTCACTGCCTAACTACACCAGAGCTTTTTGATGTGCATGTGGGCATTGTGAAAAACCTGGCAACAGTAAAAGACATCTGAACACACAATGACCAAAAATTAATTCAGAAACAAGTGTCTGTTGGATTCAAGGTGCTTCTGCCTGTTCTACTCATGGTACATCACAGGACTTCATGGTAGTCATGGTTCAGAGCCTACTGTATGCACTTTGTACCATGTGTGCCGCCACAGTATTGCTATGCAAAGGAGATACACCTGGCACATTCACCTGAATTATGCTCAGATTTCAAACTGGGGCCCATTGTGAATTTCAGTGTTGTTATGGTACTGAAAGGTTTTCTGCTCCTACAGAAAAATGGCTTGGAGCAAAGACTTTTATTATTATTTATTATTATTATTATTATTATTATTATTATTATTATTATTATTATTATTTTCCTGCCATTATCCTCAGCAAAAGTATCAAATCCATGTATCTTTGGGTGTTTGGTTGTATTAAAATGTTTGGTTTTTAAAACTGCCTTTTGAGTTGCTGATTTGAGTTTTATGAAAATTAGTAAATGAATTTCAGCTTAGGATTAGGACAGAATTTCCAACAATTTCTGAAATGACTCTAAACACACTATATATTTGTACAAAATGACACTGAGTATTGACAATTTCAAAAACTAAAACATCTACCAACTATGGAAAACATTGATGACATTCTGTGTCCTTCAGTATTATTAACCGTTGAGCCAGGATTTAATTCTTTATGTAAAAATAAATAAGCACGTTTATCTCATTAGCATACAAATTTGCTTTCATTGTTAATAAATTGTGACATTTTAAGTATGCTGAAGAGTTGCTTTAAAAGTCATTTATTTATGAGTTACTTGCAGTATAGGTACTGCATAATCTGCAGATATTTTATATATCTATATTCCCAGAGTCATATAAAGTTTCTGGGGTGAAATCAGGTGTGGAATGTGTTTGAGAAGGCTCTCTTGCTCTGTGTGTGGTGCCATTGCTAGATCTCTTCAGACAGTTGAGGAAGACACCAAAAAGGCTTAAAGAGAGCATACAAGACTGATTGTATTTCTCAAGGTCTAACAATCATCTTCTTGCCATCTCTGGTATATAAGAGGACTCAGAGAATACCACAGTTGCCAAGCAACTAGAGAGGAGCAGTGTGCTGCTAAGGACTTTTTTTTTTTTTTTTTAGGTCACAACCACCATCGTTTACCACTACTCTATTAGCAACTCTCAGCTCATGAGTATACTGGTGATGTGGAATCCTTAGGATGAAAAAGAAAAGAGAAAACAGTTGACCTTGATTGATAGTATAGTTAACTTGGCATGGGATGGCAAGTGTCAAGCAGATTATACCATTCAGGGATGGTCCTCTGTCTAAGCTCCCTTAGACATTGGAACAAAGTACACAATTCTGGGGGCCCAAGTCGAGGTGCTGTGAAGACAACACTCCTTCTGCGGGCTTCAGGGAAATGGCTTTCCTGGAAATTCCAGCTACTTGGTAGTCTTGGTTTCTGACCATATAACTCTCTGCCCCTAACTTTCATATTCTTTTTTCTCATGTGCCTTTCTCTAAATTCTCTTTTCTTCTTTTGTTGTTGTTGTGGTGGTATGTCTATGCACATGTGTGTGTTCATGTATATATATGTACATATATGTGCATAGGTACATTTACTTGCATGAGTCTGTACATGTGGAGGCCAGAAGACAAATTTGGTTGTAGTTACTCAAGTACATTTAACATATTTTTCTCTTTCTTTTTTAAATTTGTTTTTTGTTTATTTGTTCCTTTGGGGAAGATCTCTCACTGGTACAGAACTTGTGAGATAGACTAGGCCAGCCCCAGGAATCTGTCCATCTCAGCCTCCTTAGTGCTGGGATGGCAAGTGTATTTAACTCCACCCATTTATTTTATTTCTAACATGGATTCTGGTGAATGAACTCAGGCCTTGAACATGTGCCACATGTACTTTACATTGTGTGTTATCTCTTAAGCATCCCTGACATGTTTTTTGGTTTGTTTGTTTGTTTGTTTTTGTGGGTTTTTTGGGTTTTTTGAATAGAATACTTGATAATTGAAGTAGGGTCTACCATAACCCATATGAACTAATGGCCATCTCTGCAAATATCCAAATTTCCAAGTAAGATGACATTCAGAAGTACTAGGAGTTAGGATTTCCACATTTCTTTTGGGGGACACAAATGGCAGAACTGAGAAGAAATTGTCTTTAAGAATAACTTTTGACAGTGCACTAGACTGTCTACTTAGGCACTTGATGTGTGGAAAGTCTTAGGGTATGGTCAGAGAAGAGGCCCAATCTAAAAGATGGATGTAGTCGTGTGCAGAATGAACAATTCAGAAGAGAAGCACATAGGAAAAAGGTATGAGTCAGGTTTGGAAGTAATGCAATGAGGGCAATGAAGACACAGCCCAGTTGTCTCAGTTTAGTAACAACTTCAAATAGTCAACTCACCTCAAATTATGGATGGAGAAATGGATTTGGAGAGAAAGGAGGCTAATTCATAGCACAGCATTTGGGACTTGCTAGCCAGCACTACATATTCCTCAGGCACAGTATAAATATTCAATAAATGAAGTGGTTGAAGAATCGGTCTTACGTTTTGTCTTCTGCTATTGGATCAACTGTGAAATTGTTCATTGAACCAGGAAAATAAATGGCTCAAAATTACTTTCAGTGAGAGGAAAGAATTGGGAGAGTTTTCTGCATGCTGAAGTCCTCTTTCTCTAGGCTTTCTCTGGCTGGTCAGGGACTTCCTGAACCACACAGGGACAGGCAGGTATGTGAGAGTTGGTGGGCACATGCCTCAGCCTCCTTACTCTAGAAAAGAGAAACTGGCCCCAGTGTGCTGAAGGACTGATGCTCCTGGCCACTTACCTCTGAGAGGCCCTAGAATATGGGAGGCAGGCACATGACCTGGTGATGCTTTGACTCAATCATTATCCCTGGCTCTATCCAGGCCAAGAATCCGTTTGGGGGGAGTGAAAAAAGAGGTGAAAGTAAAAGGCGGGCAGCTCCAGTGTTCCCTCTCCCAGGGGGTGGTCCCTCCTTGTCGCCACTGTTCCTATTAACACCAGCTTGTCAGTCACACTTCCTGGTTTTATTTTTGGCTCAAAAAGTAACCCTGCACCCGTCCTCCTTTCCCAAGCACATTATAAAATCCTAAAGAGAAAGACCCATCACCAGCTTCCTGTGGACTCCCCACAGTGCAGGAACTATGGGAGAGAGAAATACAGTCTCTTTAAATAACTACTATTATACGAGTTACATTTATTGATGCATTTTAGTATACTAAATGTTGTTTTAAGTGCTTAGCACACATTAGCTACATTAGTCTCTACAACAGTTCTACAGGGAATCATTAGGATACCCATTTAACAGAAGTGGTAACTGAGATTTGATATGATCAGGTAATTTTCCTTTTTGTAGAGCGAGAAGAGGCAGTGCCAGGCTTTGAATGCCTATCCTGTGCTATCTCAAAGGGTAGACTATTACAGAGGAATTAAAAATGATAGGGAAGGATGGGTGTGGGTATGAAGTTTCAAATGTTATTTTATTTTATTTTATTTGTGATAGGCAACTCTAGTGCTGGCACAGTAGTCTGATGTCTGTAGAAGAAGATCAGACAGGAAAAAGAATTAAAGACCCAGTAGCTATTTTGCTAGTCACTCAAGGAGGATTTAAGCCTTTTTAAAAAGATTTCCAACTGAGTAAGTCTGAAAACATAGCAGGTGAGGTGAAAATGAAGAGGAGATAGTTTAAGTATCTGCTCTTCCTAGAGGGTAATCACAGTCTTGATCAACTTAATTGAGATGATTAGGGGGTATAGCCCCTCGTGCAGTCCCTTCACACCAGCGCCTAGATTAGTGCCAGAATGGCAAGCTGCAGGGGTGTATACTCCCCAGTGTTGCAAACCTTCACCTCCCCCCAGGAGAACTGCCCTGGTATTGGACCTTAACCAGAAATATGCTTGAAATGAAACGCTGAGGATTGGTGCTCAGCCTAGGCAACTGACTCAACACAAAGTCAAAGTAAGACGCAGGAGAATTTACCAGACGGTGCAGGGGGTGTGGAGGAGACCCAACACAGACATGATATGAGACTGTAACCCTCAAACTGGACAGAAACTACAGTGCAGGAGGCACAGGCATACTGTTTACAAGATGAAAGGGAACCTTTGAGGGTGGGGAGCTACAACAGGACCCAGTGTGTGATGCATAGAAAATCCAATAGGCCAGAGTACAAGGAAGAGGGGGCGATGAAGTGAGCTCCAAGGACTGGAAGGAAGCTGTCAAAGAGGTCTTCATTTCTGATACACTTTACATATACAACGTAGCATACAGTTGGTAGTCGTTTTTCAAAGTGGTTTTGTTCCATCGTGTCCCACCACAAACACTGAATTAACAAACACTGAACCTTTGCTCCTCGGGGAAATTCTGGATCCGGTTCTTGGGAGTCCCACCCCCATCCCCAGCCCACCCCCTACCCCCATCCCCATTCATACCATTTTCATCAACCACTCACACCTACCCTTGACTTAGTCTGTGTTTCTCTTTAAAGACACCTTATTCAACATGTGCTGTTAATTAACACTGGATTCCTAGTCAGCTGCACCACTACTAGTACCTGAACACAGCTGGTTCAAGACGCACATTTCCTCTACAGGGCCTTCCTGTGCTTATGAACACCCATCAGTACTTCTCAGCTTTACAAAGAGACAATTATGCACAGAAAAAGAACCAGCCCCAAAATACCAAAAGCCGGGAGCTAACAAGACCACAGAAGGGATCTTGTTTACAATATGAGTACTAAAACGGAAAAGGTGGGAAATCACCTTGTTTAGCTTCAATGGGGTCTGTGCCTGTGAGCTGACAGATTCTTCACTTTTCTGTGCCTGTCGATGAGAGACTATGAAACCAATCCCAACATTGACATGGGAATCACAAATAAATTTTTAGCAAAGGAGTGAGTTGAAAATATGGGGTCTGAAAATAGTGACCATCTACAATATGTACACGACTTTATTATTAGCATAACACTTAGAGAGTCCCAGTACTTCACACTATTGATGACACCACTCGACAAATTTATGATTAAGTCCACAGCACAACGAACAGTAAGACTGAGCAAGCAATCCATTATCCATGTTCTTCTGAGTTCAGAGCCTGCTGGCTATGGAACTCGTCCGCTTAAAGTCTGTTGACCTGGTGTATGTGTGGTTTTCGTTTAACCACAAGGACTATTCTGCTTTGGGGGCATGGCTCACTGCTTCCTATTGTCTATCCTGCCGATGTTTTTGCCACTGTAGCTGGATATACATGACAAGTGTTTGCCTGTCCTGCCCTTCTGCACAATTACTACACATACCGTGGGGGACAACTGTCAGTTTGGGTTGTAGCGATTCTTTGCTTGTTCCTGGAAAGACTACCTCATAGGAACTGAACTGAGGTAAAACATCATGTCCTGCATCCATCTGCTCTTTCTGTCACTGAAGCAACTTCTCTATGGCAGAGAAGAGAAAATTAATCAAAGTGGAATTTCTTTGGCTTCGCAGCATACCCTTAGCCCATTTCCTGCATCAGGACTCACCCCCTACTCTGTTCTCCACTAAAAGGAAAAGATAAACAACAACTCATGGTGGCATATGCCTGTAATGCCAGGAGGGTGAGGCAGGAGGATTGCCAGTTCAAAACCAGCCTGAGTTAAATGGCGAGACCCTGAATCAAAAAATTCAAAATAAAATAAATAACAAAGATGGATGACCATTCTGTACTTTCAGTGGAGGACTTCCTGTCCTTCACTTCTTTTCTACCCCAGGATATCAGTTAGCAATAAAAATCCTTTCTTGTTCCACCATTATTGACAGTATTACACTTTTATTTCTGACAACATAACAAAGACATCTTTAGTAGCCTCTGGAGCAGACGACGGACTAACATACACTTGAAGAGGGGTCAGTGAGTTTTCCATAACAAATGAGCTAATTTAAGAGCTTGTTTATTTTTGAAGCTGATTGAAAAACTGAGAAGCTCCTAGAAGGGTATGTCAACAGTCCCTATACCTTGTGACAGAAATTGCTGCTGGAATTTAGTGTGTTTGTATATTTGCATTTTTTCTTATCTCTTATGTCAAAAAGTAGTAAAATAATATGCAAAATGAGGATAATGAAAATAAAAGATTGTAATTTTTCCAAAAGCATTAAATAATGTCTATATTTTAAAAATAAGCATTTGAGACAGTCTAGACTTTTAGCTTAAGTATGCTAAATGCAGAACACAACAATGCACTATCTTCTCCTGTTGCCTAGTTTTGAGCAGCAAACACATGTTGCTTCATATAAAACATGCATTTTATATTTCAAAGTAGTTCAAATTTATTTCTTAACTACACTAAAATAAAATGGATGTTTAATATGTTTATCTCCATTTTTAAGTATTTTTTAATAGCGCAGCAAAATGTGTGCATGACCCGAACAAAGAAGTTTCATTGCCTCGCTGGGTAATCACGTCACAAGACATGACGAACAGTCTTTTGTGGGTCAGGGGTCACCGTGAGCACGCTTATGTCCTGGCTCCTTTAGCTGAGGCTCCTTTGGTATGAGTCAATCCCATGTGTGTGTGGTTAGTAAAAAACACACACCAAATGGTAAGAAAAGGAATAGAGTGCCTCTCATCCCAGGGAACAAAGCTCTCAGAAAGAAAAGAAAATCACCAACTAAACTGCAGGATATACAAATTCATTCCTAATTCTAGGCCCAAAAAGAAAAAGAAAAAAAAAAAACCAGTGAGTTGAGGACTCTCTTTCCCTTGGGAAGGCAGACAACAAAACTGACAATATTTAAGATGAGATATTATTTTGGTTTTATTCTATGTCAACAAATTTTTGAAAAGCTATTAATTTGTCAAATTTCATCTTTTCCACCTGATAAAACATTATTCAATTCTTTTCAGTATTTGGATCGTAAATTTATATATGTTATTGAAGCCTGTTAATAGACTAGAAATTTTTGCCCATGTTGTAAAGAGTGCCCTGATGAAGAGGCCGTGCTACGGGGCTTTTCCGTAATTTCACAAATGCTGTTCGGCAGGTACAGTAAAATCAGTGGTAATGATGCCTTATTTCCACAGGGTCTTTCATCTAGAGATCTCAAAACATCACACATTTACAGCGTTGTCATGTTGACTCTGTGAGAGGAAGTACATCTTGGAGATGTTTAAATTTTTGCATCCTTTATCTTCCTTACTAGATTTGTCGGTGTCTCTGGAATTTTTAAAGAAAAATTGATTATTTAGGCAACTTGGAGAGACAAACAATAGACAGTCTCTACTATGCTACACAAAGTAGGGGGTGGGGAACGGAATTCTTATCATATCCAAAGCAAAAAGACATGAATTGAAAGTATCTGGAACATTTCACTTATGCATCAATCTCCACATATTTTCAATATTTTAGTAGTTAGGTATTCATAACAACTATAAGGAAGCTAAACAGCAGAACTCTTACTTACTTTACTCTATGTGATTATTTGTAATAAGGAATATTTACTATTGTAATCAGATACTGCCGTACTAACATACTCTTCTTAGACTGAATGTGGTTGCGAAGGCAGATCCATCAAGGAGTCAAACATTCATTAACTAAAACGTTTGCTGAGGCACAAGTTTACTTGAATAAAGGCAGTATGGCTGTTAAGGTGCCTGGTGTCAATTCTTAGATATTGTGGTGGTTTGGAATAAAAATGGGCCCAGTGCTCGGATATTTGAATGCTTAGTCAACCAGGAAATGGAACTATTTGAGGATTAGAAAGATTAGAAAGTGTGGTCTAGTTGTAGGAGATGTGGCCTTGATGTAGGAGGTGTGGCCTTGATGTAGGAGGTGTGGCCTTGATGTAGGAGGTGTGGCCTTGATGTAGGAGGTGTGGCCTTGATGTTGGAATTGTGTCACCTGGGGAAAGGCTTTGATGTGTCAAAAGTCCATGCTACACCTAGTGTCTCTCTCTCTCTCTCTCTCTCTCTTTCTCTCTCTCTCTCTCTCTCTCTTTCTCTCTCTTTCCTGCTGCTGCCTATGACTCCCTTCCGCCCCTCTTGCCTGCTGCCACTGTCTGTAAATCAGGATGTAGCTCTCAGCTCCTTCTCCAGCACAATGTCAGCCAGCATGCTGCCATGCTCCCTGCCATGATGATAATGAACTCACCTGTGAAAATACAAGCCAGCCCAAATTAATTTTTTTCGTTTATACGAGTTGCCTTGGTCATGGTGCCTCTTCACAAAAAATAGAACACTGATGAAGATGGGTATCAAATTTCTATTCATCATTGTGTATTTTTTTCCACAGTGTAAAGCTTATCACGACTAGAAGTCAAATGCAAGAATATATATTATTACAAATTATCAGTTCAACTCTTTGTTAAGTGAACTCATCGTGACTACAAGGTTTAAATATTTTAGATGTAAAAGAAGGTATTTTCACACACACAAAAAATGTGAACACCAGCAGTGATAATGATAAGAACTCATTAGTGACTGGATTACTTACGAGCATTTAAGATGTAGCTTTAACAACAATAAGAAGATACTGTACAAATATGATGGAAACTGTTGAAAATGTTGCACCTGAAAAAAAAACATATTTCATTATGAACTTTGCTTCCAAACGCTAGTGTCCTTTGACACACAAAGAAGACATTATGGGAAATAGCACATTTTCTTCGGTAAAACAGAAGGCCACCCAGCATCCTAGTATCCATACTGTGTGATAATGGCAGGAATGTAAAGGCTGCTTGACAATATAAAACAGTTAGTGAAGCACATACAACGCAACTGGCAAGTGATGGGCAAAGCAGTGATTGAGGACAAAGGGAGCAAAATGATTAATAAGTTGAGACTGTCACAGCAGAGTTTATTTTAGAATTTCAGGCACGAGCAGAAAGTAAAGAAGCAATTGTTATTCAGAGGAAGACAAAATGAACAAATTTCTCCATAGACTGCTAAAGCTACGAATATTGTTTTGTTAGAAAAAAAAAACTTTCTCATTTCTCTCACGTAATCTGAAAAAAAAAATGGTCTGTTAAAACCTTAAAACATTGTCTTAATTAAACCACACACCTGATGTAATGCTCTAAAATGTTACTACTGATATATTAAGATAATTAATATACAATCACAAGAAGTGATGCTAAGCTGAGCATGGAAGCCACCAGACAGCACCCAGGTGGAAAAACAAGAAGATTTCATAAACGTGGCCAAGTTTTACCATATACACTTTCCACTGTGTTCTGAGAATGGTCGGGTCACTAGTGGCACCCATGAGGGTTTGGGGAAAAAGAGCAATGAAGTGCCAGTCCAGGCTGACCACCAAATCCTCACAGTGGTCTTAGATCATATATAGGGAAAAACAGAAATACAATATATGTCATAAACACAAGCTAAAAAATATCAGAAATTTGAGGCTGGAGAGAATACTTAGCAGTATAAGCTCATCACTTCTAGAAGTCAAATACACACACTGCTCTTGCAGAGGTCCCAGGATCTGTTCCCAGAACACACATCAGGCAGCTGAAACCACTTGTAATTCTAGTGGCTCTGACTCCCTCATTTGGCCTCCACTGCACCAGTATCCATGTAGTATATGCAGGCACACACACAGACCTTTTTGTTTTTCTTTCTTTTTTTGGTTTTTCAAGACAGGGTCTCTCTCTGTGTAGCCCTGGCTGTCCTGGAACTCACTCTGTAGACTAGGCTGGCCTCGAACTCAGAAATCCGCCTGCCTCTGCCTCCCAAGTGCTGGGATTAAAGGCATTCGTCACTACTGCCCAGCACACACAGACCTTTTTAAACTCAGAAATTTTTATCGTGTGTAATTTTTTAAGTTCTTTTTTGCACACAGAAACCCTTATATATCTAATACATTCAACATCTTTATAGAAACATTGTGTATATCTCGTCCAAACATGGCCTTATCCTAGACCTAACATTTCTCCTAGGATGACATCAAATTCTGCTACTAGAACAGAGAGTAAATCAATACTGAAATAGATCCACGTTGGAGGAAGCCGTGCTTTGAATAAGTATAAACCCCACAGACTCATGTCTTGGAATCCTTGACCCAGAGAGCATGGCACTATTAGGATAGGTAGCCTTTGAAGAGGTGTGGCCTTGTTGGAAAAAGTATGTCACTGTTAGTACAGGCTTTGAGGTCTCCTATGCACAAGCTGTACCTACTGTGTCATAGAGTCCCCTTCTGCTGCCTTCAGACCAAGATATGAAAATCTCAGCTCCTCCAGCACCTTATCTACCATGCCTCCCATCATGATGATAATGGACTGAACCTCAGAAATTGTAAACCTGCTCCAATTAAATATTTTCCCTTATATGAGTTGCCATGGTCATGGTATCGCTTCACATCAGTGAAACCCTAACTAAGACAAAGGACTCACGAACTTTATTCCAAAGCCATAGTGAACTGATATGAGTGAACTGGTATGAAGAGATACCACTGAGTACCATGAGACAAAGCCAATGAAACATCTTAAAGGCAATTTTTCTTTTACAAAAATATAAAGATGCTTCAAAAGATAAAAGGCATTCTTTTCATTAGACTGTTCTGGGAAAGCTAACTAACATCACAAATACAAACACTTAATTCAGAATATTAATTAAGTCAGTTAGCTAACTCATATATAAATAATTAAAAGTGAATCAGTTAGCAATGGAAGGTTTAAAATTGCAAATATTCAATAAAAATGACATAGGACAAATTACTGACTAGAAGTAGGCAAAGGGATCTTAGATATTTTCACAATCAAAAGTAAAAAGAGGGGTGCTAGAGAGATGACTCACTGGTTAAGAGCACTGACTACTCTTCCAGAGGTCCTGAGTTCATTTCTCAGCAACCACATGGTAGCCCACAACCATCTGTAATGGGATCTGATTCTTTCTTCTGGTCTGCACCGCACTCATATAAATAAAATAATTAAATATTTTTTTAAAAAAATGTTAAAAAAGAAGATAGCTGACAACTTGAACGTCACCGAAATTATGTGTCCAGCTTCACCAAGAAAGTGAGGAAAGACTCAACAGAACTGGGAAGCAGAACCGCATGCTACTTATCTAATGACACCCAGAATGTATGTGGATGGACGATAGCAGGAGAGTGTTTGCCTAGGAATCAGGAGACTTGAGGCCAGTCCCTAGCAGAACTGGAATTTCAGCATTCACTGGCTTGCTAGGAAAGCTTGTTGAAACTCTTGAAGATGGGTCAGCAAGATGGTTCAGTGGTTAGACAGAGAAGTCCTCTGATCTCCACATGTACTCCATAGCATGTGTGGTGCGCGCGCGCGCACACACACACACACACACACACACACAGCATACAAACAATAGATAATTTATATTTAATTTAAAAAACTAATTCCTGAACTCCTGGCCATCACCTAGATCCTAGGTCAGTGAGGTTCTGAATTTATAACAAACTCACAAGACATAAAACCATGGGGCCGGGCAGTGGTGGTGCACGTCTTTAATCCCAGCACTTGGGAGGCAGAGGCAGGTGGATTTCTGAG
>NW_022196894.1:48241818-48249745 GCF_008632895.1 Mastomys coucha | reverse complement strand
AAAAAAAAAAAAAAAAAAAAAAAAAAAAAAATGGAAGGTCAGATGACACAGCAAACATGATATCAGGAAGGGACATTTCCTTCAGTCCATCTTGGTGTGAGACAACATCTGGGAAATTTGCTGACATCGACATGCATATGAACCATGAAAGTGTAAAGAATGAAAATAAGACAGTTGTACCATTCACATCAGTGCACAAGGGAATTCTATCACCCAGTCACAGATAATTACCTGTCTCATTTGTCGCTTGTTTCAATCTTTAGTTCAATCATTGGAGACATTTTATCTTGCAATTAAGAAAAACTACCCATTGTTTCCAATTACATATATAATTGAAACACATACAAACAAACACAAATGTATTCATTTATTAATAATGCTTATAATCTGTTAGTTTAAAATGCATAAATGAAAGATGGGTAGCTTAAATAAAACAACCCCAGGGAAGCAAATATGTGACTATATATAAAATCAGTTCATCACAAGCCTGTTAGGATGATGGGTTAAAAAAAAATACTGAAAATATTCTTCAAGTACTCAGGTAAGTGAATCTAAAAAGACAACACACAGCCAGCTCCACGTAAAGCGTGCAGGTGAATATTGCCACACTTAGACATCACTGTTAAATATTATCAATGATGCATTGCCTTTGTCCTTGCCTGCACTTTTACTGTATGAAACTCCATATTGGTGTCATCCATTAAAATGCAACATTTTCTCCCAAGCATGACTACTTGATCGTTAGGAATGTGATCACATTGTGGATAATTGCTGGATTGTTGCTTTTAAAATAACATCTGTGTGTATGTAATTTGGGCAGAAATATGTCAGCTCCATTGCCAGAAACTGATGTTATTACAGCACTCTTCAGAGGTATAACAGCTTTCAAAAGGAACTCTTATAGCATTTTATTTTTATCACAGGAAAAACCTAGGAGTGTGCACATGATTTTAAGACAAAGCTACACTTCCCAGGGCCATCCAATTTTTCAGCATACTGCTCTTGTCATTATACTTACACCCGTGGGAAGCCTGGAAGCCATGGCCTGTTCCTGGACTGTCAGGGACCTTTTTCTCTAATAAACAGGCTAATGTCTGCCTTCTGGCTGCAGTTGTGTGCGCTAATCCTCCCATGAATTTTCTGCTTAAAACTCTTGTTTATAAAAGTGGTCTTGTAGAGGAAAACTTTGAAAAGGATATCAAGGTTTTAAATTTCTATAAAAAGCCTTTTGGTGGTGCCCTGACGTAGCTGAGTGCTCAGTGGTCACATCGGGAGGTTTCTGGAATAGTACTGGGGTGATAGTTTGGGGCATTACGTTCTGCTGTCTAGAGAGTGTAGCCATTCACAGGAGTGGCCCCTCCAGTCTTACCCTACCCCAGGGAGCACTGCACATGCCACAAAGCACCATGAAAAAGTTGCTCAAAGGTATTTTCTGTCTGCTGACACCTGCAGCAACTAACCAAGCAAATAAAAAACACTGCGGCATGACGTCATCCATCTATGCCCCAGGTAAGATGGCTGCCTCTTAGCACTTGCCCACTTTTAGCAGTTTCTTATTTTTTTATTTTTGGCCCTTTCTCTTAGAGAAGAAATCGATGATTGTATTATCAGAGTATAAATCCATTTGTGTACAACTTCAACATCTCTACTTTTATAACTGATGGGGCAAGTAGACAGAAAACAGGTAAAGATACAATAGAACTGACCATGTCATCAATCATGAGGGTGAACTGACATTTTGAGAACATTTCCCCCAGACTGCAGAATGTATGTTCAATTCAGCTCTACAAAGACCATGCAGAATGATAAGGCCAGATGTTGGGACACAGGCTCAATAACAAATGTTAGGTATCAGCCGGCAATGTTTTCTGACAACCACAGAATTAAATTAGAAGTCAGATACAGAAAATACATTCATATCACTAGGAATGTGGAAATTATAGACCGTAATTCTAAACAATTCATAGACAAAACAAAAGATGAGAGCCGTCATCATAAAATATTTGAAGTCAAATGAAAATAAAAACATAGCATATCAAAGTTTATGGGATATGTGTTTAAAGGGGAAATTATTCTTCTAAATGATTTATATGAAAATGTATCTATAATTAAAATCCAAAATTAATGGTATATACTTTCCATTTTTGAGAAAGAAATAAAGCAAATGAGGTGGAAGAAGCACAAGAAAAAACTGCATTTGAGTGAAAAGTGCTTTTTCTGGGGTCACACGCCAAACTGAAGGAATTCCAGCACAAACAAGACCACTGTGGGGACAGAACCTATAACAGGACTCAGAGCCACTACCCCAGTGACAGCAGTCCTCTTTGTCTTCATCTTCCTCCTCCTCTTTGTTCTCCCCTCCCTTTCTCTCCTACTCTGTTCTTTACTTCATCATGCTGCGACCCTCTCTCCTCACATACATCACAAGGGACATGCCTCATGTTCCCAGTCCCTGAATACAGAGGAAAGATATTGTTTTTCTTCCAGATTCTTTTTAATAACTCCCTACAGAGGACATGAGCTATCCTGGTCCAGATTCCCTGCTGCCCCTGTTCAGGTCACTGTAACCATGGCAATGGGTCCATTATAGCTGGTTATCTTCCCTATGACGAGGGTACTTCACTCAAAGGGAAAGAGGGAGATGCCGAGGCACCCAGTGAAAGCCAAGGCCTTGCTGCCTTGGTGCATCACTCAGCTGGCAGGTATTGGAACATTTGCTAATGAGAACACAAGATAAAACACAGATTGATCTACATGTCAACATAAGCACACACAGTAGAAACTAGAACAGTGTCAATTCTGTGTATCATCTTCACCACCTGCCAACAGCATTATTGTGGAGCACTGTAATGAATACCTACCTCACTTGATAATCTGCTTATGTAGTTATGCTTTAAAAAATGTTTTTTATGAAAAGCTGAGAATTTCAGACTCTCAGATAGATCAATCAAAACCCTGCTTTCGGAGAGGTCAGCATGTCTCCAGCGATGTATGAAGCAGAAACCAGGGGTTTTTGAGTATCATTCATCTCTATATACAGTCCTTCTTCTTTAAGCTCACACTTCCAAAGAGTCAAAAAAAAAATCTGTGCTTCTGAATTCGTGCTTCCAGTTAGGATGCAAATCTAAATTAAATATGTTCTGACTGAGCTGGGAGGTGGTGGCACACACCTTTAATCCCAGCACTTGGGAGGCAGAGGCAGGCGGATTTCTGAGTTCGAAGCCAGCCTGGACTACAGAGTGAGTTCCAGGACAGCTTGTCTCGAAAAATCAAAAAAAAAAAAAAAAAAATGTTCTGGCTGAGCAGTTTACAACTAATTTTGATGTTGCAATGATGGTTGGGTTTTCTGTGAAGTAAACTAATTTAGCTGATTTCAGATCACTAACAAACAACCAGTTATCACTGGTAAATGCCTAACATTCTAGCAACTAAAATTTGAGATCATACATAATATCTAATTGAATTTTTTCAGTTAACTGGATGATACAATGGCACAGACACAAATTGAGACATCATTATAACCCAGGAAAAATATTTTATTTTTGTGTGATTCTCCAAATCAAAGTGCAACTAGAATATTTTGAGTAAAGGAATCCTAATGGAACTGAGGCAAAGCTTGTTCAAACCACTTCAGGCCATAAAACACTAAATCAGATTAGGTGTATTATTCAGCCTTATGTGAGACTCTAAAAGCAAGTATTAAGTAAAAGTGTTCTAGCTAATTGAGTCTAACCTAAGTTTAAACAAATTTTAGAGACAAGCTTTGAAATGATGTAATTATAGAAAATTGTTTAATCAAAGTATTTAAAAATATTACATTCTATAAATCTACAGAAATGAATTTTTATAAAAATGGTACTTGTCTAGTCTAGAACTCATACAGAGTTTTCTCTAGTATAGATTAGAATAATTCAATAAATATTCAGAATTATGAATAATAAATAGACTAAACCATGGTTCATGGGTTTATAGTAAATCACATAATCCATAAGTATGTCTACAAGGACATGCTATGAAATATCTCTTTAGCAAATTTAACGCTGTTCTTGTTTTGATAATTAAGAATTTCATACACTCATATAATGTGCTTTGATCAAGTCTACACCTCAAATCATTCTGTCCCCCCATATCCACTTTTCCTTCCTAGCTTCATATGTCCTTTTTAACCCATTGAGGCTACTTAATGTTGCCTGTGTATTCATGGGTGAGGTCTCATCTACTGGAGTGTGGGGTTGCATCCTTATGTGTCTTTCCCTGAAAAACTATCAATTGCCAATAGCTTCTTGGCTAGAGGTGTGACTTTATGAGCCCCTCCCCATCTATACTGAATTTTAGACATGCCAGGCCTATTGGACACGTGAACTCATAACAGCTGTGACCTCACACATAAGCCTGAATAAGCACACACAGTTCTTTTTTTTTTTTTTCAGCACTAGGACAGTTGGGTGACAGACTGTGGCAGATAATGTGCTTGGGTCTGGGATACTAAATTCTCTCTTCTATTCCTGAAAAGTCAGACTAAGAAATCATTCAGGGAAGTCACAGTAGACAAGGAGACTGGATATCTAGACTTTTATGCCTTTTGCAACTACAGAAACTGATGAGCCACCTGACATCCTGGGACCATTTCTGTTAAATAAACAGGATTGATAGTTGGCCTAAAGTTCATTCCAGCATGCTAATTCCATGGCTCTATGTCTGTAAATGTGATCAGTAGTGTGTGAAGCACACAGAACACGCCATAATTTTCCTTTTCTCTCTCAACCCTTTCTGTGCCTATAACCACATTCCACTTATTTTCATTCCACACTTCATCCCAAATAGCTGTCCAAAGACTGACAAACATTGCCAGCAACTCTATCTTAGGGAAACTTGACCAAACAGTGAAACCTTGTGATCAAATCAGTTTGTTGTGATTAAAGTGCAAAACTGAATTAGTGATGCCCATCTACCACAAACACAATGTGGCAAGGACACTGTAGGACTGCAGATTTAAATGAGGCTAGACACTAGGACAGAGCATCTCAATGTCCAACATAGATGTTTTACTGATTATGGACTTGTCATGCAATGGAGAGAACAGGATGGTCAAGGGAGGCATGATGCAACCATGCACTCAACAGATGGTTAACTGAGAGTCTACTTCTCAGGGATCTTCCACCCTTGAGAATCGGTTATCCTAGAATGAACCATCCCTTCTGAATAAGTTTTAAGTGGTAAATGACTTATCATTAACAGAACTGTCAACTTTAACATTCCTGATTATGAAGAGCACTGTAATTATCACATATGAGAGACTATCTACTGTGTGTCTGTGATCCCCATGTCTATTTTCTCACAAGTATTAAATATATTAACTTCCATAGCTTTAGATCATGTAAGCTTCTTTAAGAATGTGTTGTCTACTTGTTGGTATTTTGCTATTTCACATAAATTTTCATATCAGATTGTTAAGTTTCACTAAAGTCACTTTTGAAACTCTACTAATTTTAAAGATCAACTTGAAGAATACATAAATCTTTATAATAGCATGACTTTTTTATCCATGAATTGATATATCTTCTATTTACATGGATCTTCAAATTTTGATAAAAAGGTTAAATGTATTCATAGGTTGATCTATTTTTGTTAATTGGTAACTAGAATCTTCTGCCTATCTTGTTGCTATTATAAATACCACCTTGTGCTTTTTATTTCTTTCTTGTAGTTTACCGTGATAATGGGATTTTAAATATAATGTTTAGTAGAAGTGCTAATGACAAGCAATCTTCCTGGATTTAAATGTAATGTGAATACGAATACAGTAGAACAGTAGACATGAGCCTGGCTGCTCATTCTGAATAGAAATCCCTCACTGAATTAAAAATATGCCTGTGGTGGTTTGAATATGATTGGCCCAGAAAGTGGTACTGTTTGGAGGTGTGGCCTTGTTAGAGTAGGTAAGGCCTTGTTGGAGGAAGTGTGTCATTGTGGGGTGGGCTTCAAACTCCGCCCAGTGCAAAAGAGTCAGTCTTCTCCTAGTGGCCCTCAGATGAAAATATAGATCTTTCAGCTCCTCCTACACTGTTCCAGCCTGGATGCTGCTATGCTCCAGCCTTGAGAATGATAAATAGACTGAGCCTTTGAACCTGGAAGCCAATCCCAATTAAATGTCGTACTTATAAGAGTTGCCTTGGTTATGGTGTTTGTTCACAGCAGTAAAACCCTAACTATGACAATACCCTTCTGCCCCTTTATTCTAAGTGGCATTTGAAGATAATTTTTTTTTACTTATTCAATCTGTGTGTATATATATATGTGTGTACATGCATGAGCACACACATACACACACACACACACACACACACACACACACATGGCCTGCATGTAAATAGCACATGTAGAAGTCAGAGGACATGTAGAAGTCAGTTCTATCATTCCACCATTGTGAGTACTGGAATAAAATTCAGATTGTCATACTTGCTAGCAAGCCCCTTTACCTACGGGGCCATCTTACAGTCTCACAGACTCCTATATAAGAGTTTGTGGTGATTAAGCCCTAGCTTGTTTACATTTGTTGGAATAAAATAAAATTTTTCACCATCAATCTTACATATGTGTATGTAGGTTGTATAGTAGGGAGGCATTCTGGTGTTTCTGGTTTACAAGTATGTGCACACAAGTGTGTGGAGGCCAGATGTTGACTTTAGGTGAACCAAGTAATAGAACTTTTGTCATCAGTTCCTATCATATATGTAGATTTTATGGAATTTTATCTTCAAATGTAAGTTTTCATTTATCTTAATAGCCCAAGAGAACAATCCATAAATGTGTAATACCACATCACATGCTCAGTTATGTAAGTAATGCCAAGCAATTTTGTGGAGTGGCTACACCAATTTGTATCCCCATCAGGAATGTATAAATGACCCAGTTTCTTTCTTTCACCCACATGTGATGTTATTTTCCATTTGGCTGTTCAGCTAGGTATATAATCAAATATATGATAGTCTTGAATTCCATTTTCATGATAGATAATAATACTGAATTTATTCTCATGTAAAATTATTTTCATGTGCCCATTTGCTGTATGTGTACCCTCATTGGTTTAATATATTGTCCTCAGCTAGAGGAAAGTATCAGATAGTTAGCTGATAAGAACAGTGCTACAGCCGGGCAGTGGTGGTGCACGCCTTTAATCCCAGCACTTGGGAGGCAGAGGCAGGCGGATTTCTGAGTTTGAGGCCAGCCTGGTCTACAAAGTGAGCTCCAGGACAGCCAGGGCTATACAGAGAAACCCTGTCTCAAAAAAATCAAAAAAAAGAAAAAAAAAGAATGGTGCTACACATGATTGTAATCAGAAGGCTGAGAAACCATCCTACTTTGTATATTTAGCAAGGGCTTCCCACTTGAGTTCAGAGCTCACTGACTCAGCTGGCTTAGTTACCTCTTTCATATCTCTTCCTGAGAGAGTATGGTATTACAGTCAAGCTGATATTCCTATCCAATATTTATATGGGTGTGAGGATCCAATCCCCAGTCTTCATGCTTGCACAGTAAGTGCTCTATCCACTGAGCCATCTTCCCAGCTCCATCTTTGATCTGTTAATGCAGTAGACTACAATTGTATTGTTATGAAGCAATAGACATACTGATCAATGGCGCAGAACAGATAATTTGTATTATCTTCAAAATGTATAAAATATAGTATTTATAACATAGATAACCAGGGAATATAGGAGAGGTATGTCAGTAGTTCCATAATAAATAAGCCATTTATCATTTATATAGGAATCACAAGACATTTATTACTTTACAAAAGCATGTAGAAGTAAGAGTTCTAGGAAATCTTATTCCAAAGGGTAGAAAATTCATGGCAACCAGAACACAGCTTCCATGTATGTGCGCATTCATGTGCTCATTCATGATGTGTGTGTGTGTGTGTGTG
>NW_022196894.1:48240492-48241808 GCF_008632895.1 Mastomys coucha | reverse complement strand
GAGGGAGAGAGAGAGAGAGCACATGTTTCACTAGATCTGGCTTTCACTAGTGTTGCTGCATCTATTTTGCATCTATGTTCACATCTGACATTGGACAGTGAGTTCTCTCTACTGTACAAACTGTTTCAGCTTTTAACTGCTGCTTAACCAAGTACTTTCAAACACAGAGACTTAAAGCAACAATCTATTTCATCATGCTTCCCGGTTTTGTGAGTTAGACTTTTGATTAGCGTTTCCCTGGGAAAATTTTCAGTTCTGTGTGGTATTAACTGAGATCAAGAAATAGTATTCAGCTAGTGAATGGACTGGGCTGCATTCCAAGACAAATTCAATCAAATGTGTCTTGGCGGGAAGGCTGGAATGCTGGGCTCACTTGGGCCCCTCGTCTCAATAAAGTCCTGGGGCTTTGCAGCATGCGCTACACAAAGGGAAGTCTTATTTCTCACATAGAAACTCCAGCATCTAAGAAGCCAGTGCATCCCCACCTTCCTTTTAAAGGCTGGTTTCAAGGCTGTCATGGCACTACTGCCATCCCACTTAATGGTTAAAAAAAAAAAACCTCTTGGCAAGGAAAATTGTAGAGGAAGAGAAATTCATCTCTTCTTTGAAATAATATCAAGCAATTCACATCTACATTTTATCTACCATAACATCTATTTATGTTTTTATTTTCAGGATCAAACTACAGGATAACATGAGTTTGAATTATTTTCTGTTCTCAAAAAAACATTTGGAATGCTTTTACTACCCTCCTTCCTAAGTTCTTGGTAGAGGTTCCTTCTAAAACCCTCAGCATCTAGTGTTTTCTTGGAGAGGACAATTGTTGGAAGACTATTGCGGCTTTCTATTTCTTTCTGAGTTAATTTTTGTAAGCCACTTTCTCAATGAATCATTTACTATGTCTATATTTCCAATATCTTAGCACAAAATTGTTGATTGCTGCTATTCTTTTTTTACAGACTCCAATAGTTATGTCAATTTTATTATTAAAACACATTGTTATTTATCAGTAAAGTTAAAATCTTTTTACTTTCTTAGGATTTCAGAAACTACATGGTTAATCAGTTCTACTGCATGTTTGAGCTTTTTTTTTCTCTTTCTGTTTTCATCTTTTTTTATTTTCTTCTCTTCATCTTATGTTTATTTCTTTCTGTTTTTTGTTTGTTTGTTTGTTTTATACCTTTCATTTGATCCATAACTTATCCCTGTAGTGTGTATGTGTAGCTAACTGTGCTACCAGCCCTGCCCACGTTCCTTCGGATTCTCAGATGAAAGACACACACACACACACACACACACACACACACACACATACA
>NW_022196894.1:48229290-48239824 GCF_008632895.1 Mastomys coucha | reverse complement strand
ACGCGCACACACACACACACACACACACACACACACACACTAGCTTGTCTTTATATGATTTAGCTCAATGGCAGTGCTCTTCTAAGCCTCTCTTGGCTATGGAACCCTTCTTTTCCTAGCTCAGCACCCTAAATCTGCCCTCATCTTTAGTTGCTCAGGTTATCTTGTCCTTGTTCAGCCCCCAAATTTTCCCTCAGCTAAATTATGTTTCTACTATCCCTCCTGCTAGCCCAGGCCCAGTTGGGGACATGGCCAATGACCACTCCACCCTAGATCTCACATGGCTGGTGGCTCCTTCTCCCTCTAATGCATGGCAAAAACTTTCTCTCCTCCCTTGCATCTGCTAGCTTGCCTGTGGAGAAAACTGGAAGTCCCACCTATTCTGCCCAGATCATTAGCCACTAGCATCTTTATTGATTGATCATTAACCAATTGGGGAAAAGGACCTTCAGTGTTCACATGTAGATTCCTGATCAAAACATCAGAACCACCCCCTACGTATTCTCATTTTTTTCGTACAGGCTCTCACTGCATAGCCCTGGCTAGCATTGAACTCCTGCCTCTGCCTCCTAAGTATAGTATTAAAATCACATATCACTGCCCCTTGCCCTTTATATATTCTGAACACATTTTGGATGATATGTTGTAAATTCCCACTCTATTCTCTTGAAAATAGATGCTGCTGATTTTAAAGTGCTTCATTATATAAATCTTTTCTTCTCAGTTATGTGCTTTCCTATTTATAGACAATATTGTATATTATTTTTAAAGCAGTCTGATATTCTATATCACCTGGGATTAATATTGGGAGGTATCAGATAGTGATCAAGTACTAGTTTTTATTCATAATTATCCATCTGACCAGAAATATTTATTGAAGGATCTTTGTTTTCACTGATCTATTATTTCCTTCTTTATGATAAGTTAGATAAACTCATATGTAGAGTTGTGTGCATTATTGTTTTATATGGATCTACTAGTCCATCCTTGTGACAACACTACATTATGGTCATAATTATAACTTTATAAAAAGTTTAATAACAGGTAGAGTAAGTTTTCTTCTACTAAGAAAGTTGATTACTCTTGGCCCTTAGCTTCTTGTGTCACCATATCAATTTTCTAATGATCCTGACAATGTATGGAGTCAAGCTACTTCATTAAAATTACACTCAATCTCATAGATCAGATTAGGAGAACGGACATTTAGAAAAGTTCACTCTTTCAATGTGTGAATATGGTAACTGCATGCCTTAAACCAGGAAAAGAAAAGCATTCTTCTTCTCTTCTTCACTTTTTTTCCTTCTTCCCTTCATGCCCAATTTCTAAAAATACCTATTTCTTTAAAGTTGTCCCTTGGGTTTCCAACTAACTAATCATCAAAAGGAAGAAACACAAAGCCCTTACAAGATCGAAGGGAGGCAAGCATCCGTGAGCCAATAGTCTACACTGAAAAACCTGGGGTTCTCCATACACTAGAACCCGGCAGAAAAAGAGTTAAAAGACTCTCTGTGGCCTGAAAAGGGGGAGTAAGCATGTCACAGGATGAGACAGTTTTATTAAAGCTTTAACTAAATCCAGAGATTGCAATTACTGTTTACAGCCAGTGTCTCCATCAAGATATTCACTTCTTAACCTCCCTCTAGCAACCATGGTGTGAGTCCACCTGGTGTGTTCCTTCCTAGAGACTAGCTGGTGCTGTGTGCTCCAGGGAGGAGTCTAGAGAAACCTAGGGAGCCTCTGGCATTCTAAAACCAGGCCACTGTCACTGGCTTTGTCACTCCCTGGCCTGTTCGTTTTCTCTTCTTGTAATCTGGTCATTTTCCGAAAGTCTGCTGCCTATCTTTTTTTTTTTTTTTCAATACCCCATTGGCTTCTACTTTCTATATGAATTGTATTCTTCCTTATTCTTCTGGACTTACTTACTGACCTTTAAAGACAGAGACTTAGTTTATTTTTTATTTTCATCTTTCTCCTTTTCTAATAAACATATTTGAAGCTAAAAATTTCTCTTGATATGGCTTCATCTGGGTAGCTCACATTTTCATGATTATTCCTACTTTGAGGACTTCAGCCTTATAACAAGTTTTTTCTGGATTCTTGGTAGCATGGCCCCAGTTACACTTCAGCAGCTTCATTGTGCTGTAGCACATGTGATCCTGTTTTCCCTTACTATTCTTTCATATCATAGAACACTTTGGATCTATGGTTTGATGTCTTTAATCCAGTTTTTAAAATTGTAAATTTTACCTTAAATATTTTTCTGGCTCATTCCAGTTCTCCAGTAATTGTAACCATATAGGTGTTAGGTGTAACTCTTACCGTGCCATAGTTGTTCCAGTCTATCTTCCATCTTTAAGTGGAAACGTTCTCTAAACTACTTTCTGATTGGTTAATCCCCTCATCTGCTGGGCCTACATTGAGGACAAACTCACCACTGAGTTTTCTATTCCATATTATTGTTCTGGAATCTCTACTGAAATATCCTAAACATAGCATAGTTACTTGAAAGGATGCTTGTCTCACTCCTTATTTCCTGGGTCACCTGAGGGCCTCTTCCATCATACGCTCTTTTCTTTTCGATTCTGATGTCATCTCACTTACTTCATATGCTTTTTAACTGAGTACCAGATATTATGTTCAAAAGCTTTCCTAACTTAAACTTAGCCTCTTGTTATCCTGGGCTGTAATTACTATCATTTTGGCAAGTGCTTGGAGGCCCTCAAGCTGGGATCACCTTCAGCACTTCAAGTTCGTTTTAGTCGTGAAAGTGTTGGCTTCGTTTCCAGTTGTTTTCTCGACGCCTAGAGTCAGCCATGAGGGAGCCATCCAAGGAACAGGGGCTCTACCACGTCTTCTCTTTCTTGGTAAGCCCTTATTCGGCAATGTTTTGGGGAAAATGGGACCTAAATTGAACATACTATCAACCTAAAGAGGACTGAATGTCTTTCTTCTAAGATTCAACTGGTGCAACCGACTCACCCTAGCCTTTTCCGAGATCACAGCTTAATCCACGGATCTTGGACAGTAAATTCAATCTTGGTGAGTGCAATGGCTTAATTTCTTTTTCTCTGATTTTGGATTTTTGTCATAGTAACTCTATTCACTACCCATGACTCTATTACATCACAGATTTTTTTTTTTTTTTTTTTTATGGATCGGATTGCTAGAGAGTTTCCTTTCCTCCTATAAGTCTAGAGACCAAAGAAAGACTTCCTTCTGCAGGATTTATGCATAATCTTGCTTTATGGCAAGTCAAAAAGTAATCCCTGTAAATTATTGTAAATTATAATTTACCATTTTGTGAGCTTTTTTATTAAATTTTCTTGCATTATGATAAGAAAAGATACATAATTTCAATTTATCTAAATATGTTAACATTTAAAAACATATTTTAAGTAAATAGAACTACATCACATTCTTCTTTCCCTTTTGTACCCCAACTTCTCCAAGAGACCCCCCCTTCAATACCTGTCATACCTTTCATTTTTTTATTTTATCATATTCTTGAAAATTTATGAAATATTGTAACATTAAAAATGAGTATTATAAAAGTTGTTTGATATAAAACATCAATCAATTGAACAGACTTATGTAGATGCTTCTCTACAGCAATACTGAAAATATACATATTTTTCTCAATGTAAATTTTAAATAACTCCAAACATATTAACTGTATGATATTTTAAAATAATATATCACTATTAGTTTTTTTTAAAAAAAACAAACATAAATAGATAAAGTCTTTTTGTTAGTTGGTTTCATTTTAGCTTAAAATCTTGGCTCTTACTGTGGTACAAACCCAAAATAAGAACAATTTTTAGACATTGGAGTTCACTATAATAAGGCTGTACTTCAATGATCCCCACATCACCAAAGGATTTTACTTCCATAATAGCTAAGCTAAGAGTTGACAGTTCTGCTGCAACAAGGAATGAAATGTAGGCACGATTTTTGGATACAGATTTCCTGCTATGGTCAAAGCTATTTGACTTCAGTGATTGTCTTCATTCTCAGCCCATGGAGAAGAGGTTACATTCATAAATGGTGTGTGTATTAAGATGGTCTATCCATGAAGTCATTCACCAACTGTTTCAATGAACAATGGTTCTGCTTGGAGGGTGGCACAGATATTAGGTGAGAGTAAGAATCTGGTTTATTGGCTGTGAAGATTTTTAAATCATTCATCTCAGAAAAAGAGTAACTTATAAAGTCCTCTTCTTCAAAATTGATACAATAATTATAAATATCAAGCAAAGCATTCAGTCTCACTTCTTGTTGTTCTCTCACAAGCCACCTCCCAAATTAATTGTCTATGTTTCTTTTGGCTGTATAAAATAATTTTTAAATATGTAAGCTGTTCTGAAAACCATAGTATAAAAACATCAAATAAACAATCCTACTAATAGAGAGACTGAGATAGGAGAAGCATGATTTCAAGACCATTATGTGGTACACAGCCAGATACTGTCACATACAAACAAGCAGAAAGTGTACAATATTGGACCTATTTCTCCAATTACCAAATTAGAGAGACCACCAGATGACAGCCAACAAATTTTCTAATTATTCATATTTTTGAATTTCAATCAATTAGGATATATTGGTAATACTAATTTTCATATTAAAAGATATTAAGAAAATGTAATTGTTACTTCCTCTTATTTTTGTCACTAGAGGTGGAATTATGTTGTATGGATTTGTTGAAATATTATGTTCTTGCTTCTTCTAGGGTGTAGTTTTGCTTCTTATGTTGGTGTTTTCCATCTATTATCCTTTGTAGGGCTGGATTTATGGAAAGATATTGTGTAAATTTTGTTTTGTCATGGAATATCTTGTTTTCTCCATCTATGGTAATTGAGAATTTTGCTGGGTATAGTATCCTAGGCTGGCATTTGTGTTCTCTTAGGGTCTATATGACATCTGCCCAGGATCTTCTAGCTTTCAGTCTCTGGGGAGAAGTCTGGTGTAATTCTGATAGGCCTGCCTTTATATGTTACTTGACCTTTTTCCCTTACTACTTTTAATATTCTTTCTTTGTTTAGTGCATTTGGTGTTTTGATTATTATGTGATGGAAGGAATTTCTTTTCTGTTTCAGTCTATTTGGAGTTCTATAGGCCCAAGGTCTACTCTGTGAGCTTTTTTTTTTTTTAAGGTAGCATACCTGAAATATTTATCATAGATAAGCCAAGTTAAAGGTTAAGCTTCTTATAGAAAAAAATTACTGAATAAAAACACATACATCTACTACTGGAAATTGAATGATTTGAAATGCTTTTTCAAGATAAATAAAATAATCTCTTTCTTCTTTTTCATTATCTTCTAGTAGTTTTATTGATGACTAATAAGCCTCCAATGAGTCAGTGGCATAACATTACATTCTCATATTTGGATGAGTCGATAACCACAGCAGCCATTTATTTAAACATAAAGTTCTGGGGGCTGGAAAAGAGAGAGAGGAGAGAGAGAGGAGAGAGAGAGAAAAAGAGAGAGAGAGAGAGAGAGAGAGAGAGAGAGAGAGAATGAGAGAGGAAGAGAGGAGAGAAGGAGAGTGGGAGAAAGGGAGAGAGGGAGAGAGGGAGAGAAGGTGAGAGTGTTACACAATGGTAGCCATCCCAGGGCTTGTATTCATCAGCTGTGAACTGCCCGCAGACCTCACATGCTGACTCACAATGAATGGAGTGTTTAGTGGGTGTTGAATGAACCAGAAGACCAGAAACCCAGACTAAAACCTATGGAAATAATTATGACTTTTGAAAATTGAAGCAAGTCATTTTGTTTCTTTTCAAGATTGAAACCTAACCAGAGTTGGTATGTGTAGAAAGGGAGGTGGGAGGTATTCCACACTCCTAGTTGCTTTGTTCCAAATGGCTTCCTTCTGACTAAGCATTCAGGTGTAACCATGGTCTTTCTAAGCCTGCCACAGTTCCCAAATAATGACCCAGAGACTATTACTTATTTACAAGCTTTTGGCCTTGTAGCTAGGCATTGTTTCCCATTAGCTCACATAACTCAATTATCCCTTTTATACTAATCTAAGTTTTGCACAAGGCTGGTTAGTTACCTCTCTTTACTTCCTGGATTGCATTTTCCTCTCTGTTTGGCTGGCTGAATGTCTTGACTCTTATCCGACGTTCAGTCTCTCTCAGGAAGTCCCACCTTACTATTCTGCTTTTTTGTTATAGGCCATAGACTTTTACTTTAACCAATCAGAATGTGATGGGAAACTTTTATCATATTTACAAAATGATAAGGCTGGAGATGCTTAACGATACTGAAACCAAACCTATAATTAGATCTCTGCCGGTTCAGAAATCAGCGTGTGAATAATACGGGGATAACCTTTACACAGTGCAGAAAAACATCCTCCAATGTTCACATGTTAACTATTAAGACAGTGCTACTATGTCAAAACCATGAGTAAACTGTGCAGGGCTCAGAGGTTGAAACTATAAAATCCCAAGGGACTGACCTGAGGCTTCAGTACCATTTCAATTTACTGGCAACAGCATAACTGGGTGAGGTCCTTCTGGCCTTCCACATCCGTGCTGAGATACTAGTACAGGTCCATTTGATTACGGGGCTTGATGATATCTTATGTCCTTGTGTTCAGGATCTGTGGCCTCTATTGGATTTTATCATCATCACTACATTTTTCTTCCAAGAAAGAATGGTGCTCTGAAGGTTCACCCTTTAACCAAGTTCCAAAATAGACCTTATGGGTTCTGAGGGAACAAGAAGATGTCTCCATCAAATCCTTCCCTTTAGGGCAGAAGAGGGGGAAGAGAGACAGTTAAGAGCAAGAAGAGAGGAGGACTCTAAGGAATCAAAACCTTCTAGACACGACAGGGCTAGCACACATAAAAACGCAGACTGCAGCAGCATGCAAGAGGACCTGCACAGGTCTGTGCCAGATTCAGTTCCAAACTGAAAGGAAAAAGCAGACACATGCCCCCATCCCTAACCCAGACACTATCTCTGTTGCTAGCCTCTTACAGATTACCTTTCTTCCAGAGTGCCTTACCGAGGAAACGGTCTACTCCTAAGGGTCGGCTGCATTCTAAGCCGTAGATGGCCAACAGCAAGCAAACTCACAAGCATCTCTGGAGGTTCTTAATCTCTCAGGCCATTTTTTCCTTTATCTTACAGGTCCTTTGCATATATATATTACTGCTTTCATTTTCGTGGGTTTTTTAAGGTATCCCTGTGTGTATGAACGTGTGTGTCTCTGCATCTTTGTGTGGTTTTGAGCTTTATCTTTGGTTCTTTTCTTGTTTGGTTGTTTTGTCCTATTTTGATTTGTTTTTATCTTATTGTACTTTTTTTAAATTATTCCTTATACGCCAGTTAGTTTTCTGATGATTGACAGAAAGGGTGCAGGACTGGATATGAGGAGAAATGGGGATGAACTGGGAGGTTCTTCTGGTAGGGAGAGGGAAGACCATAATCAGACCATAATATATTGTGTGAAAAAAACTACTTTCAATAAAAGGAGAAAAAGGAAGATCATGAGTTCAAGGGGAGGATAGCTGGACTCCATAGTAAGACCTCCTTTTCAAAACAAACAAATGAGTCAGTGCTTTCTCTTGGGCAACAAAGGGATGAAGGGACATGACACAACATGGCTATTATTTCAGCATCTCTGAAGGAGAGGCAAGAGGTTCAGTATGTCAAGTTTAAAGCTATGGAGCTGGACAGTGGTAGCACATGCCTTTAATCCCAGCAGAGGCAGGTAGATTTCTGAGTTCAAGGCCATCGTGGTCTACAGAATGAGTTCCAAGACAGCCAGGGCTATACAGAGAAACCCTGTCTCGAAAAACCAAAAAAAAAGGAAAGAAAAGAAGAAGAAGAAGAAGAAGAAGAAGGAGAAGGAGAAGGAGAAGGAGAAGGAGAAGGAGAAGGAGAAGGAGAAGGAGAAGAAGAAGAAGAAGAAGAAGAAGAAGAAGAAGAAGAAGAAGAAGAAGAAGAAGAAGAAGAAGAAGAAGAAGAAAATTTTATAGAAATGTAATGGGTGTAGAGTCATGCTGGGCTACAGGAGACCCAGTCTTTAAAAAGATATATGAAGTTTATACTGGAATAGTTAACATTTAGAAAAAGGAAAACTTTAAAAGTGCATCTCTTTTAGACAATGCAGCAATTCAGGCATACAGCCAGCTAGAATACGCAGTCATTCCTAAAATCACCAAAGGCCTCTACATTCATAATCACCTTTGGAAGCTATTTGCCTCTTCTTGATATTTACTACAACTTTAAAATAATATTTTGTTATGTTTCATAGTAACTCACTGGTCATTTGACTACTAGCAAGGATGTGCTGGCTCCGCAGATCAAAAGGAAGTGCAGGAGGAAGGTTTTGCCCTCAAGTAAAGGCTAACATTGCAACATGCACAAAGCTGAGGGATCACGGGGCCTTGTACGACACAGCATAGATCAAGTGCATAGACACTGAACAAGAAGAGGTATCTGAAAACATCAAAGTGAAAAGATTTTTGCCACACTGCTAACAGAAAGGGTATAGACCTTTCTGTGTTTTTCCTAATCCACCCTAGCAAAAAATAATAGATTACATGTATTGATTCCTGACTACTATATGGAACAGGCACCGTGTCGGATTCCTTAAATATCTTATTTAGTGTTCACAAAAACCCCAGAGGGTCAGCACTTTTAAAATTCCATTTTCTAGATAAAAGGGATTAAGAGATTGACTTGGGCTCTTGCTGCTAGAAAAAAAGGCTGAACACAGTCCTGGGCAGCTTTACCCAGAGAACGTCCGGCCCACGCAGTACACTGCTCCCTGAGCATCTGGGCTGCCGCCTGTTTGGTCCAGGTGGAAACGCATCCTGGAGAAACTGAACACAACACTTTCTATCCTGTTATGAGAACTCTTTTCAATGTGTGAGCCCAACTCTCTTTAGTTAAATCCCTCCAGGCTCCTTCAGTACAGGAACAAGCCGGACCTTGGTACCTTCATCATTTTTCTAATAATTTCTATTAGATTTTTTAAATTTACATTTTAAATGTTATCCCCTTTCCTGGTTTCCCCTCCGAAAAAAACCCTATTCCTTCTTCCCTTCCCCTGTCCACCACCCCACCCTCTCCCACTTCCTGGCCCTGGCATTCCCCTACACTGGGGCATAGAATCTTCACAGGACCAAGGGCCTTTCCTCCCATTGATGACCGACTTTCCACCCTCTGCTACATATGCTGCTGGAGCCATGAGTCCCACCATGTGTACTCTTTGGTTGGTGGTTTAGTCCCTGGGAGCTCTGAGGGTACTAGTTAGTTCATATTGTTGTTCGTCCTAAGGGGCTGAAAACCCTTCAGCTCCTTGGGTCCTTTCTGTAGCTCATTCTTTGGGAACCCCGTGCTCAGTTCAATGGATGGCTGTGAGTCTCCACTTCTGTATTAGTCAGGTACTGGCAGATCCTCTCAGGAGGCAGCTATATCAGGCTCCTGTCAGCCAGCACTTGTTGGCATCCACAATAGTGTCTGGGTTTGGTGACTGAATATGGGAAGGATTCCCAGGTTGAGCAGTCTCTGTATTATCCTTCCTTCAGTCTCTGCTCCATAGTTTGTCTCTGCAACTCCTTAGTATTGTGTTCTGCCTTCTAAGAAGGATCGAAGTATCCACACTTTGGTCTTCCTTCTTCTTGAGTTTCTTGTGGTTTGTGGATTGTATCTTGGATATTTCAAGCTTCTGGACTAATATCCACTTATGAGTGAGTGCATGCCATGTGTGTAACATGCAGTCTTCTCACATAATAAATGTTAATTCGGTTCTTGTGACATGTGCACGTGCACACACACACTTAACTTAGGACAATCCAAAACACCAAAACACACATACTAGACTCCAACTATGACATAGCAATAATTTGAATTTTCTAGTGAACGCATGAAGTTCTGGACACAGTTCCTGCCCCCACCCCAGCTTCTAGTTCAGGGCAAAGAGATGAAAAACAAACACATGAAAGGCAAATAAACTGTTCAAGAGTTCTTCTACACACAGAAGGAAAAACAAAGCTCACCTCGGGATACTGTGGGCGATTTTTATGGTTGTTATAGAGAAAAGAGATTCTGTAGTCTGGATCAGATGGGTTTGGTTTTCATTTTGGTTGTTTTGAAAGTGGCTTTCTGTGTGTAGCCCTGGCTGTCCTGGAACTCACTCTGTAGACCAAGCTGTCCTCAAACTCAGAGATCTGCCTCTGCTTCCTGAGTGCTAGGATTAAAGACAAGTAATTCTACCTCCTGGTGAGTCTATAGGGCTTTTGTTCCTATTCATAAGCATTTATTTAACATGCATTCTTAATTAGATACTTAAATGTAAATATGCAATTAAAACATTTAAAATTTTTTACAGATTCGTATTTGCCATAAAAAAAGAATGTTAATTGAACTTTATCAAATAATTTCTGATGTATTCAAGATGATTACATTTTTATTCTTTTTTTTCCTCCCCCGTGGGACTTTTTTTTATTTTTATTTATTTATTTTTCCCAGTGATGGCTCTTAAAGGTTTAATTCTTTTTTTTTTTT
>NW_022196894.1:48096326-48228921 GCF_008632895.1 Mastomys coucha | reverse complement strand
CTGCTCCATAGTTAATCTCTGCAACTCCTTCCGTGGGTATTTGGTTCCCCCTTTTAAAAAGGAATGAAGTGTCCACCTTTTGGTCTTCCTTCTTCTTGTGTTCCTTGTGGAATGTGGGTTGTTCTTCCTGTATTTCAAACTTCTGGGCTAATAACCACTTATCAGAGAGTGCATACTGTGTTTGTTCTTTTGTGATTGGGTTACCTCACTCAGGATGATATTCTCCAGATCCATCCATTTCCCTAAGAATTTCATAAATTTATTGTTTTTAATAGCTGAGTAGTACTCCATTGTGTAGATGTACCACAATTTCTGTATCCACTCCTCTGTTGAGGGACATCTGGGTTGTTTCCAGGTTCTGGCTATTATAAATAAGGCTGCTATGAACATGGTGGAGCATGTGTCCTTATTACATGTTGCAGTATCTTTTGGGTATATGCCCAGGAGTGGTATAGCCGGGTCCTCAGGGAGAACTATATCCAATTTCCTGAGGAACCGCCAAACTGATTTCCAGAGTGGTTGTACCAGTTTGCAATCCCACCAGCAATGAAGTAATGTTCCTCTTTCTCCACAACCTCTCCAGCATCTGCTGTCACCTGAGCTTTTTATCCTAGCCATTCTGACTGGTATTCTTTTTATTGATTATGTTATTTGTTTACAATTCAAATGTTGTCCTCCCCTTACTGGTCTCCCCTCCACAACCCCCTCATACCATCCACCCTCCTCTTTGCCTCTAACGACAGCGCTCCCCAATCCACCCACCCACCCCTGCCTCATCCCTCTAGCATCCCCCTTTGCTGGGTCAACAAGCCTCCAGATACCTATTGATACCAGATAAGGCAGTCCTCTGCTACATATGTATCAGGATCCATGGTTTCATCCATATATAATCTTTGGTTGGTGGTTTAGTCCCTGGAAGTTCTGTGTGGTCAGGTTAGTCGATATTGTTCTTCCTGTGGGGTTGCAATCCCCTTCGGCTCCTTCAGTCCTTCCCCTAACTCTTCCATTGGGGTCCCCAGGCTCAGTCCAATGGTTGGCTGTGGGTATCTGTATCTGTCTTAGGTGCTGGCAGAGTGTCTCAGAGGACAGCCATACGAGCCTCCTGTCTGCAAGCTCATCTTGGCATCAGCAATAGTGTTGGGGGGTTGGTGTCTGTAGATAGGATGGATCCCAAAGTGGGGCAGTCTCTGGATGGCCTATCCTTCAGTCTCTGCTCCACTTTTTGTCCCCGGTTTTCCTTTAGACAGGAACAATTCTGGGTTAAAAATTTTGAGATGGGTGGGTGGCCCCATCCCTCAACTGAGGGCCATGCCTATCTATTGGAAGTAGTCTCTTCAGGCTCTATCTCCCCTCTATTGGGTATTTAGGTTAGTGTCATCCCCGTTGGGTCCTGGGAGACTTTTGCATCCCTGGTGTCTGGGATTTTCTAGTGGTTCCCCTCCCACACACCCCCAGTTCCTCATCCCCACTGCTACATATTTCTATTCTTTCTCCTGACCCTCTAGATTTCTCTCCTGTCTCTTCTCACATCTGATCCTGCCCCTCCCCTTTTCCCTCCCACTCCCCTCTCTGTGAAATGGGCCACTGAGATGGCTCAGAGGACAAAAGGGCCTGTTGCCAAGGCTGAGCCATGTTGCCTGACCCATGAAGGAATGAACTAAGTCCTGCAAGTCAATCTATGACTTCCTCTTGCATGTTTTGTCACAGATATATGTGTCAATTTATGTATTATACTATTACTGCTGGACTGGGGCATGCCCTGGAGAGGTCAAGGGGATAACCTTTGAGTTCTGGTTTATCCTTCACCATGGGTTACAGACATCAAACTCAAGAATTCAAAAACCAAGGTCAATTTAATGATTTTGATTAATGATCACATTCGGAAGTCGGCAGGCTTTCAAGGCAAGAGCTTTTAACCACTGAGTGATCTCCCTGGCTGGCAAACTAGTTTCAAACTCCTATGTCTTGTAAATTAATGTATATCTAAGAAGCTACTTGCTACTATCATGTTGGGTTTTTATTGTCATTTGCTTGTTTGCTTGTTTGTTTGTCTGAATGCTTGTTTGCTTGCCTATTTGTTTAAAATAGCGTCTCATGAAGCCCAGGCTAGCCTTGCATTTAATACATAGTTAAAAATGAGTTTAAACATCTTCTGATCTTCTTTCCTCCAACTGCAGAGCGCTATGGTTACAAATTGTACTCCTGAACCAAGTTTATACAGTTTTGGACTGAGCCTACAGTCTGTGCATGATAGACAAGCACTTTCCAATTGAATTATAGAAGCCCCAGCCCTCATACTCTTAATTTTAGCATTATTAAGGAACGTATCTTTAATTAGCTTATGGGTACAGCGCTGTTAGGAGAGTTCAGCCATCTCAGGAACAAATTCCACCTGGCAGGCAGGATCACAATTGAGTTCATTTTCCCAGGGCCCAGAACTCAACTCCTATCCTGCTTCCTTAGATGTTTCAGGTTTGTCTGTTAACCAATAAAGGATTAAAAGAGGGAAGATGCTGTTGTTCTGTTATCTAAACTAAGGCACACAAGTGGTAAAATGCGCTGCCCGTCTTAACTTAATTGACTAAGAGATGCTTGGCCACTCTTTTGTTCCTTTATCATTCTAGATTCCAGGTCAAAGACCAGGAGGGGGCCTGACTGCAAAAGCTGACTCAAGGACCCTGAAACCAGGTGACCCGGATAAGGCCGAGTCAGCAACGTTAACTTCCTTGTTTAACCCCTTGTGTCAAAATACACAACAGCCCACTCTGATCCCCCTTGCTCTGTTCCCATTCTAAATTTAAAAAATAAAAAAATAAAAAAAAAATTCGTACAATCTCCATTCTAGGTCATGGTTCAGATCCTGAACTGTCTGCCTGCCTGAGCGCTTAGAAAATAAAGCTTTCATTTTTAAGCTTCCATCTCTCATGTGAGTTTCCTCAGCTTCCACTCGGAACCCAGCAATGCTAAGATGCATTGATCTATATAGTATGGCAGCATGTTCTATAGTAATAGAAATCCAAATGTGCATCTTGGATTCAGTGAAAAGCAGTGTCAGGAGACTTGGGAATTTGTCTGGAGGTAGATTACCTGTACATTTTCAGGAACTTAAGCACGCCTTAATAAATGATCAGGCTCTAACTCCTGGATGATTATGCATGCCATGTGATAATTCACAATTAAATAGTTAATTTAAACTGTTAATAGCCAAATACTGGATAACAATGAAGTGTGTTTTTAAAAAAAAAATCTCCAAGCTTAATAAGTATATAAAATTGGTTTACATTACAAAAGTGGTGTATAACAGAATTTTGACATTTAATAAATGGGATTTTCAGTTTTAGAATTCTGGAAATTGAATCTACTTTGGAAAATGAGGTGTTCCTTCTCTACTGCTGGAAAATGAGGTGTTCCTTCTCTACTGCTGGAATTGGAAATAAGCTATCACTAAGTCAAGGGCCTTCATTTCTGAAGATGGTCATGAAATCTAACAAGATAGCATGACTATTCATTGAGGGAGACTAGATATCATGGGCCATCTATGCCCTGGAGTCTGAGACTCCCTCAGATCTGTACCCTTCTCTGTCTAGGCAGTTCCTTTACTTTCTATCTTTCAAGGGTATTTATTCCTCCCAGTGTTAATAATGGAGCAGATCCAGAGCCTTCTGTTCATAGGCCCTGGGTTTCCCATACCATTTCAGCCTGTCAGAGTCCAGAGCATCAAATCTACACTACAGTAGACACAACCTCCCAACATTGCCTAAGGAGGGACTACCTCCCACACATGCCATAAGTAATGAGACAGAAAATAAAGGAAGGAGGGATAGAGAGTGGGAGCAAAGAGAAGGTGGATCGTGGATGAACCCTAACCCTAGTAATAGGTCCCTGGCCCCATTGTGTTCTGGGAAGGATTTTAGACTCTTAGAAAAAGAGAATCACCATAAATGAGTTTCCATAGCAGCTTGTTTTCTTCCAATGTTCATGGACAGAAAGAACCAACAAAATTATCTACATTAGGATTACTATGAAATCAAACCATCAACTCTAACCCTGTCCTCCAAGCCCATGGCTGGTGTCTACTCAAACACAAAGAATTTGCCAAATCCGTGGAAATATTGAAGGAGTTGAAGTTATCAAAAGTTTGTTTGACCTTCAGCACAGGCAGAGGAGAAACTGTTAAAGAGAATCTTTGGTCCCACAGACTCCATTCAAGCTGCTCTGGCAGCATGATCCTGCTTCCAAGCCCCTAGTCAATGTGCTCCCTTTTTGAACAGGGTCAGATAGTTTCACAGGACAGGGGTTGGGGGTGGGGGAATGCCACCCAAGAGGCCCAGCTGGTCACTGACTTCTGGCTCTCCTTCTTTCTTAAAGCGCCATCAACGGTGTTAAAAAGAAATCCCATCACATTGAAACATCAGAATGAGGCCTTGTAGGATCAACATCACTGACTCCAGTGAAATTAAAAAGAGAAATTTACGAGAAGATGCAAGGAAGAAAAAAAAATGAGGTCACCAGGAGCAGACTGGATTCTGTCTCTCACAGTTTTAAATGTTCTATCTTGCATGGGAAAATGCTGGGTTACTAAATTTATTGGAATACAAATAATGTTCTCCAATGTCCACTCTGCAGCACACTGCAGGTATTAATTATACATTTATCAAATGCCTGTGGTAGGTCAGGTACTGAACTATTTCTCAGGTATTATTTTCTTGTATCATTCAATCTCTGTCAATAGTTTTGTAAAATGCTATCATTCTTACATAAAGCAACAAGACATAAGGATTTTTATGAAACAAGGACCTGGAAATTTCAAGTTACAATTCACTGCACCATTATAAAGCAGGTACATATAACTGTTTTGTATTTATGGAAGAAAGAAAACACAAGGTAATCAAATCTGAATTATGAACCCTATATCTAAAAAACAAAATTTCAAACATGTATACTTTTACTGGTAGTTTTAGGAGCTTCTCCTAGAGTTACCACATGTTAATCAAAGTAGCGCTTTCTTTGGGTTCTTTGTCTCCTTATTAAAAAGAATTAAAGAACAAATTCAAATGGCAGCTTGAGGACAATTTTTATTACAGTTTAGTAAGCCGCAGGGACAAGCTGTAAATCTTGGAAGCTGCTCACAGGGGTAAAACTGATAAGAGAAAAAGCCACACCACCATTTGAGATAAACTGACACGGAGGTCAGTGACCTGGCAGACAAGCAACCACATGTGGGGAAATTTTAGAGAAAGAAGAAAGCCCAAAGTGTGGGAAAAAAGAGAGAGAACAGAGAAATGGGGAGGTCTCAGTGTTCTCAGTAATTCAGAAAAGCAGGCAGGCATACAAAACTGCCTGGCTACATCTGTGTGAGGGATTAGACTAGGACCAGGAATTCTGGGAAGGAAAAGAACATTATCTCATCCAAGGGATAATTATTCCTCCTTGCTAGGAGTGGTCCCTTAGCCAGATTATTAACCCAGCCTAACTGAGATGTTAGGTTTCTGTTCAGGCCAAAGATTCCAGCCTCTTGACCCAAAAGCAATAAAATTGTTTTCCCTTAATAGGCCTTTATTGCTGCTATAACATTAGACTTCTCTAAACATAATTCACACTAACTAGTCTTTACTTGGGTTTTCTCCAAACTCCAAAGCTACGGAATACTACTCAAGCTTATAATGACTGCCAAACAGCCTGTGTTGTCGGGCATGTGAGAGACTTAATACTTTTTTCAATTTTTTCACTCTATTTTCTACCATTGAAATAGCGGGAAAAAAACACATAGCAGATGAGAGATCAAAACGTCACTTACAGGATGGATGTGCCCTACATGTGTGGCAACTATAGTCTTTCTAATACCCTATCTCAAAATTGGATACCCAGACTTTAGCTCTGTCCCACACCTTCCTGGATGCACAGAATTCATCCTATTCCCGGGGAAAATATGCACAAGCTAGCAGGAGGATTTCCAGGGCAGGTAGAGTACAAAAGATAAGAGGTATAGAGGCTCAGCTCCAGGTCCCAAACTCCACAACAAAAGAAGGATGAGCCTCCTCTGGGAAGATAGACATTACCGATGTTGATTCTTGTCCTGCCTTTTGAAAACACAGAATCTAGAAAGGTGATATCACCACGCCATTATATCTTTTTAAATCTCTCTCTCTCTCTCTCTCTCTCTCTCTCTCTCTCTCTCTCTCTCTCTCTCTCTCCCTCTCTCTCTCTCTCTCTCCCTCTCTCTCTCTCTCTCTTCCTCTCCCTCTCTCTCTTCCTCTCCCTCTCTTGCTTCCTCTCTCTCTTCCTCTCCCTCTCTCTCTTCCTCTCCCTCTCTCTCTTCCTCTCTCTCTCCCTCTCCCTCTCTCTCTTCCTCTCCCTCTCTCTTCCTCTCCCTCTCTCTTCCTCTCCCTCTCTCTCTTCCTCTCCCTCTCTCTCTCTTCCTCTCTCTCTTTCTCTCTCTTCTCCTTCTCCCTCTCCCCTTCTCCTTTTCCCCCTCCCCTTCCCCTTCCTCCTTCTCTTTCCCCCTACTTCTCTCTCCTTTTCTCTACATTTAGTCTCAGGCACTTCACTACCCGATCATCTTATTCTCAGCAATCAGTAGGAAATAAGAAATGAAAAGACACAGCCCTACGGTGGGCAAAACCACAGTTTTTAAAAAGGAAACCTCTCTCAGCCACTCATATTATGTGTGTAAAATAAGCAAATGTGGATATAAATAATGTGCAGAGACAAAGGACAACTCTCAACAGTGAGTCAGAATTAACTACATTAATAGCCAATGGTTCTGTTGACATCTTAGAAGGAAGACCAGCCGCGGCTGACTCACCATCCCACCGAGGTGACTCAGCAAGTGGAGAGGTTACTTGTGAAGGTAGGAAGGAGCAGACCCCAAGAAGGATGAGGGAAGGTAACGGATGCTGTGTCTGATAATAAAACTGGGGCTGAAAGAGCACAGAAGAAAAGGCAAAATTAAAAACAACTTAGGGGCTGGCGAGATGGCTCAGCGGGTAAGAGCACTGACTGCTCTTCCGAAGGTCCTGAGTTCGGATCCTAGCAACTACATGGTGGCTCACAACCACCCGTAATGAGATCTGACGCCCTCTTCTGGTGTATCTGAAGACAGCATACTATGCCGGAGGCGGGGCCGGAGCAAGCCATCTGTACAGTCATACACATAAAATAAATAAATAAACCTTAAAAAAAAAAACTTAGGTACGTATCCCACAAACCCTCACCTACCCTCCTTGAGCTGGGAAATTAGGTTCAGGGCTAGAGTAAAACACGTGAGCTGGAGGAGCCTTGGTGGAACTGTCAGCTCCCTGAGGCTGGGTAAGATTCAGGTTAACTTAAGAGGGTTGAAATCATTGCTGCTAAGTTCTCTCCCTGCAGACTATCTGTATTTCCTGGTCAAACATTGGTCCTAAAAGTTACTTTGTTTCTCAGTGTCTTAGCTTGGGTTTTATTGCTGTGAAGAGACCCCCTGACCAAGGCAACTCTTACACAGGCAAACACTTAATTGGGGCTGTCTCACAGTTTTAGAGGTTTAGCCCATTACCACCATGGGGGGAAACATGGCATCTTTTAGGCAGACTTGATGCTGGAGGAGGCAACAGCTCTACATCTGTATCTGAAGGCAGCAGAAGACTCTTCTGCAAGCAGTGGGGAGACTATCTTCCCCACTGGGTGTAGCTTGAGCTTATATATGAGTCCTCAAAGCCCACCTCCACACTTCCTCCAAGAAAGCCACACCTAGTCCAACAAGGCCATACCTCCTAATAGTGCCTCTCCCTATGGGCCAAGCACTCAAACACATGAATCTATGGGGCCGTACCTATTCTATGCACCACACTCAACTATTAGCTACTTAGTAATGGTATCAGGATACATAATTTCCCAGCAGAGACTGACTCCTACATGGCTATTACAGAAACAGCATATTCCCAACTGACCACCAAAGACACCAATACCACCCTCCAACAGGTATCCAGCTGCATTCCGTCAGAGGTTTACAAGGAACTCCTGGGGCTTTGTCACTTCTCTTGCCTCAAGTTTTTTGCTAGAAATGAGGCATGATACACTGTATAAATATGTATTGACAGTCTAAAGGTTGGTAGCTTACATGGCAGAGTGAAGAACACACCAACAGATCTGACTTCATAGTTCCCTCCTACATAGAAGCTTCAGTCATAGTAGCAACTATCCAAATCTTAGCCACTCAGAATGGTTCTTCCCACTAACACAGTTCCCGAGCCACTGATTTCCATAAGGCTGTCCCTGCCTGGAGTCTCCAAATTGTCTTCACCGTCAGCACTCCACATATTCTAAGTACTTGAACTAAAACATCTAAAGGGTCCTGACTCACTCAGAGCAAACACTCATAAATGAGCTGTGGATCCCAACAGATCCTTCCTTGCCTGCCCTTCTCTGACTGCTGGATTTTAACCTGGGAATAAACTGCGGTTCTCTGGATCGTTTAGGAGGTAGGACTGGAAGGGTCTAGAAACTTCTCTGAAATCTGAACGTAGGCTGTCTTCTGCTAAAGCATGCAAAGCTTCCATGGGACTCTCCAAGTTCAAGATCCTCTGTATCACTAGGCCGGAAGTGCTCAGTGACATCACTTTCACAATAATTACAGCAAGCATGCACAGCTATTTCATTTCTAATCCAACTTCTAACAAGGAATGGAATTTCCAGACACAGTAGTCTTGTATGTTTGGGGGTGGGTAGTATGCATGAATATGCACATGTACGTGTGCTCCTCCAGTGCACTCGGTTTTATGTCCATGACAGAGAGACTCAGTGAGTCCACATTTTTTTTTTCGGCCAAGCGGGAAGCCAGTGAGCCCCGATCATCCTCTGGTCTTGTCCCCTGTCCTCTGCCACTCTGTTCAGCGCTAAAGTAAACACCATGGGTGGCCATGCCGCGCTTTTGGAGTATATGCTGAACTCAGGTCTTCATGCTTGAATAGCAAGTACTCTTACCTACTGATCCATCTCCCCAGCCCTTATTCTCAGCAGTATGCTTTTATTAAAAATTACTATCAAAACAGCTGTAGTGGTTTGAATAACTTTGGCCCCCATAGACTCATGTGTTTGACTGCTTGGTCCATAGGAAGTGGCATTATCAGGAAGTGTGGTCTTATTGAAAGAGGAGTGGGCTTGTTAGAGGAAGTTTGTCCTTGTGGAGGTGGGCTTTAGTCTTAAATGCTTACGCTATCCCCAGTGTGAAGCAAACCTGGTCTCTTCCTGGCTGCCTTCAGATCAAGATGTAGAACTCTTGGCTCCTCCAGTACCATGTCTGCCTGCAGGGTGCATGCTTTCTACCATGAAGATAATGGACTGAACCTCTGGAACTGTAAGCGAGCCCTCATAAAGCGCTAGTCTTTACAAGAGTTTCCTTCTTTATGATGTCTCTTCACAACAATGGAAGTCCTAATTAGGCAAAACATCAAAGTCCAATGACAGCTTACTCATTTTAAGATATACAATGACCAATAGTTTCAGCCAGCTTGCAGTGATTTCACTACATATCATGAAGGAGACACCTGGAAATGTCACTAGAGTAAGTTGTGATTAAGTGTTATACCAGTTACAGTGTAGAACCAAGACTGACAGGGCCCAAATTATTAAAATAATATGCTCAATAGAACAGCTTTGTTCATCTACATTTCTGTCATTTGATACTAAAAATACTTCAAGACCATCAGTAAACAGTTCAAATTTCCAGGAAGAAATGAACTCCCCCCTCCCCTAAAAAATTTCTCAATCTTATAATTAGGCATCTACAAATCCTTTTTTTTTTTTTTTTTTTTTTTTTTTTTTTTTTTTGTATTCTAGTTGGCTTTTGGAAAACTAGAAATATCTGCAGCAGTAGTATACATTTTCAAGGAGAGAGATTTTAATAAATATTTAAAACAGTGAATAAATACTTCCTCTCTTGGATCTCAGTTGTAAAATCCTAGGTTGAAAATTAAGGGAGATGGAGAGAGAAAGAAACTTCATTTTATTATTGCCTTTGGGTGCTTCTTATTTTGTATGTAATCATAGTAAGGAGAAAGAGTACATCTAGAAAGTTAAATAGCTCTTTGAAATCTAAACCCATACAAGAGCAAGAATGCAGGTAGCTTTAAACAAAGAAAGGGGAATTATTCTAATATCAAGCTATTGAAAAAAAACATTACAGAAACAGAACATGATGCTAGCTCATGGTTCTTAGGTAAGAGGCAAGGTATGAATTTAAAAATTAGATGTATTAGACGTTTTAAAGGTAATCCTTATGAGCCTCATCAATATCTGCCTGTGCATTAGTGCTGTTCATGTAGAGTTAAAATAGAATGGAAAATAATATGCCCAGGACAGAGAGTGTATGACTAAAAGAATAAAAATGAAGGTCTAGTGATAAACACTTGTTTACTCCACAGAGACACTGGTGCCAATTCCCTTGGAAATAAAATGCCATAATAATAGGCATTTTTCAGAGTGGGAACTATCAAGAAAAAAACCTACCACAATGTTTCACATAATCATCTTTCAAATTTTAGAATATGAAAGAAGCTAGCTAGCTACCTGGATTTTGTGCCTACATACTATCAAACATGATACATGAGAAAAACATCAGTTTCTCTAAAAGACTAAGACTATCATATCATATTAACGTGTTCATATGACGAGGTCCACATTATTCATAATTAAGAACTGGAAAGAATGTAGGTAGCTTTAAACAAAGAAGCGAAATTGCTCTAACATCAAACTATTGAAGAAAATTACAGAAACAGAACAGGATGCTAGTTCTACTTTATGATTTCTGGATTTGCTTAGAGTCTTCTATGTGATTACTACTTGTTCTGTGGCTGTCTTCCTTTTTATACAGTGCAATCAAGAAATGAGTCAGAAAGGTGACACTGTGCTGTATTCATCAAAAAGAAAAAAAAATACCTGCTAAATGATTAAAAACCGGGGAAACCAAATGTTTGGCTAGATGGGTGCACTGTGATTTCTCGTCGGCTCCACTGTGGGAGAGGTGAGTGATTAAGCAAAACACAGCTCTTTCGCTTTCTCGCCCCCTTTCCAGCCATTTATTTTTATGACTACATCAATCCTGCACATCAGGACCTAGAAAGCACTGCTAGAGGAGTGTCAATCATCAGATAAAGCAAGCAGAGGTGTAAAGGTAATATTTGAAAAGGGAAACCAAGAGATGAAGTTGAACATTACAGAAACTAGGCAACCTCATATAATATATTACCAAGCCTAACAGAAAAATGGGAGAAAGGTGGCGTGGGGGAGAGATGACATAAACTATTCACATGCCCCAGAGTTCTGGAGCTGAATGGTGAGCCGTGTGTTTAGATAAGGTAGGGAGAGCTCCTTTTAAATTTGGAGTTCATAATACAAGATGACATATAAAGAGATAAGTACTTGAGTTCCTAAACAGAGGACAAACAAATTCCCCAGCAACCCTACAGGGGCAGGGAGAATACACTGATTGCCTTTGTTTCTCTGGAGGCCTTAATATGCTGCACAGGGGAAGGATACTACATACCTTAGCCACCTCCAGAGTCGGTGTCATTAACCTCAGGGCTGTTACCATCATTACTGGCTCTGTCTTTTACCTACGCCATATCTGTTTCCAGACACATAATTATCATCATCTCCCTCGTCTTCATTCACCCTTTCTGCCACTTAACTGCTTCTGGCCTTCGGGGAAACAATTAATGAATCCCTGTGCTGAAATCGTTAATGACGTTGGAGGAATTGCGAAAAGTTATTCCTTTTATAGGGCAAGCAATGTGTGTCCTACAGCCCATAGAAACTGGCCTAGGAGAAACTCAATGGATTCTTTGACAATCATCCACCGGTATATTCATTCATTCATTAATTCACTAACTCATTTGTTCATTGGTTCATTAAATATGGACTTTTAAGTACTATATAAACAACTTTGCATCACTGTCACTAAATACCCAGCATACACAATTTAAGGGAGAAAAGATTTATCTGGACTCATGGTTTCAGAGATTTCAACACAAAAGGTCAACTGGGTCTATTGATTTGAACCTGTCATCAAGCAGAAGAGCATGGCAATGCATGGTGGAAGTGGCTGCTCACCTCATGCATTAAACAAGCCAAAAGCCAAGCAGATGAAGAGACCTCAAATCAGATTATGCCTCCAATCAGACCCTGCCTTCTGCAGTTCCAACCACCTCCTAATAATCCATTTGATTATAAATCTATTGACAGAGCCTATAGAGATGGCTCAGCAGCTGGGAGCACCGGCTGCCCTTACATAGGTTCCAGATTGGGTTCCCAGCAACCACAAAGTTTCTCACGACCTTCTGTAACTCCAGTTCCAACAGAGCCAATACCTTCTCCTGGCTTCCCATGGTTGTCATGTGTCACATGGTACACATGAATTCTGAAAGCATATACACATGAACATAAACAATTGAAGATAATAATAAAAATCAACTCTTCATGGTTTAATCCATTGATTAAGACACAGTGTCCATAATCCCATCACATTCGGTAATTCTGTCACATGGCAATGAAACCTTTAATACAGGAGTCTTTTTGTAGGGACAGCGCTTCATACCCAAATCACTACAAGCAGAAACCATATCCTGGGGTGTGTGAGAACAAGTCATGGTTGAGTTGAACATGTCTATTAGGGAGTTCACTGATTAACTGCTGATGGGACTGCCCAGCAATGACAATCTAATATGGGAATCAGGGAGAGGTAGATTCTCAGCCAGTTAGGAGCACTAGAAATACAATGAGGGGATCTGGCCGGGGAGGAAAGCGAAGCATCATGGGTAGATGATTCCTAAAGGATGTGCACAAGTTTGCCAGGGCAGGAAGTAGTAGAGCGTTCCAGAAACAGTCCACACAGTGAGGAAATAAAGTAGCATTACCATGCGTGCGCAAGCGTGTGTGTGTGTGTGTGTGTGTGTGTGTGTGTGTGTGTGTGTGTGTGTGTCCATACATGCATCTGTAGTTAAGACTGTACTAGTGGCTGAGCAAGTGTGGTATCACTGAGCAACTCCCATTCTCAAATATCACATGAAGGGCAGTTACTCTTCTACCTCTTCACTAAATGTGTTCACCATACGATTTCAGCTTCTGGATTCATACAGTTTTGATAGTACTGTCAGTGACATTTATTTCGAATGTCACTCTGCCCAGGTTGTTTTCCCTGTGTTACTGGGTTCCAGCACTTCCCTCTATGGACTGTGCATCAATCTGCTGCCTTACAAACATTACATCTCTGCTTGCCCCTCCTTCCCTATCTTTAGTCAGTGTGGTACATCTGATTTTTTCCCCCAGTTTCTATATTTTTCAAAACAAAAAATGAAAAAAAAAAAGGAGAAAATGATTTCACCTTCAGACCATTCATCAGTACTTGGTTTGAGTAATCATCAGATTTAAGCCCCTTGATTAATATTCATATTCTCTAGGGTTAGCTTCTCTGATGTTTGAAAGAACTTCCTGGTGGAAGGAGCAAGTTCTTGTAAATTTGGCCACATAATTTCATAGGCAAAATAAAAGACCCAATAAATTGTTCTATTTGTAACCACTATGACCATGTAATAGATCACTATAGGTGTACCATAAATTCTCCCAGTAATGTTCAGTTGCTAATAAAAGCCTTCAACTATCCCATTCCTCCTTACATGTGCATACAGGAAAAAGGTTAGTTAGAGTGAATATATTTTATACAGACAGTCTTGACTCTGTCATAATAAAGTGATAACCATGATATCCAAATACATAAGTATCTGGGAATAATTATTCTTTATTATTAGAAACTCCTCTCTAGAGGATGTCTCGTGCCATCTGCCTGACCATGTTCAGTGAGCAGCGCTGCGTGTGAGGAAAAAGGCTGCTGGTTTGTCGGTCTGCTGAGGTCCTTCTTAGACAAAGAGCATCCATCCACTTGCCGAGTGGAGTGAGGACACCTACTCTCTATCTTGGTCACATTGAAGGAGAGAATGAAAGACAAAACTGAGGGAGTTACCACAGCCAAAGCTTCAAACTCTTGACCATTTTCTTCTTCCATTTGAAGGAAGGAAAGTGAAATGTCAAAGTGGGGAGGGGAAAAGGTCACCCTTCCATTGAGCACTTGAATTTCCAAATCTATAGAATAGGTACAGTTATCATCACCTTTACACACTTAAGAGGAAGGCCTGGATGGAGTGGTTCCTACAAGCAATCGTGATAATTTGAGAATCCCTAAAATATGCAAGTATATTATCTATAAACCTCCTCCTCCACATGTATACAATATCAATGAAATTAAATTTGACAATTAATGAAGATGATATTTTATAACTCTGGGATAGCTAATTGAACATTTATTGTTTCAGTCTTACATCTTTCATTTAGTACAGTGAGTCATAGCTTGTTTGTTTTGCTCTCCAGTCTCAGATACTTCTATTGGCCCTAGAAATCTTCTCGGGGCTTAAGCACTGCTCTTGTGGAAGCTGATGGAAAGAATGGCCTCAGCCAAGGTAAATAGGACCATGCTGACCCTAATCATTCTGGCCTCAAGCCCCATCCCAGTGTAGTCTGTTTCCTGGAGAACATTCCCTTTTCCCAGCGAGAATTTGGAGAGATAGCTAACCATTTTAGAAAGAGCCAAACAGCAATTCAGAGACAGAGTGATGCAAAACCCTGGGTACTGTCAGTGAGCCAAAATTTTTAAATCACTTTTGGCTAAGTTTAGAGTTTATACCAAAACCTACACCAAGACGGACCCTGCAATTTGGCACAAATGGGAGAAATAGTGACTTAGTAGCAGGCTGTAGATGACACTATTTTTTTAATCCCCTTAAAGATAAAGGGATGCTTCAGTAGAGACATATAGGTATCCAGTAGCATGTCATTTTGATTCTAAAGTGTTATATATGTTATACATAACACTATATATATATGTATATATATATAAAGTGCTTATATGTTCAAAGAATAAAAATTTTACCTCAATGCATCATATGGGGAACATATTATTTAGTATTCTAAAAGATTTAGATTTCCAAGATTGCTTTTACCCTTAGAGGCAATATTTCTCAAAGTCTGGCAGTTGGTGAACCTTGAGAGCAGAAGTGATCTAGGCCAGTGGCCATTGTGACATCACTATTAGATAAGGACCCCAGGAAAGAAGACATGCAGTAGGCACACTATTCACCAAGCTCTGAAGTTAGGCTGCTTGGAAGAGGAAAGCCACATAACCTGCCTGACGCTGCCTTTGATGTTCTCCACAAGGTATTCAATGATGTGACCAGTAAAGAACTCCAGCAAATAGGAAGAGAAGCCATACCCTCACAAAAAGCGCTGCTTCCCATGATTCTGGTCATGTGTCTCCGCACTTCGGGTCTTATGTCTCAGTGAAAAACATGTACAGATTTAACACCAAAAGAGTAAGAGCTGCAGCTGGCCAAGCATGGACTACAAACCTCCACAAGATCAGAAGATCTCTTAAAAATGTTTACCAGAAATGTAAGACCCACCACTCATATTCAACTAACTACCCAACAAGGGCTTCTTACGATTGCGATGAAGATACTCTCAGTTTGAAAGAAGAAATGAATCTACCAGTAATGCTCCAAGACATTAAAATGGGACAAATGGAACTCCTCAACCAAATGACTAACATTGTCAGCACAATATCAAATATCCAGGTAAAGATCAACCATTATCAGAATCAGATGGAAGCCCTAGAAACAAGAATAGACATCAGTGAAGACAGACAAACTGCAACCACCAAAGACATTCTCTCCATGAAAGAAGATATCAACACTCTAAAGAAGAAGGTGACAGAGATGGAAAGCCAGAATTCTTTCTCCAGCATCCACTGTCTAGAGGTCTTAGAAGGACAAAAGGGTAAAGAATTTGTACAGCTCCTCCATAAACTCCTACAACCTGAAACCCCAAAGAGTACAGCCACCTCTCCAGACACTCTCATCCCTTCAGCAGAGCCAGAGAGAGTGCCCAGCTACCCAGAGCCCACTGGTGAGCTTAAGAAAAAGACAATGTCACCTCAGAATATAACTCAGAAGAAAAATAATAGCCTTCGAAATGCATCAGTGGGTTGCAAAAAGGTAAGGTCAAATATTTATATTTATCCTGACTTCAGTACATGGATCAAGCTCAATTTTGTTCACGGAGGAAATTGGAGATTTTTCCTCAGTGCTACCAAGTTAGAGGAATTCATCCAGTGGCTTCTGTCTAGGCCAACCATCCTTCCTGAGGAACCACAAATCATACCCCAGAGAGACTATGCCTTCACCGGAGCCATTGAGAGGTTGGCCACAATCTGTCTCTCTCTTTTCCACTATGTTTATTGCCTCTTTGGTTCTTCAAAAGAGGAAATAACTCGACTTTAGAGATATTTCCTGCTTGGCTTAGTACAAAATAAATGTAACCCATTTGCTTCAAGTAGTCATGTGTACCTGTGCTGTTTGTGAACTCTAGCTTGCTGCTGTGTGTGTGCCTACTGCCCACAAAGGTCCCACAATCCAACATTAGGTTGTATCAGTGACCTCATTGTACCAACTCACAAGTAGCTCATGAAGACTCATCCTGTGTCTGCTTTCATAAATAGAAAGGGTCAGTGGAAATGGGAACACTTGTCAGCTCTGGCCTTGGCAGATAAAATATGTGATATGAAACAAAAAATTCAAACAACATAAAGAAAAACATCCATTTTCAAAACCACTAAACTTGAGAATATATTGGGGCCCAAGAGGTGGTTCAGACATTATGAACAGTTGCTTTTCTTACAGAAAACCTGGGTTTGATTCCAAACACACATGTCAGTCTATAGACAACCACTTGTAACTCCAATTGCAGAAGATTTGATACCCACTCTGGCCTCTGTGAGCCCTCTACATGTACATAGGTAAACTCAGACACACACATACCCATCAAATAAAATCATTTTATTTATACACACACATATCAAAGTCCAAGTTATAGCAAGAAAATATGAATTACAACAGCAGGATTTTTTTTCTTTTCCTCTTCAGCTTCATCTGTATTAGTTAATTAGATATGAAAGGGAAGGCTAAATACAGTTCGGCATTTTTTACATTTTCTTGAAAGGAGACAAATAAGGTCCTGCACATTTGCTACAGAGGAAAAGGGCAAAAACTCAAGATATATTTGTGAAGTAAGTGAACCTCGTCACTATATACTACAAATCTTCACACAGCAAGGTATGTATTCCAAGGAGATGTCCACGGCAAGCTTCATCTTTAGAAGTCATACTTGTTCCTGTTATGTCATTTTTCTAAATACCACACAAAGCAGAGTGTTAGAAAGGTTTCCCTTACTTCTTAACCCATTGGACGAATCATCTTTCCTACTGTGTCCAGGTTATTAAACTGAAAATACTCTCCACATATGTACTAATTTTAATTAGCCCTGGTTAGCAACTGTAGAATGGAGAATAAGCAAGCTTTGCAGAGCAATATAGTAAACCCAATTCAGTTTGGTATTTATTATACAACACCAATTTTTTTTCATTTATGAATCCAATATTTTGAGCCTCCTTTACAAATTTACAGATATGGATGTACACAATAGCCTTTAGTACATTGCTCTAGAAATATGCCCATGTGCAAGACACTTAGTAAAATCCAGAGTATATCTTAAATGGGTCGGCTTAAATGGTGAACCTCTATGTATGTTTCAACAGCAAAGGTGTTCGTACAAGGAGCAGCCAGATCCTAGCTTAGCATACTGTGTCCCCAGTCGTGAAGAAGGTAGCCACAGCCTAGGCAAATGGCAACATAAAATGGCTTCTACAAAAGAGAAGAATCCCTGGTATATGCTGAGGTATTTAGTGCTTCTGAGTGTCAGAGCACACATCATTATCCACTTCCTGCATATAGACCAGACAGTTGGAGAGTTTTCAAGAAACTGCTCTGTAGGAAACAAATGCATGGGTGAGGAATCACATGATGTATGTTCTGAACCTAAGCTCTAAAGCTTACACTTTTCCTTAATTGTAATTAGGTTTGTTCTGCTTTTTGCAAAAAGGGAACTATATTACTCTGATAGAATTTTTTTCCCACAGAAACAAGAGATTATGAGGAACAAGAGAAAACAAAAGACGTTCTCTATGCTTTATACACACAACACTAAGCAGAATGCATAACGTATGCAAACAACCTTTAAGGCAGGACAGATGGGGATGGGCTGCAGGGAGCAACATAAAAAGAACTTCTGGTATTGCAGGAAAAAAAAAGCACTCATGAGGTCTGCCATAATGTAGGGACAAAAGAGGACAGACAGAAGGACAAACAAACATGAGCACAGGAGTGAGGGTGAGAGGGAACGTCGAAATAAAAGCCAGCAAGCATTGGGTATAAAGTACAGACAGGCAAGTAAGTCCTTTCAAACCTTTCATGGACCTCATGTTCTCCTCAGGGACTCTTTCTCACAATCCTCATTTTAACCCATGTTTTACCTTAAAAAGCTGGACAGAGTGGTGCCTCCTGCAATCATAGCATTTAGGAGCCTGAGGCAGGAGGATCACAAGCTTACTCCAGAACAGCCCAGATGAAATAGGCTTTCCTATGAAAAAGGAAGAGGAGGAGAGGGAAAAAGAGAGGGAAGGACAGGGAGGAGAAGGGGAAGGAAAGGAGGATGAAGAAAGTGGGGAAGACAGGAAGGAGGAGGGGAAGAGGGGAGGAGGAGGGAAGAAAAGGGATGAGGAGGAGGAGGAAGAAGGGAAAGAGGAATAAGAGAGACAGAATCAAGGTGACAACATAATTTTCTCAAGGCTTCAAGAGATGATTCTATTCATTCTGGTGAATTAAGTTCCCTCTAAGGAAAAGGGAGATTTTGCTGACAAGATCTCATATGACTTGCTAAGACTATAACACAGCTCAGAAGTGCAGGTCTGAATTCACACATCTCTCACTTGTTCACTTCCACTCATAGTTCATATCTTGCCCATGTTCCTCTTCCCGTGCCTCAGTGTCTTATCAGTTACTCTCTTTAATTTTATATTCTTACATGGCTTTTTTTTAAAACCATTCTACTTTGTATGTAGGTATGTACATGCCACGGAGCATGCATAGTACATGCATGGTGACCAGAGGACAACTTGGAGACTTAGTTCTCTACTTCCACCACTTGGGTTTTGGGTCCTTGGGCCAGGTGGCAAGTGCTTTTACCCACTGGACTATCTTGCCAGCCCTCCTCCCTTTTCTGGCTCATCAGCCAATTTAGTTTTTATCAAGCCTACTTATGATCATATTCACCTAGGTGCTTCTGTATGTTCCCTTCTCTCTTTGCCTTTCTCTCATGCTCCTTCATGAATTTGAGGCCCAGATTCTCTGTTCCTAACTTCTCCCTCTTCTTCCTACAGGTTTTGTCTTCACCCTAAGGTTCTCTTTGGCTTCTTCTGATTGCTCTTGTGGATCCTACCTGGTTTTCTTAGCTGATCTCCCCAGTCCCAATTATTCCTCCAAAGCATGAATATGTCACAGCTTAAATTAAAGAACCTGTGCATGATCAAAATCTCCTGAGATCTTCTGAGCTTTTAACTCAAGCATCCATATATTTTCTTTGAATGGCTATGAAAAACACTGCTATAAATATAATTAGACAAGTATTTATATATATATATGTACATATATATATATATATATATATATACTCATATACATACTCAGATATGAAATCCATTGTACTTACACAAAAACATCTCAGACCACTGTTGCTGTGAATTAAGCACATTTGTTGGGGATGCAGCCAAAACAGGGTAAAGAGTGAAGACTTTGAGAGAACAGACCTTAGAACATTTCTTCCCTGAATGGATAACTGGAACTGGCCACTATGCCCACAGTTGTATATGGTGGCGATCCTTGTGACTGAGTGATTATGGAATTTTTTCCCTTATGCCTGGCATTCTTCAGTTTTCTCAACTCTAAATTAAGAGCAATTTATGCCTTGAGATCATTGCATTCATTGAGTAAGATCATGTGTTCTATATGTCTATGAGCTCCTGATTTAGCAGATACTCAATAAAGGGTAGTCATTTCCTTCCCTCTTTAACTAGATGGAAGGGTATTAAGAAGGGGCAGGAAGATGAATGGGAGCAGGGGCCTTGCCTCAAAGAGATCCCTTCGGGACTCTGCCTCCTTTTATCAGCCATAAATGGCTCTAGACAAATAATAAACAAAGTGACAGGCTAAACACAAAGGCTTCAAACCGACTCTCAACTCCCTTATCCAAAGATAGTGTGATCAGAATAAGACAGGGTGTGAATATCTCCTCCTGATCTGGGCATGCAACCAATATTCCATCATCTGCAACAGCCGCTTGCCAACCTTTAATTGCACTTTATATAAATAAGCAACAAAGGAAAGGACTTGGAAAGAAGAAGACTGAGTTTAATATAAAGAAATTTACTAAAGTTAAGAATATTTGCTTCAATAAACATATTCACCAAGCACACTGTTTATTTAAAACAACATTCATCAACATTTATTGAAATCTGACACTGTGCCAGGAACTAGCTGAGCTAGGTGTGATCAGCTGGAGATAAAGACAACAGTCTTATTCTGAAGAAACACACTTTGAATTGGTATTCCTTCTACCTGCCAATTCCATTGACCTGTGGCTTAAAGTTGAACTTAAAACAACTCACTAACCTCATGCAAAATTTGATTCCTGCCTCCCTCCCCTTGGAAACAACTTGAGTTCCTGTTACAAAAAAACAAAAACAAAAACAAGTATTCCTCAAAACCATAATTTCAACTTCTGCAATACTATTTTATGTTCCACCACAAATATAAATAGTGGCCAACATATCAGTGAATTATGCTTGGAAACTTCAGTTGGAAGGTTTCCTACTCAGAAAGTACATCATAAACAAATATAGTATTTGTTGCACTTTTTTGTTACCTTGGAAATATAACAATAAAGTGCCTGAGATGGAGATATTAATGAAACTGCAAAGCCAAGCCTCTGTGTGTTACCATGCTCTCATATATTCATAAAAACAAACACAAGAATGGTAGTCCTGACAGCTGACTCCTACAGGACTCCCACAGTCTTTGCTTTTTTGGTACATCTGATGGTGGAAGGAAAAGTCCACAGGCTATAGACAGTAGTAGAAGATTTGGGAGTTAGGGACAAAAGACAGGAACTTAGTTTGAGAGGTAGAACAGGAACTCTAAAATTAAGAATCTGAAGTGGAGGAACTCTTGGGTAACGACAGAGACAAGAGTCTTTTTTTGGCTCCTGAGAATGTCTGGAGAATAAGGACTGAGATGAGGCCAAGTGCCCCACAGTGTTAAAAGACCAAAGTCTTGAGACACTATCGGGTTTGGTGTTGCATGCCTGTATTCCCAGGACTCCAGAAGTAGAAACAGGAGGCCAGGAGCTCCTGGCTGTCCTTAGCTATATAGCAAGTTTAAGGCCTGCATGAGCTATGTGAGACCCTATATCAAAAAAACAAAACACAAATAAATAAAATATAGGGTGTGGGGGTGTGTATGTGTGTGTGCGTGTGTGTGTATACACATATTTGTGCATAGGTGTGTAGAGGTCAGACAATAGTACTATCATTCTTCAGGCACTGTCCACCTTGTTTCTTCAAACAAGTTCTCTCACCAGATTACCAAATAAGCTAGGCTGCCTGGCCAATGAGCCTCCAGGATCAATAGAGCTACCTGTCTCTATCTGCCTAGTGCTGGGATTCCAAGCACTGGCCACCACCCCTGGGTTTGGTTTTGTTGGAAGGAGTTGTTTTGTTTTCATTTGGGTAAGACTTGTTTTTTGTTTTGGGTGAGTGTGTGGTAGTTTCTTTTGTGATGTGGATTGTAAGAATGGACTCAGTTCTCATGCTTAGAAGTCAATGTTCTTTACCCACAGAGTATCTCCCCAGTCCCCAAATTATAGGTTTTGCTCTTCTGTTTATCTTTTGGAACAAAATTTTGTATTAGTAATATTTCTGTAACCATGACAAAACACCTGGGACATTCAATCAGGACATTCAATCAAGGAGGGTTTGGGCCAGTGAGATGACTCAGTGGGTAACTTGCCACCAAGTTTGATACTTGGGGCTCATATGGTGGAAGGAGACATCCAACTCTTTGAGGCTATACTCTAGCCTATATGAGTGAACTGTGGCACAAAAATTGTAACCTAAAAGTTTTAGAGAGCTGGGGGTTCATTTGGGCTGATAATTTAAGAGGTTCCAGTCCACATCATTTGGTCCCATTACTTCTGGGTCTGTGCTACAATAGTAGACCTAGCGGAGTGTGGGTAAGCGGAAAGCCACTCAGTGACCGCCAAGAAGCAAAAAGGAGAAGACAGGGCATAAGCCAGCATCCCCAACAAGACGACATCCCTCCAGTAACTGCTCGCTGCTGTTAGGCTCTACTCTTTAAGATGTACCTCCACACAGCTTTGGAAGCCATGTATAAGCCATACTAAAACGCACCTATTTGGGAAATAACTGTTTTTTTGAGAAATAGGACACATCAAGCCTTTATGAGCTTTGCCATATTGGTGGCAGACTCTGTCAGTGAGGCAGGGCAGGAGTTGGGACCATGAAACATGAATCTGTGTCTGGGGCTCTTCTGGGGTTCTCCTGTCATTTCATGTTTGTTTCTTTTCTCCCTCCTCCACTCCATACCTTCACCCTAGTGCTTAAGCAATGATGGAAGGTATGGGACTTATTCTAGCACAAGATGGATGGGATGAGAAAAAAAGACAAGAAGATGAAAGAAAACCTTCCAGGAGGCCTTAGAAACAAGGTAGAGGTTGAAGTTTAAGCTCAGATTTTAATGCGTTCTAGTTTGCTTTCTATTCATAGGATAACCATGACCAAAAGCAACTCAGGAAGGAAATGGTTCCTTCCTCTTACAGGTTATAATCTTCCATGGAGGGAAGCCAAGGCAGGAGCACAAGGCAGAAGCTTGAAGCAGTAACCAGGTGACTAGCTTGCTCCCACTGGCTTGTTCAGCTACCTTTCTTAGATAGTCTAGGCTTGTCTAAGTATGGCACTGTCCACAGTGCACTGGGCCCTCCAACAATTATCAATTAGATAAGTGCCTCAAAGACATGTCCACAAGCCAATCTTATCTGGACAGTTCTTCAGTTGAGGCTCCCATTTCCCCAAGTGACTATATTTGTGTCAGCTGAAGCTATGACATGACTGTGGTGTGGTCTGAGTAAGAAGGGTTCCATGAGTTTGTCGTATATTTGAATACTTAATCACCATGGAATGATACTATTTGGAAGGATTAAGAGGTGTGCTTTGAGATTTCAAAAGTCCATGCTAGACCCAATGCATACTCGCATTCTCCCTCTCCCTCCCTCTCTCCCTCCCCCTCTCCCTCTCCCTCTCCCTCTCCCTTTCATTCCCTCCCTCCCTCCCCCTCTCCCTCTCCCCTTCCTCCCTCCCTTTCCCTGTCCCTCTCCCTGTTCCTCTCTCCCTCCCTCTCGCTCTTCCTCCCTCCCTCCATCTTTTGCTCCCTCCCTCTCTTCCTTTCCCTTCCTCCCTCTCTTTCTCTGCCTGCAGGTCCAGATATAGCTCTCAGCTAATGTTCCAACATGTGTGCCACCATGATCTCTGCAATGATAATGAGCTAATCCTCTGAAACTGTACGCAAGCCCCAGTTTAATGCCTTCTTTTATAAGAATTGCCTTAGTCATTGTGCCTCCTCCAACAACAGTACAGTGCCTAAGACAAGCACTAAAGACATTTCTACCAAGCAGGGGTACTGGGGTTAAGTAGCTGTAAAAATACTATTGACAGTTGGACCATAACATATACCACATGTTATAACAAATAACAAACAAAACATGGAGTGCCTCTTCAGGCAATTTAGTGAAATGGATGTTCATCCCTTTTCCTCCCTGAGTTACATTTTAGCCCCAAGGAACTGCCCATGCTTCTAAGAGTGGCTCCCAATAGATCTCCCCAATCTATTCCTTTGGTCAAGGTTTCCACCTATTTTTAGATGTTTCCTTTCTCCCCTACTGTTAACTAGGATAGGAAAAGAAACACATGAAAATGTGGTCAGGTAATAGTCTGATTCTGTCGCTGTATTCCTTCCACTAATTGTTGCAGAAAGATATTCTCATAGGACAGTATCTTGATGAAAGCTGCGACACATCTTTCAGATATCAGAACATTGAAGTGGGGTGCCACTCTCACTTAGAGCAATCCTCGGTCAACTTATATTTTCCCAATATTAAGACAATAATTGCTTGATTCGCAGGCTGTAATTGGATCACAGCCATCAGTGGCATGGTTATTTGTTGTTAGAGCAATATTCACAGAATCATGCCTATGGCAGCCCAATTAGAGGCACACCATCAGTGACCCAGCTGGCATTTTCAATATGCTATCTCAGAGGTATGATCAGAAGACAAATCAGAGCTGACTTAATGAAGTTTCTGATCAGAGGCTTCTCTGAAGACAGTGAGTTATTGGAGGAGACAAAGAGGAGCTGATAGCTAGTAAATTTATGCACACAGTCAGAAGACAACAGGAAAATCAATGGAATTTACTGGATTCAGTCACAAGTGGTTTCTACCACAATAGAAGCTTTTTCCTCTCTCAACAACAGGGTCCCCAAAACTTCAATGGATAGCAATTAAAAAAAAAACCCTAAAACTTACTTAGTTCTATGATATTTAATTGTGGGATTGGGGAGATAGAGATGGGATTTCCAAACTCAGCTTTTGAAAAAAAAAATATCCTGGCAGATTTTTGCAAGCTAATCTCTCCCTAGTATGGGTTAGAGACATGACTTCATCCTTAGCCATTAGAGAATCATGACACTAAGAAGCCAGATACTCCTTATTGTAGGAACGGGCACCTAAATTTTGGTAGGCCTGAGTGAATGAAGGCTGTGTTACCTACAGGTATATGATCTTGCTAGATTTCCTACTCTGAGCTAATATTATTGCCTATTAACTAGAGATAATAATAGACAGTAATGCAGAAATGAATAAAAATACTTACTTTGATGCCTAACAACTGCTATCGCTGCTTCTACTAATATCATTAGATAGACTGGGCAACAGCCATAAGGTTCAATAAATTGAGACAGTAGAAAGACTGAGGGCCAAATTTCTGGTCCAACTCACTGAGAAGGAACTTAAGACTGAGAGGCAGAACTGATTTTCTTAAAATTACTTGGGACTGTAGAGTTTGGACAATTGTGTCGGGTTCCAGATGATAGGTCATGCCCTTCAGACTTCACTGAAGTCTTGAATTCTAATCATTAAAGGACTGGCCATGTGTAAGGAGGAATGCACTGATTTAGAAGCCAGATAAATTAACCAAACTAACACCCTCTGACTGGTACCTCTAATAACAAAACAGCAGGCTGTACTCGCCAAAATTAGGAATCTTCTTTGATGGCTACCCCACTGAGCCTCTTCCTCAATCCATACAGCTCATGTCTTACTATCTGTGAAACTCTGCTCTTTAATGTTCCAGAGTATCCTTGTTGGTCTTCTATTAGCTGAACTTTTGGCCGGGTGCTAATATACGACAGCACAGTAAATATGTATACACACACTTATATATGGTGTGTATACATACAGGGTATCAAATATGTATGTATGTATGTCATACAGGTAGTTATACACTTTTTATTAATTTCCTTATCTTTTGTCGATGAGGTTTTGGCCACTAAAAATCTAGGTTAAAAGCTAGCAATAAGACTCTCTCGCGCATTATAATTCCGGTAAGAACCTTAGATTGTATCTCTAAAAGTTAAGTTTGTATTTGTTTTTTAAGTTGAGAAGCTGAGACTAATGTTTGTCGCTTACATGATTTTTAAGGGACAATGATAAATCACTGTACAACCAGTCATACAGGGGGACCACAGAGTTTGACAAGCAGCTTGTTTTAATACACCTAAAATAAAATATAGTGAGCCACAGAGACTGTCTTACTTTTCACTCCTTTTTTTAAAGTATGGGGTGTTTCTCTTTCCCACAACCATTTACCTGGTTTTGGACATGTGCTACTAATTTTTATTGGTAGGTTTCTCTCTTCTCGTGGCCTTTCTCCCTGTTTCCATGTCTTTCTCCCTCTTCCTTTAAAGCATTTTTTTTTTTTAAATAGCACATGTGGTCACACGAGTAGCTATCTGCCAAACAAGGTTACATTCAAACGTAGATGATCTTCTCTCCCACACATTTTGAACCCACACGCACACGTAACTGCCTTTCTTTTCCAGGTTGATCCTCCAGTTATACCTGGCTTCCTGCTCCAACTTCCTGTTTCCGATTAATTGTTCATTCCCCACCCTCACCCCCATCCCCACCCCCACCCCCGTTCTTCCCCAGGGCCTAGCCCCCCCAACCCCACCTCCCCCCACCACTTAGACTCACACCACACTTCAGCTTCCATTTGTCCTCTGTATGTGGCTGCTTAAATGTATTCATCTGATCTATTCTTATTAACTCCAATGTAGACCACTAGGGTAGGTCTCAAACACACACTTCCTCCATTATGGTTGGGGAGGGGGTAGCTATTTTTTTTAACTTCATTCCTTTTATTTTCCCATCCGTATACAGAATAAAGTTCAGGAATAGAATTTATTTTGTGCAATGAAAACCACTGAAGTTTCCTTAGTTTGAATTTCAAAAGCAAGTAAGCAGAGCTAGCTATAATTTAGTGAGGAGAATATAGCCTGAGCTGTACATGTTTTCACTTATCGGATTTTTTTTCTCATTGACTCTCAATGGAAGAAAGAATTGTCCACACTGAGAAAAGATATCAAAAGCAGTCTTAATCTAATTTTCTTCTTTTTATTTGTTCTAATATTTTGGTCCCTTTGTGGCTTCAAACAAATTAACTTTCAAATTTTTCTCAGGAAAGAGAGAAGAGCCTTTCATCAGTTTTATAGTTCACTGAAAATGATTTTTAGAATAAGTATGTTTTATAGAAACAGTGATTATAACTCTGTCATCTGCAACAATGAAGTGCAAGAAAGTAAAAAAGAAAAAAACACTGTCAAATAATATTAAAAAATTTCAGATTTGGGTAAATTACTAAATCTGAGATAAGAGCTTGCTTAGTTCCCCTATGCACTCAAAAACAAACAAAAAAATGGAGTTTTGAATCTTCATGTTTGTAAAATTAATTTCAATATACTGATAACTTTGGGAATGTGCATGACTAAGCAGACTAAAGAAGACTGAACAAAAATTGTAAAGATCGACTTCACTGTGACTCATCTGAGGGAGACAAAGCACTAGGTAGACTCATTCTCTCTCTTTTATTAAAACAAGCTCAACTCAGAGGCAAATGGAATTCTTAATCAGGAATGAAATTTCCACAAGTATTCAGGTCCCTTGTTAGCTGCAAATACAAAATATCCTTTAAGGACAAGAAAGTCACTCACGGACATGACAAGCTGGGTTGCTCCTGATACTTATCTCAGAGCGTCCATGTCTCCCTAAGCAGTAAGCACTTCAGCTGGCAAAGCTTTAAAACATAGCTCCATCTTCAACTCTACTGTGGTGTGCGTTTCTTGTAACTAGGTCTCCCTTTGAGGGACAGACACTGGAAAAGAAATGAAGATGGTGTGTCTTGCTCCCAGCCTGTGAAATATAACCATTTTAATTAGTCAAGACAGCCCCAATGCCAACAAAATAAGTAAGTTGCAAATTGACCAAGGAAGTACTACATTCCTATGTCTGCCATCTTGGTTTTATCTCACCAATTGGTATTGTATTTAGTTGAATCATAATAACATCATTTACGGCGTCTCATGTAATGTTTTGATATATGCACGTGGTTGAATAGCTGAATCAAGTTAATCCACATATTCACCTCAATTTCTTTCCATTTTTTTTTTTTTTTTTTTTTTTTTTTTTTTTTTTTTTTTTTTTTTTTTTTTTTTTTTTTTTTTTTGGAAATGTACTCTACATCGCTTTGGATCTCAATGTTCTAATGATAATTTTATATTTTTAGGAGCATCCAGCTGTGTTTTCCACAATCAATGCCTTTACTAATCTACATTCATGTTAATAGTGTGCAAATTTCCCTTGACCCCACATTCTCATGGACACTTATCTTTCTAGCCGGTATCCATTCTAACAGATGGGATGTGATAGCTCAATGAAAATTTTTTCCACATAATTCTTAGCCATTTGTATACCTGCTTTTGGGAAATACCAGTGCTTTGCTTGTTTTTACTTACTCTCTCTCTCTCTCTCTTTCTCTCTCTCTCTCTCTCTCTCTCCACTCCCTCCCTCCCTCCCTCTCTCTTTCTTTTTAAGATTTATTTATTTCATGCATGTGAGTACACTGTCGCTGTCGCTGTCTTCAGACTCACCAGAAGAGGGCATCAGATCCCATTACAGATGGTTGTGAGCCACCATGTGGTTGATGTGGTTGCTGGGAATTGAACTCAGAACGTTTGGAAGAGCAGTCAGTGCTCTTAACCGCTGAACCATCTCTCCAGTCCCCTTTGCTGGTTTTTTATTTGGTTTCTTGCCATGGATTTTCTCAGTTTAATTAAACCTTTATTTGATGTATGTTTTGAAAATACAGACTGGGAGGTATAGTCACTCTGTGGAGTGCCGCCTTTTCTCACCATCTTTTGTTTTTTGTTTTGTTGTTCTTATTGGAGTTGTGTGTTTTGGGGTCTTTGGGGGGAGAGTTGTTTTTTGGTTTTGGTTTTTTTGAGACAGGGTTTCTCTGTTTAGCCCTGACTGTCCTGGAACTGGCTCTGCAGATCAGGCTGGACTCGAAGTCAGAGATCAGCCTGTCTCTGCCTCCTGAGAGTAGGGGTGAGTTTTAGCTACACTGCTTTGTGCTCCCTGCAGACCGAAGATGTGCACCGGCCCAAGAGCTATCTTTGGATCCTCAAATGAAACACACACATTATCTTTAAAATGCTTTGGCTATCACAAAGGCTGGGAACTCCTAAACCTCCTGCTACCCTAGGCCAAATTGAGGAAATGGCCAGTGGCCACTTACCTGTAGTCTTAAACGGCTGGTTGGTTTTATTTCCTGCCACTCCTGTGTCTCATCCTTCTACTCTGAGTCATGATAATTCTCTTTCCTGTTCCTCTCTACATCCTACCCACGCAACTCCAAGTGTCCCACCCCATGCCCAACCATTGACCATTGGCATCTTCATTGATCGATCAAAATCCAATTGAAAAGAAAGACCTTCAGTGTCTGAACATGCAGACTCCTGATTGAATCAACGCATTAGAACCAATCTCTAACACCTGAGCGCAGGGATTAAAGGCATGCACCACCCCTACCGAGCTTCTCACCATCTTCTTACATGTTTCATTTGTTCATTAAGTCAGTGACCACTGACAATGTGCTATCTGTCCTAAGTTCACATATATATATATATGTATATATATATATATATATATATATATACATATATATATATACATATATATTCATTTTAATATAAGGTGTGAAATATGGGGCGGCTTCAGATTGTCCACAGCAGCTGACTATAATTTGCCCTGTGCTCTAGCAGGGGTTTGATTTTGCCATCTGCAGATAGTTTCTGAAACTGTGTGACATTTGGAATTCTGGGGACTTTCCAGGGGTATATAAATGCTAGGGCCATTAGAGAGTCCTATGTTGTGAATTCTCAGTTTAGCTCTCTACCCCATTTTTAATTGGATATTTTATTTATCGTGGGTTTATGGATAACCAGGAAAGATTCATACAGAGAGTGTATAAGTCCACAGAGTCTGTTTCCTTGTAGCTTTTGCTTCTTTTCTTCTCTCTTCTTTTCTCTTCTTTCTTTCTTTCCTCACCATGATATCATCCTGGTATTTCCAGTTCTGCCTAATGCCCTGGCCATGCCTTTTGTTGCTTTTACAGTATGGTTCAACGAGTTCATTAGGTTCCTTTAAACACTATTCTTCCCTTATCATGCCTCCTTTCCCTGCTGTTGTTGAGTAATATGCTTGGTTGCACTACACAAAGGCTATTGCATACTCTCCTACCAAATCTCCAGCTACAGTCATTCTCACCTAGACTCCTCTCATCTTCTGCTTCCAGATATAAGCAGAGGTCTGTAGGGAAAGTCTAGGAATCCTTTCCCTCCTTGGTTAAAAGGAGACACGTGAACACACATAATTCCCTTGTTTATCTTCTGACATCTGTTTGTTTTCTTCACAGTCTTCCTCTCTGCTCAGTCTTTCATGTGTCTTTGCTCATACCTTGAGCCTGCATGTAGCTCTCTCCAATTTCTCTCCTGAAGAGTGCTCATCTTCTCCCATATCTTCCATTGTCATCTCTAGTCAGTCTCCCAACATCCCATATTCAATCCAGACCATTCTTCCAAATTGTAGATACATAATTTCAAAATCTTTACAGTAGCTCTATGTACCACATTGGAATGTGTTTTAAGAATTTTTAATATGGAGTGCTTTCAAATAAATTTATGATCTGTAACTACCCTCATAGAAAATGCCTGTCCCCTAGGGTTTCCTCCCATAGTAAATGATACCAGCATCTTTCTCCACATTCCAACTAGAGCCATTCGAAGCATTTCTTGCTCCTTCAGTGTCTCCCTTACCTCCCAGCCCTGCCAAAATAACCAATCACCAAATCTACTTGGTCCTGCCTCCTCTCTTCTTCCTTTTCCAATTTAAGTCACCCTCATCTCTTGCCTGAACCCACATAATTTATTTCTAAATAATTTTCCCTCTAGACCACCTATTGTTTAACCTCTACCCCACTTTTCGAATGACAATAAAAAGCAATCATTTTACATGTAAATTTCATATAATTTTTCCACTCAAACTATTCAATGGCTTCTCAACATGAAGTGTTACCTCTCAAATCCTTCTGTGTGTTTCCTGAGTACAATCAAGCGACTTCTGCCTGAGGGTGTTACTTATGCTCCACCAGGCATGCTGTTCCTTCTACACCATGCACAGCTTTCAGGTATGAGTTTAATTACTACTTTCTTATGGAAATCTCCTTGATTAGATTATAAATAGTATGGGGTTTTATATTAACTCTTACACCACCCTGTGAGTTAGTAATGAAATTGCATTGATATCTGTGAGGGAGATCTGACTTTATTGGGCAAGCTACACGAGAAGAGTGACTAGGTATAACTTATCTACTAGTAGATTCTCAGAGAACAGCAGCCAGGAATAATATGTATTCAGTAAGTCTTGCTGGAAAAATAAACGGAGTACAATTTGGGTTGCAAATTCAGTTACCCTGTTATGTTCAGCAATGTATTTGGCCGGATACTAAATACAGGCCTTACCTACATATGATAAATAATTATGATAATTATTAAATTATATCTACACTTTCACAAAATTTTAATTTTAAGATTCAATAAATTTCTCAAAAATAAAAGAAGTTCTGGATTTTTCTAGAAAGTTCATTTTAAGGACAGATTTTCATTTGTTTGTTTATGTCATTGTTTGGGTTGGGTTTGGGGGGTTGTTGCATTGTTTATTAATATAGTTCAGGTTGGACTGGAACTTACTGTGCCATTAATGATGATTTTGAACTCCTGCGTCTCCCAGATCTTTGCCTAATAAATGCCAAGGGAAAAGCCACCCACCCACTTTTGAAATAGGAACAGTCAAAATTGTATTTAGACATTACCAAAGCTCCCCTATGGGAGAGTTGAGAGACTCTTCCCAGCTAAGAATTGCCAAGAATTACCTCTCCCAGGCTGAGATTACTGGTAACTGAGATAACTTAATCTTTCTTGAAAAACCACCAGCTACTCAGTTGTCGTGTATTTTTTTAAGAAGAAAAATAAGTCAAAATTCAATTCAACTTCAGTAAAATGAGCATTTTTCCCACCAACATTCAAAATATATTAGAATAACATTTATCATTCTTTTGAAGCATTATCTAAATGGGATGAAATTTTAATTTCAAATCTAGAACTGTGAAATTAAGTATGAAAAAAAAGTGAAAATGTGACATGTAAAATTTTCTTCCACTATGTTCTCCAAGGAAGACTTAAAGGCCAGCCTGAGTCTCGGAGGTCCATTACTAATGCATGTGGGAAGAAGATGATTAGCATGTAATGAGAGACTACAGGGGGGAGCCCTACCAAAGAGGAAGAAGACTGATGAGGGCTTAAATTCTGGACATGTTCACATTCTCAAGGGCTCTGATTTATTGACAGAAGAATATTATGGCAGACAGAAGTGAGAGCAGGAAATAATTAGAGCACATTTTTCAACATCAGTCCTTTTGACATTCTGCACCATGTAATTCTTTGTTTCAGGTGACTTTCCTGTGTATTGTAATAGACTCAAGAACATCCCAGGTCTTTCCTATTAGACGCCAAGGGCAAAGCCACTCACCCGCTTTTGAAGTAGTGACGATCAAAAATGGGTTCAAACATTGCCAAAGGTCCCCTACGGGAAGTATGAGAGACTGTTCACAGTTAACAATCACTGAATAGAAGAAAGTCAACGTAATCTGTAGATTCAAGAAAAGCACAGAAGACACAGGTTTTCTGTCATCATCAGCTTTATTCAAAAACTGCTTGTCCCCTAGAGTTTCCTCCCACAGTCAATGGTACCAGCATCTTTCCCCACGTTCCTGCTAGAGCCATCCTAAGCATTTCTTGCTCCTAAAGTGTCTCCCTTACCTCCCAGCCCTGCCAAAATAATCAATCACCAAATCTACTTGGCCCTGCCTTCTCTAACCTTTTCCAATTTAAGTCACTCTCGTCTCTTGCCTGAGCCCACCTAATTTATTTTCTAGCAGGGTTTCTCTCTAACTTACCTTTCCTTGCCTCAAACCCATATTTCACATGATGAAGAAAATAATCAGTTTAACATGTAAAACTCACCAAATGATTCCTCCACTTGAACCACTCAATGGTTTCTCAATATGAACTGTTTGGAATCCTGGAACCCTGACGAGTAGCAGTGAACTAGAGTCAAGTGGCGTGCGCATGCTCCGATGAAGTGGCGCCTACAATCCATGCAACCAAGAACCTTGGTGTGTCCGTTTGGTACAGTACGGGTACAGATGTGGGCCCGTCTCCTGAAGCTCCCTGTAGGAGTAGTCTCAGACTGTAAACATCTGGGAGGAAGAAGCTCTTGTTGCTACTTTTTGTGTACACTGGTCACTTACACTTGGATCATAAGGAAACCATGGCCATCCCTCTTGAACCTGGTCCATATGGGGAGAGCTTTGCCAATTTGCCACGGACCCAAGGCCTTCGTCTTTGTTATGTGTGTGCCCATGTCTACAATATCTATACCCTCGGGAGTCACTCGGGGTTTCCTCTGCTTCGTATAGGCAGTGTTAAACGCAATCATTTCAGAAGTGGACTCTTAATCCTACCTCCTCCTCCTTCGAGAAAGAACAGCCTGGCCTCTGGAGCTTCAGGAAGAGTCAGTTGTAAATGTTTCCAATCCTCACAAGTGCGTAGAGCTTGCTTTTCTGTATCATATTTCATCCTGCTTAAAACAGAATGAATCCCCCCCCCTTTTTTTTCAGACAGAGTCCTGAAACTCTCTAAAGCAAACTGTAATGAGTCAGTATAGTTCTCACAGGCGGTGTGATCACACACCCGCAGCATGGAAACAGATCGTAATTTCCTCAGCTAAGCACCAGATGAAGAACTTGGCTCCCGTGGAGGGGCCATGTTGCATGAGAAATATGTTTGCTTTTGTTTGTGTGTTGTTGAATCTATGCAAGTAAAAATATAAGACTGCATTGAAAGCAGAGTGCCAGAGACAAGCACAGGGTACCCTGGAGAGTTGGTACAGAGTCAGGAAGACTTCATTGCAACGTTGAATGTCTGAGTTCTGTCTTGAAGTTACGAGGAGCAAGCCATGAAAACCGCACTCGAGGGTAGGAGAAAGAGCAGGCTAAGCAGAAATGCAAGCTGGGTGCAGAATTTGAAGAAGCACAGCATCGTTCTACAGGTAGGGGCTGCTCAGCAGAGCTGGATTATCCACTGAGACTTTGGGAAGGATGATGGGATCATTTGCAGAGCAGAGACAAGATCCTGAAGGAGGGGGAGCTGGGTGATAGGCTCATGTTCTGTTGTCTAGGAGGGAGCTGGGTGATAGGCTCATGTTCTGTTGTCTAGGAGGTCCTTGATTTTAAGACACACCATTCATATTTATAAGAGCTCTCAAGAGAATTTAGAAGCACTAATCTAAATACACACAGTTTATTAAAAATTAACTGAGACATCACTTACTCATGTTGTTTTAATACTTAAATCGGAATTTGCATCTAAACCTTCTTGACAAATCAGGATACGAGAGACACTTTTAAATCTCTGGTGGTCCCTGGGCAGATTTATTTAGCTTTTCACTAGTACCTGTAGTCTTAACTGTTTTAAGATTGACAGTCATTTCAAGCTAAATCTAATTATATTAGGATTTATTCTTCTATATTTTCTGTTTCCTGTTTGGTTAAACTCAGAAGGACTGCTGTTGCTGCTGTTGTCCTTTGAGACAAGGTTTCTCTATGTAGCCCAGGCTGCCCTTGAACTTACAGAGATCCATCTGCCTCTGCTTCCAAAGCTAGGGTTAAAGTGTAGCCTGGCTTAACTAAGAGGATTTTGTTTCTTTGTTTGCCTCTTTTTTCTCTAATTTAGTTTATATTGTCATGAATCAAATAGCCTCTCTTAGCAGTTAGTGTCTTTTGACAGACTGATATTCCCCAACTGAACAAAAGTTCTGTGTGAATACAAAGTAACCATAATAACTCCTACTCATCCTGAAAAGCCAGAGACAGCTCTATGGCAGAGTCCTTCTATAACATGTATGAGATCCTGGGTTCAATCCCCAGGGTAGCAGCAAAGAAGGAAGAAAGGGTAGGAGGGAAGAAGGGAAAGGATTGACGAAAGGAAGGCTGTCTTTAGCCTCCATAGAAGGGTTGATCTTGTTTAAAAGAGTTAGAGAGGGGAGTGGGCAAGATGAGACAGAAAGAGGGACTCAAGAGGAGGCTAGACGAAGAAAGAGTGACGTGATCAATACATGAGGTATTTATGTAAGCAAGCATGATGCTGAATCCCATTAACCTGTATAGACAATGTGCACTGATCAATACATGAGGCATTTGTGTAGGAAAGCATGACGCTGAGTCACATGTATTGGTAATAGAAAGCATAAGTGAAAGCAGAAAGCAGATGACTCAACAAGAGACACTAAGACTAAGCAGAATGTGGTTCCTTCAGTTTCTATGAACCATGACCCTAATGCTGATGCAGCAATTTAAACCTCCATTCAATTTGAATGCTTAGTCTGTCAGAATGTAATTCCTTATTAAAATCTCCTTTCACTGACTGGGTTTGGCATCTTTCAGATCTGTCTCTCTGTCTCTCTCTGTCTCTGTCTCTCTGTCTGTCTGTCTATCTGTCTGTCTCTCCCTCCCTCCCTCCCTCCCTAGCTGAAGCTAACGTAGAGCCCACTATGTGGGTCAGACCAGCCTAGAATTTAAGGTAATCTTTCTACTTCAGCCAGGCATGAGCCACCACAGCTGACTGTTTTCCTTTCTATTTCTGCCCCTCCCAATTCAAACACAGGGAGGCCCATGGCTCATGTGCCCTCCAGACAGCAGTCTGCTGCCTCTGTCTCTACACCAAGTTTTTCATTCACCGCTTGACTGCTTAGCATCCTGAAGTTTGAACCTGATGTTAGGACATTCTTTTTATATATATATAAGATTTATTTATTATTATATCTGAGTACACTGAAGCTGTCTTCAGATGCACCAGAAGAGGGCATCAGATCTCATTACAGATGGTTGTAAACCACCATGTGGTTGCTGGGATTTGAACTCAGGACCTTCAGAAGAGCAGTCAGTGCTCTTAACTACTGAGCCATCTCTCCAGCCCCTAGGACATTCTTAAGACTTGAGAGTTGGTCTGTTTGTTGGGGGCAGCAATGACACTCAGAGCCCTTCCCTGAATATTTCTCACGTCTCTAGTTAAAGGTTTTTTGCTTTTTGTTTTTTTTAAGTTGTTTGAGACAGGGTTTCTCTGTATAGACCTGGCTGTCCTAGAACTCACTCTGTCTTCATACATACACATACAATACATATTTGCACACAACACATATCATCCCAGTTAGTTTGTTGTTGTTGTTGTTGTCGTTGTTGGTTGGTTGGTTGGTTGGTTTGGTTTGGTTTTTGGTTTTTGGTTTGTTTTGTCAACTTGACACAAACTAGAACCACTGGGAAAGCAGAAACCTCAATGAAGAAAATGCCCCCACTAGACTGGACTCTGAGCAATCCTGTTAAACATTGTCTTCATCAATAATTGATATAGGAAGGCCCAGATCACTATGGGTGATATCCAACATAGGCAAGTGGTGCTGAGTTGTACAGGCAGCTGCCAAGCCATGAAGACTCAATATGCTGCAATTCTCATGAATTCTGCTTCAGATTCTGCCTTCAGTTTCTGTTATGGTTTCTCTCAGTGGAGTGTGGCCTGAGATGTGTAAGTCAAATAAACTTTTTCCTCCTCAAGTTGCTTTGGGTCATGGTGTTCTAATACAGCAATAAAAACCCCAAGTAATACAAAGTTACACACACACACACACATACACACACACACACCCCTCAGGCTACTAACCCTTATCTCCATTCATTCTTCCTCTAGACACTGGGGAGGTCCCCAGCCTGCATTTTAAGAGCACTGCATTTCACTTTAAGGATATGAGAAAATATCCAGATGCTAAATTTAAGAGAGGAATAGAAAATATGAAATCTGTCCTCCAGCCCTTCGTAACTGGCTGAGCCATGTTATTGGGATACAGCCACTGTCCAAGCCAAGGCCTGCAGAAGGATAATCAGAACTTTTCCCCGATACTACTCCTCTGTCTTTCCCTCCTCTCTCCCCAGCATGCCCTTTCACAATCCTTTGGAGCCAATAGGGATCAATATGCTTTGAATCATATCTTTATATTAGTTAAGAGGATATTCATGATGAAACAAATATGCCTGTTACAGCCTGTATATGGCTTTATAGAACAAAACACTTTGGGTTAGTTCACATTGTCATGGGTCAGTACGGACACTCCTGGCCAGACGTCTTACTGTTTTGTCATACAGAGACAAGGCTTCTTCCATGATGTCATTCTGGATTTCTCTTTACCCTTGCAGAACCCGACATATAAGGCTGCTATGAACTAGGCTAGGCACTGTCACACAAACCATTTCCTCTTCTGTTCTATTGAGTAGGACTCATTGATATGACTGTACCTGTCAGGAAAGCTGAGGACTGGTCTCTAGCTGTATGTCTCAGAGGAGAGCAGCTTTGTGAAGAAAGCATCGTAATGTGAGTCAGAAGGAGGAATCATTTTACACTAGAGAAGAAATATTGAATTCTGAGTTCTCTAAGCTCCATTCTTTCTAACACCCTCAAGGAATTTTTATAATCTTTTTCTATGAGCTATTATCTTTGAAACTATTGTTTTATGTAAAATCCTCTTTTGATATTAGAGCCAGAAGTGGCTCTTTTTCTATACACTTCTGATATAATTTATGTAATCCCATAACATAAGCTCCCCTTGAAGCAAATGGATATTTCTAAGTACTCTAAATTGCAAAAATTAAAGCCTATTGATAATTTCAAATTTCCTCCCTTATTTAAAATCACTGTAGCACTGAAACTTCCTTATAAGACTTCCAGATATGCCCAAGGAGGGGTGGCATTGAGCCTGAAGGAGGTCACAACCTGTTCTTATACTCTACATAGTAAGTTTGGATTTAAACGGAGACAGAAAGTATTTGCTCTATGGGCAATTTATTCCTAATCCGTAAAATCTATTCTCCTTGCTACCAGACCATCCTAACTTCTGAACTCAGAGTGGTCCATGTAGAATCTTCTTAAGATTTAATATTTTTATTTCCCAGTCTACATAAACATTATATGTTTACCCTTCTGAGAACTTTGGACAGTGGAAATAGAAATTCCAGAACAGTATTTACAGTGATGACTCCTTCAAGAAACTTCTATTGATATATACATTAGCAGTTCAACTGGATATGGGCAACCAGATATCGGGGTACAGAATTTAGCATTTGAGTATATAGCAGCACCAGCCCAGCCCCCACACAAAACAGCAGAGAGCAGTAGATATGAGTGGAAAGCAGATAATTTTTTTCCTTCCCCACTGAAAGAAATAAATAGGAATAATAATGAGTGAATTATTTTTCTTTCTTTTTTATTCTGACAATTTTGTTCTGTGGCCAAATTGGCCTTAAACTCGTGTTCCTCCCATCTCAGGTGAGAGTAGAGAACTGTGCCTGCACACCCCGTAGAGAATATTTTCCTACATCTTCTACCTCCCAAAAGAATACAGTCACTCCTTTGGATTGAAGCATCAATGATTTGTGAGTTTCACGGCATCATTTAGCATGTAAGTTTCAGGTCACAGACGAACATGTTTTAGCAGTCAGTATTGACCAGTTACAAATCACTAGTTCAAAAAAAAAATGTGGCTCCTGATCACATCATTGTAAAAATTCTCCATCCCTAGGTTTGAGCAAAGCAATAAAACAAACCACAGACAAGCCGCTTGGAAGTGGTATCCACCACCAATCTCTCCAGCTTGGACCTCACCCCAAAGAGGTAAAAGATGGGGTGGGAGGAGTCCTGATCCAAGTGCTCCATATATACCACTCGCTCTATGTCTTTCAAACTTTACCTTCTTATTTTTATGATAGGTTTTGGCCCAGTGTTAATTTCTCTATAATATCCCTTTGTATTTCAAAAATCATAGTCACTTGTATCACACACACACAAAAAAAAAAATCCTAAAATACAGGAGTGGTAGAGCAAATATAACTTTCTAGCAGCCTTTTTTTTTTTTTCGAGACAGGGTTTCTCTGTGTAGCCCTGGCTGTCCTGGAACTCACTCTGTAGACCAGGCTGGTCTCGAACTCAGAAATCCTCCTGCCTCTGCCTCCCACGTGCTGGGATTAAAGGCATGCGCCACCACTACCCGGCTCTAGCAGCCTTTTTAATTAGAAGAAACTGTGGCCTAACAGCTGCAAACGTTAATCAAGGAGCAAGACTGCCTGTTCTAAAGTCACACTGGCCCACTGTGACATTAGGCTGTTTCTTATTCTCTCCGTGCCTTGGTTTCTTATTAGAAATTTCAAAATTAATATCTGCTTTATATATTATTACAACACTAAAGCTATTAGGGCACTGCCTGCCGCATATTAAGCGCCCAGGAAATACGACCTGCTAACATCTCTTACGGCTTTTCTAAAGCTTTCATCCTTCTACCTTTGCTTTTTACCATATTATTTTCTCTAACACTCATCATGAGTGCCAAGGATAATAATTAGTCACTGATGATGGTTGTAATGCAAACAATAAAAATCAACTCATAATAGTTCTAACGGGAGGACTTAGAGTTCCCGTTCTGAGTGGCTTAGAGCCTATTATTAGTGGAGAGTCTCATCCCTCTCCTGGCCAAGGAGCAGAGAAAAAGAATCCAATGCTTGTGTAAAAACAAACAAAAAACTGATTTTCAATAACTAATTTGCCTCATATTTTATTACTTTGAACAACTTTACTTGTAGTACAGTTTCCTCCGATTGTTCATTTCAAAGGCTACTGCAAGATATAATTTATCACAGCATAAGACACTTTAGCTTACTTCATAACAAGATAGGAAGCCAATTAACCCAACTAATTTAGCAACAAATTTATTATAATAAAAATAGGAATTAGTATGCATCAGACATTACCCAAAACCTTTTTAAATATATATATGTGTGTGTGTGTGTGTGTGTGTGTGTGTGTAAAATGTCAACCAGGAGTAGAAATTAACTAGACAACTGATTCCAGGGTTAGAGATTATAGCCAGAGTCCTATTTTAATGGAATTTTTTATTAGTAGGAAAGAAGAATATAGAATTTTTAACACAGAAAAATAACCACTCTGACACTTAGACCCAAAAGGCTAAAGAGAACTATCCTTATATCAAGCAAACACAGTGGCCTCATTATGCCTGTAGTCAGTGTAATCCTTAGCCATTAGCTGAGATATAGATTTTTGTACATCAGGGTATTGTTCTCCCTATGAAAGAAGTGCCGTTAGAAACATTTCAGATAATTTATTGTAAAGCTTCTTGGTGTAGCTGTAGGGTAGTGGTGATGGTGTGGAGGTAGGGAGAATGCTATTTTTAAGATTCTAAAATGACTTTTTAATGCTGAGTATAAAATAGCCTGATTTGAACTTGAAAATTCCAGAAGGATTTCTTCTTGAAATGGAATGAACTCTTCTCTTGAGGAATTGCATAGATGAATGAAAAGATCTTCATATTACATATGCGTGTATGCTGTATGTATATATATGCAAATGTCCATGGATATATGTTTACACAGTGTATGTTTGTATTTTGGCAAGATGTGCATGCTGTGAGGAGCCATCTAGATGCACCCTTCATGTCTCACATACATCTCACACCTCAGTTCTCTATAATGGTAGCTCTCATAGAGAGGAAGGTGACTCAGTAAAATTGCATGCATCGCTGGCCCAGTACACCCAGTGCCTACGCAAGGTATATGGAGAAAGGGTCATCCCCTTTGCCTCTGTTCAGAGATATGAAGGATTATCTCAGCTGTCCGTGATGGAAGCTGAGGCCTCTCCCACATCTATGCTTCGCTCCTTCCTCCCTCACGTTGCTCTGGACAGTATGCCCCCAATCAACTTTCCTACAAGCTATTCTCAGAGTCTGTTACCCAAGGGACTCAGACTAAGACACTGAGCACACATGATTTAATATCACTTCTAGGAAAAGGTTAATTTACACATTTATAGTGTTGAAGGGAGATGGGAGTCAGAAGGACTCCTGAATTAGTCAAACAGCGCCTTCAAATGAATCAGAAAATATTTAGAAGAAAGAATGGTACTTTATTACTTTACTATCCTGCTACTTTGTGTGTCAACTATTAGCACAGATACACAGAGGATTATGTAGACTATAGAAAGGACTCTCAATCCAGTTTTGCCCATCATATCTCTAACCATCTCCACCAGCCCACCAGTGCCTGTCGAAGGCAGCAGTGTGGGAACTGAATGGCATCTGGAAAATGAACAGGTTCAGATTAAAAATAGGAAGAGAGTGACATAAGACTGGAGAGATGAGGTGAGAGAGTAGGATCTTCCCAACACAGTGATGGACGGAATGTGGTACTTTAGATCATCAGCAGATAGCAGAGACATCCAGCAAGATATAATCAGAACACATCAATCACTGAAACTAAGTTGAGCACATCCATAAATTAGAGATCAAAGTATATAGGAAGTTGGCATCAAAGATCCCAAAAAGCAATAAAGCCATGGAACTGAGGTCCAGAGCTGAACTCTAGCATGGTGCCCATGAAAAGGGCATGAGATTAACTTGGAGGGGGGAATAAGTATCTAAAAGTAGATACTTAACTCTCGGTGCTTAACTCTCAGTACTTAACTCTCTTTTGGCTCCTCAATATGATTTTCCAGTATTTCTTCAATGTATCTTCATCATAACAATAATCACCCTTTAAAATAATGCTGACAACTGATAATTTGGGGAGAATTTTTTTGTGTGATTGTACAAGATTAAAATTAACCACAGAGGAAGGAGTTCAGTTTCAATGATATCATTTGCAATGCTATTCTCTTGCAATGCTGGATGGCAAGCCTATTCTGATTTGAGGGTTGGGGGAGCTTTCCATGTCCTCCATGCACACCACTGCAACACAAACAGGAGACAGCAAGGCTCGGCAAGTGAGGAGAATATTTTAATGATAAACTTGTTTCTGCTAATCCAACTTCTCAGAGACTAAAACTTGAGCACAACCTGGCAGTTTAGTCTTCAGCAAGACATGGGCCAGTTGCCAAAACTCATGAACAGATTATAAATAACAATACCAAATATGTGTTTAATCAATTTCTTCTTTTTGAGGGCAGGATTTGACTGACTGGTTAGCTGATCAATTGACTGGTTGATCAGTTGACTGATTGTCTAACTGAGGTAGGGTTAAATTCAGAAACAGGGATCAGAAAACCCCACCTATAAGAAGTGAAGGCATGTGAGAAATAACCTAGAAAAGTGGCAGCCCATACAGGACAAGTCCTAGGTTAAAATGAGCAACTGTCAAGTGTTGAGATTTGCTGGGTGGGGGTTGCAGAGCTGGGCAGTGGTTAAGAGCGCCAGCTGATCTTCCAGATGACCAAAGTTCTCAACACCCACATAGTATCTCATAACAGTCTACAACTCCAGTTCCAAGGAAACTGATTTCTTCTGGCCTCTGAATGCACCAGTCACTCCCATGATATATTGACATACAGGTAGGCAAACTAACATACACATAAAAAATAATAATGTTTAACTTAAAAAATGTGCTGTCCAGTGAACATTTGCATCCCTCCAAATTTTTATATTGAAGCTTAATCACTGATGTGACATCATTAGGACATGGAGACTTTGGATGCGATTCAAAATGGGTTAGTGCCCTCATGAATGACATTCAGTGAGTTGCCTGCCCTCCTTCTATCATTTGAGGAAAGGATAAGATAATTTAGTCTATGAGCCAGAGTAGCCCCTCAACATACACATATGGGACATAAGTCCCATTGGCTTTGAATTTCCCAGACTCCAGAAGCATGAGAAATAAATGTCTTTATTCATAACTACCCAAGCTACAACATTTTGTTAGAGCAGCTAAATGGGCCAAGTCAAGGATCTGGTAGTTATTTCAAAAAAGAAACAAGGCCGCCTCTGCAGAAGAACTTTCCAGAAGAACTCTTCTGGAAATAGACAAGTTGCATACAGGAAGGGATCCACTCATCTCACTTATTGTTTGTGAAAAAGATCTTTGCTCACAAGCGCAGAGTGTAGGCACATTCTATCACACACAAACCTAAAAGCTTCACTCTATGTTTAGAGTATGTTCTCTCAGGGTATCCACCAGCCTCAAGAGAGTTAAACTCATTGGGTTTTTCACCCCCTGTCATTCTGACAAAGCCAAAATATTCTTTCAAACTCAATCTGCTTTGGCCTAGTTATATCTAAAAAGATTGACTTAGACAAGGATGAAGGCATCTTACATCCATTTAATAGCTTATATAACTCAATTGTATGTTAAGTGAAGAATGTCCTTATTTGTAGACATGGACATTGAAGCTGTGCTATAGATAAGTAGACATCTTCCCAAAAGGCTTCAGAGCCACAGCAAAAACAGAAGCCTCTGTACCCCTAGATTAGTTCCCTTGCATGATTCCATAGAGCCTCTTTGAATTTATGGTACCAAGACAGAATCAAATATTCTGTCCTATTCAATAATGTTCATCAAAGGAACAGCCTTTGATGAGCATGGCTTACCTGTGGCAGGACAGTTTCTGTCACAATTGCTCTTGGTTAAAATTAAAATATATATATATATAATATATATAATAATATATATATATATATATATATATACACATTAAATATAAATAAAGCACTTGGACCACATGGCTGTACAGGTTCCAGCTTTCAGATACAACCACAGAACGTTTTGTCCAGAATTTATGTGACCTTTGGGTTACCCACTTATTTCTTTTTCTTATTGGATATTTTCTTTATTTACATTTCAAATGTTATCCCCTTTCCCTGTTTCCCTCCCTCCCAGAAACACCCTGCCATATCCTTCCTCCTCCTGTTTCTATGATGGTGTTCCTCCATCCACCCACCAACTCCAACCTCTCGCCCTCAATTCCCCTACACTGGGGGATCTATTGAGCCTTCACAAGACCAAGGACCTCTCCTTCCATTGGTGCATGACAAGGTCATCCTCTGCTACATATGCGGCTGGAGCCATGTGTACTCCTTTGTTCATGGCTTAGTCCCTGGGAGTTCTGAGGGGACTCTGGTTGGTTGATATTGTTGTTCTTCCTATGGGGTTGCAAACCCCTTCAACTCCTTAAGTCCCTTCTCTAACTCCTCTATTAGGGACCGTGCACTCAGTCCAATGGTTGGCTATTTTGTTTTTTGTTTTGTTTTGTTTTTTTGTTTTTTGTTTTTTTTTTGCTTAGGTTATTGACTTTCATAACCCCACCCCACCCCCCAGTATACTGGTTCATGTTTATGTCAGTTTGACACAAGCTAGAGTCATTTGAGAAGAGGAAACCTCATTTGAGAAAATGCCTTCATAAGATCAGGCTATAGGCACGCCTATAGGGAAGTTGATGGGGGGAGGGCCCAGCACATTGTGTGTGGTGCTAACACTGGGCTAGTGGTCTTGGGTGCTATAAGAAAGCAAACTGAGCAAGCAAGCCATGAGGAGCAAGTCAGTAAGCAGCATTCCTCCATGGCGTCTACATCAGCTGGCTCCAAGTTCCTGCCCTGAGTTCCTGCTTTCAGCTCAGAGGATAATTTTTTCAGTTCAGAGGGTGATTTTTTTCATTACGGCAATTGTAACCCTAACCTACTATGATACAAGTACTGCTTAAAAATTACAGGAATATGCCTACAACCCAAAATTGATGTTATACGTAGTATACACGGATGAATAAGCAATCTTCAGGGATGTGAAGTATTTCATATTCCAAAGTCATTCGGTTCCATTTGCACACTCGACAATTTATCTTTATCCAAAACAGGATATTCAAGGGGACTTACTGATGGACTCTTCATACCCAAGGAGCATCCCACTTGACAGTCATAGCTTCAGAAGATAATTCTGAACGTACAAGGTAGGAGAAACTGGGTTGCTTCTGTTCCATGGTTGCTGTTTCTTTAGAAGACTACTTATTCATTCCAACAAAGCAACACAATGAAGGCTGAAGCTTAATGTGAGAGGAAATTGTCCCAGTGGTTCCTACTCCTTCAGGAACTGGGACTATCAGGCCATTGCCTGCATTTATGATGCTCAGTGTGTGTTAATCACTGCCCAACCATGCATTTCGTTTTCATACTCCTTGTTATCCTCATACACACACGTCAGCTTTTATCAGTTTTCTTCTTTTCCAAATATCCCCTAACACTATTTTATGTTCTTATTTTCAGATTTGAATTCAACTTTTTACTTCTATAGTTTTAGATAGCTATGAAGAAAATCTGTAGTAAAAATAATAAATCCACCCTTAAAGTTTGACAGATTATATTTCTTTCATTAATGACGGGGTTTTCCCATGACTTGCTTCAGTTTTCCTCATGAATCACTGCTGTAATTTATATTAAATGTTCCATCATCTTTTATTTCACTTCTGCTTTACTTTCGTTTTTTCTTCTATTGACTTCTCTACAAGTTTATCCAGTTGATAAAGACAAAGGATTAAAATTCTTGCCTGGCAGTTTATCTAAGTTGATACGTAAAAAGGGATAAAATATCCCATTAATAAACTCAACTGTTAGTTTTCTAAAAGCTTATCTTATAAGAACTTAAAATATAAAAACAAATTTTTAATATCTTTCTGAAAACTAAAATAGGTATATAATTTAATTATTCATTTTATATAGGCATTTGAACAAGCCTGAATCCTCAAAAAATAATGAGATAGAAATAGCTAGCTTTTCTAGAAGAATCATTTTACAGTTTAACTCAGTCATCACTGAGATGAATTTCTCTGTTATATCATAAACTGAGACCAGATACCATTATGGCCCAAATATGAATGAGTTGCCTTTTTAATTACTTCTCCTACAAAGATCATCTCTCTATAAAGTTTGAAAGGAACCCTAGAAGAATTGAAAGATGTACAAAACAAAAAAACAATTGGGTAGAAATAGAAACCCTCAAGCTATAAAAAAAGAAAAAAGTTTCAGAAACTGATTCTGGGTCTTTTCCTTCTGCATAATATTTCAAGAGATTTTCTGCTTTGAAAAATCATGGTACTAGAACTAATTGCTAACTTCACTTTTAAAGTAAATAGTAGACTTCAGATTATTTAAAAAGAAAGGCCTTTTTCAATTGTTTCTGGAAAATGACTTTCCTAAGAGTTTACATGCAACTAAAAGGCAAATACTCTCAATTTTCCAAAACTATATTTCTACAAATGTTTCACCATAACTCCTATTGTTGTCTAAGTCAGAATCTGGAAAACAGAGTAAGATACATGCTAGGCCAAATTAAGTCTTTGATTAAGATCCTATCTCAGGATCAACATAGGAGGCTGCTGAGGAAACAGAAGTAATAAACATCCACCTCTCCGTCCACTCTCTCTGACCTGAAACTACTCCTCAACAACTAATCTGGTTGGTTGATAATGTCCCACGAGTATATCTAAATGATCTGGTTTCAGACCTCCTAGGGCTAATTCTGACACAGTAAATAGATAGGCCTAAATGTTGCTTTCTAAAATGATTCTTGACAGAAAGAAACATAGATTTGTGTGATGCTGTGGACTATCCATAAAGACGTAATTTATCACCAGACCAGGCTATTTTTCAGAGTAAAAAAGCACAGTGTTGTCTGGGTATGGTCCCAGCACTTGGGAGGCAGAACCAATAGATCTCTCTGAGTTTGAGTTTGAGGCCAGTCTGGTCTACAGAACAAGTTCCAGGACAGCCAGGGCTACACAAAAAAACCTGTCTGGAAAAAAAAACAAATATAAATGAATAAAATATAAAAGAGCTCATTATAGAATCTGGATTGGTTATTTGTTGATGTTATAATGTATCAGCACAACCTTAAGAGATTTAAAGTACAAACTATTATCCTACCGTTCTGTAGAACTGAAATGCAAAATGAGTCTTGCAGGGCTAAGGTTAGGTTGTCTGGAGGCTCTCAAGTGGAGAGCCTCTGCTTCCTTGTCTCTTTTTATCTTCTGGAGACAAGTATTTCTTGGCTATGGCCTCCTCACCTATGATTTCCATTTCAGGCCCTTGTTATCACGTCTGTCGTTGGCTAATCCTCTTATCTTCCTTTCATAAACATTCTTGAGTTTACATTGGCTCCACTCAGCTCCCGGGGAATCACCCTACCTCACCATCTTCAATTCAGTCAATCATGTGTGTGCAGGTTTGCCCTGTAGGAGAACAAAGCTATAGATTCAAAGCATGAAGATACAGATTTTTAAAAGATTTACATTTTTCACTTATGTGAACCTGTGTGAGCCTGCATGAGTTTATGAGCACATGTACAAGAGAGCATGTGCAAGATCTTATAAAGGCCAAGAGAGGGTATCAAACTCACTGCAACTGGAGTTATAGGCAGGGCTGGGATTTAGAGTCACGCTTTCTAATCAGGCAATAGCAATCGATGGCAGCAATACGTTGGAGTAAGATATCAGATTTTACAATATTCTCCCTCCCCACTAAATGAACTATCCAGGAAGGTAAATACCTCCAGAAGTGCTCAGGGGGTTATTGTAAAAGATACAGACAGTGGAGGGAAAATGCTCAAGTAAAATGCCACAAAACAAAAGGCAAATGGTTCATTTTGCCTGAATCATAGTCCACTCCCGAGCTCATCACTACCCTGGCTGAGAAGAAACTAGCCAGCCCATGAACTGCCCTCTCCAGGAAGAGACAGGCTGGGCGAACAACCATAGTCCACACACTTTCAGGACACCTTTTGAAAGACTCACCTAGTTCCACTCTCCCCAGACCACTAAGGAAGAATGGCATAGCGTGCATCTGGAAATAGCTTAGAGCAAAAGAGAGCAGCAATACAGTAGGTGACTTAGCTGTCCTTAGAGTCTCCTCAGCAGAGGACCCTGGAGCCATCTTTGCTGGAAACTTAACGGACTGCTGCAAATGCCTCAAAGTTTCAACACTGACGACTCACAATATTTACTGTGATAGAATAAAAAGATTGCTCCAGAGAGGACTCCATTAACCTGTAGCCAAGAGTCTTTATTCGCCTTTACAAACTGTGGCTTCTGAGCCTCCCATGCTCTAAACTTTTCCACTGTGCACTTGACTGCCACCAAACTTGTCACCTAGCAGATACCTGCAGCTGGCCTTCGAGGCCAAGTGTATGCATCTGAGTATCCCAAGTCTCCACTGCTACCCTTGCCACTGGACCCCTAACAGTCCTCACAGCATAGGACTGCCTAGTTGTCAACACTTTGGATGCCAGCTGCCTGACCTGGTAGACACCTTACCCTCTGAACTGAAAGCTTCCACGTGTGCACTGGCTCACTGGGTTTAGTGTCAAAATATGCTTTAATGCACCCTGGCTCAGAGGTAAAGCTAATCACTATGTCAGAGATAATTGATAAAATCTGGAGGAAACAACTGCTTGTTCAAATGTACAGATAACTGGAAAAGACTGTAAGAATCACGGATAAACAGGAAAACAAGACACCACACCCGTCTTAGTCAACAATCTATTGCTATGAAGAAACACATGAGCATGGCAGCTCTTATATGAGAAAGCATTTGATTGGGGCTGGTTTACAGTTTCAGAGGTTTAATCCATCATCATGGAGGGAAGCATGGCAGCCTGCAGGCAGACATGGTGCAGGAAAAGGACATCTACATCTGAATCCATAGGCAGCATCAAGAAACAGACACTGTCTCAGTTAGGGTTTTACTGGTGTGAACAGACACCATGACCAAGAAAACTCTTGCCGGGCAGTGGTGGTGCACGCCTTTAATCCCAGCACTTGGGAGGCAGAGGCAGGTGGATTTCTGAGTTCGAGGCCAGCCTGGTCTACAGAGTGAGTTCTAGGACAGCCAGGGCTACACAGAAACCCTGTCTCGAAAAACCAAAAAAAAAAAAAAAAAAAAAAAAAAAAAAAAAAAAAAAAAAAAAAAAAAGAAAAGAAAAAAAGAAAACTCTTGTAAGGATAACATAATTGAGGCTGGCTTACAGGTTCAGAAGTTCAGTCCATTATCATCAGCATCAAGGCAGGCATGGTGCAGGTAGAGCTGAGAGTTCAGATCTTCATCTGAAGCCTGCTAGTGGAAGACTGACTTCCAGGCAGCTAGCATGAGGGTCTTAAGTCCACACCCTTAGTGGCACCTACTTCAACAAAGCCACACCTACTCCAACAGGGCCACAACTTATAATACTGCCACCTACTGGGCCGAGCATATACAAACCATACCATTCCATTCCCTGGGCTAAGCATATACAAACCATCACAGACACTAAGTCTGGCTTGAGCTTTTGAAATCACAGAGCCCATCCCCAAGGACATAGTTCCTCCAACAAGGCCACACCCGCTCCAACAAGGCCACACCTCCTAATCCCTCTCAAATAACATTGCTCCCTAATGACCACACATTTAAATATATGAGCTGATGGGGGCCATTCCTATTCAAAACACTCATATCAACAAAGCACCACAATATACTTCCAATAACCTGAAAGAAATGGAAGTGTATAAACACGTGACAAAGAATTCAAAAGAATTATTCCAAAAAGAGCGTTGTACCACAAGAGGACACAGATAATAATATTAGAACTTCTAACAATATTAGAAAGACAATTCCAGAACAAAATTAAAAGCTTAACCAAGAGCTGGACAGCAGGTAAGAAAAAAATTTGGAAATTGAGAAACATTATGACCAAATGAAATAGAGTGCTTTAACTGCACACTTGATCAAGGAGAGGGATCAGCAAATTCAAAGATGAGTCATTTGAATTCAATCAGAGGAAGAAAAATAATGAAGATGGAAAGGAGCAAAGGCTTGTGGGATGGATTCCTATAACGCTGCCAAGATAATTAACATAAGATGAGAAATGAGCAAAAAACAATGGAGGGTTTGTCTAAAGAAAAAACGGTTTTAAAACTCCAACATGGAAACCCAGATATATGAAGGTCAAAAGGGCTCAAATAGATTCAACCCAAAATGCTTCACTGAAACAATAAACTCAAATTGTTAATAACCATAAATAAAGAAATTTGTGAAAGTAGCAAGACAAGAGAAGGCTGCACACAAGGGAATGCTCCTCTATCATCAACAGACTTCTCAGCAGAAACCTTACAGAGTGGGCTGAAGGAGAAGTGTGGAAAACAACAACAACAAGAAAAACAACAACAAAATGCCTTCAGATGCTTTCTCAGATAAAAAAAAAAAAAGCCAAAAAGGTTCCTGGTTACATATGCCTCACAGAAGATACTAAAAGTCATTCTTTAAGCCAAAGCAAGAAGATGCCATTTTTACCCCCACAGGGGAAATACAAAAGTATAAAATTCAAAAGAAAATATAGAATCAAAGAGCAAATGCCTAGCCAAATTCATAATACACTAATATTGTAATGGTGGTATATAAATAACTTATTACTCTGACATAATGATCCAACACCAAAATTTAAAGATACCTATAGTTACAGGAGCTGTTTATATATGAACAGATGAAACAGTCATAGAAATAAAATATAAAACTACAGTTACAATGACTTAACAAACATGCAGTATGAAATTATGTAAATTATGACACCAAATGTAAAATGTGGGTTCTGGGCTAGCCAGGGCTATACTGTGAGGCCTTTCTCAAGCGTATGCTTGTGCATGTGCATATGCATGTATGTGTGCATGTGTGTGTGTGTATCTATGTGTGTGTGTGTATTTGTATAGTGTGTAGTGTGTATGTGTGTTTATGTGTATGTATTTGTATGTGTATATGTATGTGGTATGTGTGTGTATGTATGTGGTATGTGTATGGTCTGTGTGTGTATGTATATGTGTGGTGTGTATATGGTGTGTATGTGTGCATATATGTGGTGTGTGTATGTGTAAATAGAGAAGGAGGAATAAGTGTAGAACTTTTGTATGTGATTGAAGTTAGGTTGTCAGCTTAAAATAGACTGGGAACTACACTCTGTCTTTTGAAAGCCTCATACTAACCACAAATAAAAACCTACAGAAGACAAACCACAGAAAAGTCATCAAAGCACAAAGAAGCACAGAAAAAGATAAAAGAAACAGGGAACCCAGAAACACTAAAAACTAAACGGCAGCAGTAAGCCTGTGCCTATGAATAATCACTTAAATGTAATAATAGGTCAGAGGTGGGCTGGGTAGATGGAGCACCCACTTTCCTCCTACCTTTGTGTTCTTGATCAACACCATCGTTAAGTCCTAGAATGGTCTTCATCTTCCCATGTTTAATCACCTCTGCTGTTTGAGCTACTTCCTACTCTTCAAAGCCCATTCAAGAGCCGTATTTATCATAAAACCACCCAGCTCAATGCAAGCTCTCGTGTCCCTGCTTTGTTTTCAGCAAGAATTTCCATTCTCTCCTATAGCAATAGCCAACACCTGTTCAGTGTAATGTAAATACATTTGTACATTTGTCTTTCTCATACCTGAAATGAGTTATGAGGATGGGAGCCACACACAGCAGCGTCAATGAAGACGCTCCCTCACCATATCCAGGTCTGGGTCTATTAGTACCACTTCTCCAAGCCAAATTCCCATCCATCTAATCCACTTATCTTGCCATCTAGCAAAGGACAGCAAACATGTGAGAGGTTTCTACGCACCAAGAAAAGACTCACCAGAGAATTCCGGCAAACTGTATGAGCCAATGTTTTGGTTGAGCTACATCTATTAGCCAAGGTGATTTTAATCAATACTAGGCTTCCAACCGCATCTGCTTATTCACTACAGCAACAATTAAAAAAATAAAATTGAGCTGAACAAAGTAAGACACGCCTGTAATCCCAGCACAAATACATAAATTGATTGACTGATTAATTCAATTAAGTAAACAGTTTAGACATCTTATTTGTAAGCTAAATACTCTCAGATGCTCATCAACAATTAAAATGGCAACATTGCCTTCTGGGTTTTGTTTTATTAATGACAAATGATAATATTGAAATGTTTTAAAGCAGTAGAAAAGATACAAGCCGTTATGATCTCCTTTGTCCAGTTATTTCTCTAGAAATTGTGTGTAGTAATCGAGGTAATACTGGAAGCTCAAAGGGTTGTGTTTATGTATTTAGTAGGCCTTACCCAAAAAGCTTATATAGTAAGATAATTCACAATAGCTCATGAATATGTATTTGACAAGAAGTTCCCACAACAGACTCCATCTTCCCACAACAGACTCCATCCGGGTGCTTTTAAAGCCATATGGTAGTGTCTAGGAAACTGAGAAAGCAGTTGACATTGCAAACGGATATGTTAGGAAAGGACTCTGCAATTAGTTCTGACCATTTTTTTTCCCTTTCTGTTAATAGTCGTTCCTGGGTTCAGTCCCAAGACAAGGAAGGACAGGCCAAATATAGTCACCAAATCAGCCGTGTTGCAAAGCAGCTGTCTGCCGCATGGAGCAGACAGTTGGAACTCTAAGTGCAGCGAGTAAACAGAGGCTACACCAAACAGTAATCACGTTAATCACCATTTTGTGAGCAAAGGCACTGCACTTAGCATGCTCGCAGCATTGTATCATCATCAATTAATAAATGAGCTGTAATCACGGCCGCAGGGACACACACAATTGTGTGCAAGATTGAAGAGAAACCATTTCCTATAGAGTGTATTTAGAAAGTGAGCGACTTTCCTGTTGTCTTTAGTTGGCTTGCATGCTTTTTCATTGGACACCCTGCGCCATAGTCCCTCATTCTTTGTCAGAGTTGATGCTTTGCCTCCCATCTAAGGCAATCCTTAGACACTGCCCGTCCATCTGGCAGAATCACCATAAACATTGCTTAATCATAGAAACAGTTCCCAACAGGGCCAAGGTGTGGCAGGGGCACTTTCCTGTAACTCTTCACCCTCTTCTCCTATCGAGCAGTCTTATGGCCATGCCATCAGAGGCTATGTATGCTCGTTCACAATGGCATCACAGTACACCTTTGCTACCCAATACATATGTCTTTAGTGACTAAAAACGACATTTATGGGATTGAAGAGATGGATCAGCGGTTAAGAGCACTCACTGCTCTTCCAAAGGTCCTGGGTTCAAATCCCAGCAACCACATGGTGGCTCACAACCATCCATAATAAGATCTGATGCCCTCTTCTGGTGCATCTGAAGACAGCTACAGTGCACTTAGATATAATAATAAATAAAGCTTTTTTTAAAAAAATGACATTCATTAGTTTCCCATGAGAGGGAGGGAAATAATGAAAGTCCATTTTTATCATCTTAAGTTCTCACTTCAGAATTATCTGCTCAGCACTTAGGACACTTCTCTCATGTAATGGTTTCTATGTTCCTCTAAGGAAGGAACATGCTCACCTATTGTACGTAAACAATCTCATAGACCATGGACATCAAACAAGGACATTCTGAGAGCATTGTACAGTGAAACACAAGACTGCTTCATTATTTTCTCCAAGCACTGACCCAAATAAGGACTCTGTAGAAACTCCACAAGAAACCAGCCTCGCCCTGGCTTTGGCTGGTGAGTGTTCTGCCTGGCCCTTTCCCCTAACAGTTTTATGCAACAGTGCTCCCCACCAGTAAGACCCAAAACCTCAGTCTTAAAGGAGCCTCACTACCTGGCAACAATCACAGAGACAAATTCCCTCCTTTCTTTCCCTGTGATTCAAGAAGCCTTTTGAACTATCTTATTACTGAAGCACAATCCAGTGCCCGTGGTCGGTGTTTTCCCTTGCTCCAGTGAAAACCTCTGTTCAAGCACATGCATGCTCCTCAAATGAGTGCCCCTTGGGATTTCAGGCCAGAAGGCATTGACAATGAGTTATACAACGGGTACTGGACTAGAGAAAGAAAATGTGACAATTTGTGTTTATCTAAAAGACTAAGAAAAGCCATCTTAACCGACATTCATCATAGTACATAAATACTTTCTGGTTCCCTCATTCTTCCCTCTGTGAGGTGACTCCAGGACAAACATCAGGTACACCCAAATCACCAGGATATCACAAAATAGTAGGCACTGTATATTCCCATTCCTGTGTGAGCTTGACCAGTCAAAATCATAGAAACAGAAAGCCAACAGCAGTTTCTTGGGGGTGAGAGCAGAGGAAAAAGGGGGAAGTGAGTTATTTAGAGATACGGTTTCAGTTTTACAAGCTTTTGTCTTTCAAATGTAAATAGAGTAAATACTACTGAGCAGCCACGTCTTATCTGGCGTGGTCCTGAAAACCTCACTGGTGAGAATAAGCAATGAAGAAAAGACAGACACACTTACAAAAATGCTGGGATCAGGTAGGGCTGTGCTCAGTGACACGAACTGCACAACCCGGACCTCTCCAGTAGCTTAGGACTTGCACGGAGGGGGCGGGGCAAGGGAGAGCGGGTAGCTATCTCAGAAGCAGCTTTAGGCAGGGCAGCAGTCTCCAGTGCCCTGCAAGGAGGAAGCAGCAATGTCATAAACACTTATGCGTTGCCAGTTCCCATGGGTCTGCTGCATTGGTCTCTGTCAATAACACGCATTCTCTCAGGACTTCATCAGTCCTTACACTCACTCAAGGCTTCCTTGGTACCACATGGTGACCTACACTTGAAAATAGCTAATAAAATTAATTTTATATTACATACATTTTAACCACAAGTTTTTAGTTATTACGATTGTGTTTCTATACATGCTGTGTGTGTGTGTGTGTGTGTGTGTGTGTGTGTGTGCATCGCAGCATATGTGTGGAGGTCAAAGAACAACTTTATGGAGAAGTTCTCTCTTTCCATGGGTTCTAGAGATTAAGCTCAGGTTGCTAGGCTTGTAGAGCAAGCGCCTTTACCTGCTGAGCCACCTCTTCATCTTATTAATGAGAATTACAGGGAAACGGTTGCGTGGAAAAATAGGAGTTCCAGAAAAGAGAGAATTCAGCAGGGCTGTTCTGCCCTGGACACTGCAGCACACCACAGCTGACTTGTGCCAGGCATCAACTTTGTGTTGCATGCAGCTAGTCTAGGTTAGTAAGCACTCTAGGGTAAATGAAAACTAAACTGTGTGCACAGAATATCATAAACTAAGCCACGAGGGTGGATCTTCATTTTATGACTGGTTTTGCATATGTGTTATCTCAAAGAAATGATCAGTCTGTCCAATGTTGAAGAGAAACACAGCTTTTTACTTCAGTAAGTGTATAGCTTTCTGGGAGTCAGCAGAACTGCATATGTTCTGTAATCTGATTAATGTCTCTAAGTGCGAAAGTTCACAGGCAAGTGCAATTACCTTTCGCCAAGAATCAAAAAGAAATAACGAAGCTAGTGAAGAAAAAGGCAAACATTTTCAACATGATGCCAATATCTGATTTTCAACCCAAAAGACAAAATTGTGCTTGTTTTTCTCCCGTTTCTCAAGTGTTATTTCCTTTGCTGTTGTAAACAATGCTGTGAAGGAAAACTTTTCAATTAGGATAACTTGGATAATTAGGTGGAATCAGGACAAACGGCATGAAGGAAAACGTTTTTTACTGCGCTCACTTCCTGTTGGCTTAAGGCACCCTTTGATGTCATTAGCTGGCTTCACATCCATTTTGATTGGTCAACCAAAGGCAACATCACTCATCCATGAACCTTCATCTTTGAATCCTATGTTTGTCGGCGTCCATGGTTCTGTGTATAAAGGGAGGACACACCATCTAAAAGGTAGTAGGGGAGCTCTTTGGAGGAGGAACCGGAGTGGGGGAAATGGCACATATTGATTACTGGATGACAAGAATCAAAGTTCTCACAGAGAACAGGCATCTTAAGAAACATATATTCTCTGAGTTTCTGAGATGACAGTTCATGTGGAAAAAAATAAACTCCTTTTGGTAAAATATTGAATTGTTCTGGAACACCTTGTTATTTTTTTTTTAAAACTTTGTTGTACTTCAAAAAAAGAAAAAGAAATTGTGATCAACTGTGCCTATCATATTTCTATCACCAAACTGGGTTCCAAACCATTAACTATGAGAGTGCCAGACAAAAGTCAGGGTGCACATGGGGCACAGGTATGCTTTGTTTATGATTGGAGTTGTATCTATAGTCACATCTCATTATAACTTCTAAGCTGCTGTAGTCTGAATGTATCCACGAACTTAATGTGTTGGGAATGGGAGTTGAATCCTTGATACACAGGCTGCAGAGGCTCTAGCCTTGTGAGCATTTTGATGCCATTTAAGAAAGCATGGTAGAAGGAGTTTGTTCCCTTTGTGGATTCCCAGCTCTGTCACACAGAGTGGTACACTCCTCACCTCTGAATGCAGCACCAGTGTGCCATCTCAAAAGCACTGTGCCGGCTGGAGAGATGGCTCAAAGGTTAAGACTGTGGGCTGGCAAGATGGCTCAGTGGGTAAGAGCACTGACTGCTCTTCAGAAGGTCCAGAGTTTGGACCCAGCAACCACATGGTGGCTCACAACCACCCTTAATGAGATGGGATGCCCTCTTCTAGTTCGTCTGAAGACAGCTACAGTAAATTACGCTGGAGCGGGAGGGGCTGGAGCAAGCCGGGTCCGCAGAGTTCCTGAGTTCAACAGCAGCCACACACATGATGGCTCACTTCCATCTGTACATCTACAGTGTACTCATACACATAAAATAAATCTTTAGAAAAAAAAACTGCTCTTCCGGAGGTCCTGAGGCCTATTCCCAGCAACCATGTGGTGGCTCACAACCATCTGTAATGGCATCTGATGCCCTCTTCTGGTGTGTCTGAAGACAGCTACAGTATAATACATAAAAATAAAATAAAATAAAATAAAATAGCATGATGTACTCTTGGCACTCACCAAACCTCCTGAGTCCCTGAACTTCCCACCCTCTATAGCTGAGAAGCAAATTCCTTCTATTTACAGCTATTCTTAAGTAATATAAAAGATTAAGTCAAAAGCTCTAAGTAGGTGATTTGGTGCTGGCAAGATGGCTTGGCTGGGAAAGTTCTTGCCAAGTAATCATGAGGGCCTGAGTTAGATCCCCAGCACATATAAATCAGACATGGCCACATGTGCCTGAAATCCCAGTATGGATAGGCAGAAATGGAAAGGTCCCTGGGGGTTTACTGACTATCTACTCTAATCAAATGGGTGAGGTTCAGAAAGAGGCTATTCCTCAACAAAAGATAAGATAGAAAGTGTTTGAGGGAAACGCAACATCAACCTCTGACGTCCACACGTGCATGCACCTGTGCACATACCTGTGCATATATAGCAATGAACACAACTAGTGAATGATTTCTAAAACTGTACTTTTAGTACATCAGAATGCACCTATGAGCATGACTACAGACTTACACTGAACATCTTTTCCTCTTATTTTGTTGTATTGCAGGGTAATGTAGGATCACATCACACTTACACTGTTGCAGTAAAGTCTTCCAAAAAAGTAGGTATGAAGAGTAGATGGCTACATAAATATTGCTTCAGTATTTCCCTGTATATCTATGACTAAATTATGAAGAGTTCTGATTTCTAGTCCTGAATGCAAAGAATTTAGAAGTTGTGATTCTTCTAAACAACAAAGTAAAAAGCATGCCAAAGTAGAAGTTCAGCAACTTATTCTGAGGCCACAGTGCAAAGCACTGCCCTGAAAATGAGAAATGCAAACTGTCTGAAAATTCAGAGAATGAGAATTTACAGGAGAAGAAACCACAGAAGCAGGGTAGGGAAGCCCATAGCAACATAGGCTTCCAGAGGCTCCAAGAGTACATGTCTAACTGAGGATTAATGTTCCTGAGGTACCCACCACAGAGGAGCACCCACCCTTAACTTCTGGGAATTTTACTATGTGACTACTGGAGGAAAAAATCTTTATGCTTATAGCCATAAGAGTGGAAATAGAAGCATTTATTCTCCTTAACAAGCCATGTCCTCATGCGTCACCTTCTCCATGGGAAGGGAAACCCCACACCAGCCTCCTTTCTCCCTCCTGTCCAAGCTGGGGGTAGACATAACACTGAGAATCCATGGAGAAGCCCACAGCTTAAAAGCTGAAGTTCACCAAAAGGTGGAGGCTAGATCAAAGAACGACAGAAGCACCGTTTCGTGTCTCCATCCCTTACCACTGTTCTCTCTGGGCTATTTACTGCAGTCTAACAACATACACCAAATACAGATTTTCAATTTAAAAAACAATAAAGCATGATAAACACAAAGTCCCATTTGAAAAGACAGTTTAAGGGTGGAACTGTCAGATATGGCAGTCAGATATGGAAGACATAACTATCAGACCAGAAATTAATGTACCTGTGCAATGTGCAGGTCAGAACACTGAGGGTGAAATGGAACGTTCCATCAGACTCCACATGGCTGAAGAAAGAATTCTGAGACTGAGATTATGGCAACAGTGTCTCACAAAAGAGAAAAATACGAGTTAGGGAGAAGAGATTTTCCAAGAAGCCACGTGGCAAGTGCAAAAGATGTGTGTAATGAAAACAAGAGATCGAGAGAAACTTTTTAAGGCAAGTAGGCTGGAGATCGTCCCCAAGCTGATGTCAGATGCTGTACCACAGACCCAGAGAAGTACAGAAACAGCAGGCAGAGTAAATGTGAAAATGAAAATTAAAAATTAAAAATTGCATCTAGACATGCCATGTTCAAACATCGAAAAGCCAAAGAGAAAAAAAAACAAAAAAACAAAATCAAACAATTATGTTCAATAAAGTGGTATCAATCCAGTACCATCAATACCATACAATAAAGAACACAAGAAAAATTGACACCTGTAAGTACTTAGATGCAATGATCTTCTACTAGATGTTTAAGAAAATATCTTGACCTGTGCAGGACACCATTGGAGAGGTGGTCCAGGAGGTGTGCAGCTTCAGGTCCTACAAGTGGCACGCCATGGAGTTTCTCAGTATCCAAGGACAAGCGCACACTCAAGTTCATCAAGAAGAGGGTGGGCACACACATCTGCGCCAAGAGAAAGCTGGAAGAGCTGAGCAACATGCTGGCTACCATGAGGAAGGTGGTGGCCAAGAAGGATTGATGCACCCTTCCCCAATAAATGATTGTTCTGTACAGTTTGAAAAGAAAAAAAAGAGAGGAGAAGAGAGGAGAGGAAAGGAAGGGAGGAGAGGGGAGGGGAGGGGAAAGGAAAGGAAGTCTTGAGCAGGGAGAGAGTGCTCCGTGGATGAGGAGCTAGCTGCACAAGGGCCGGAGTTCCAATCCCAATACTCACATAAAAGCAGGGCATGGCTGGGTGCCTCTGTGACTACAGCACTGGGGGGTGGGAGCAGGGAGTGGGCAGATCTCAGGGTTTTGCTAACCAATCAGTATATTCTAAACAACATGTCCCTGTCTCCAAAATATGAAAATGACACCTGACGTCAGCCTCTGGCCTCTACAAGCACCTGTATGAGTGAGTTTATCTGTACACCAATGCACATGTATAACAGAGGGGGGGGAGGGAGAGGGAGAAGGAGAGGGGCAGAGGGAGAGAGGGAGGGAGGAAGGGAGGGAGGGAGGGAGGGAAGGAGGGAGGGAAGGAGGGAGGGAGAAATGAAAAGGGAAAAATATCCCAGGCTGGTGAGATGGCTCAGCGGGTAAGAGCACCGACTGCTCTTCTGAAGGTCCTGAGTTCAAATTCTGACAACCACATGATGGCTCACAACCACCCACAATGAGAGCTACACCCTCTTCTGGTGCGTCTGAAGACAGCTACAGTGTACTTATGTATAATAATAAATAAATCTAAAGAAAAAAGAAAGAAAGAAAAAAGGAAGGAAGGAAGGAGAGAAGGAGAGAGAGAGAGAGAGAGAAAGAAAGAAAGAAAGAAAGAAAGAAAGAAAGAAAGAAAGAAAGAAGGAAAGAAAGAAAGAAAGAAAGAAAGAAAGAAAGATATCTCAAAAGCCAAAGGGTTTATAATTCTAAGGATTCAGATCTTTAGAAATTAGTAAAACCCTGAAGGACTTTATTCATAAATAGACTGTCAATATAAATTGGTTTGGCTTATATAAATTAGAACAGACAGGATGTTAACGTTGATGCAATTATACATAAAAAGCATTTACAGTGCGCTAGGGTGTGTTATAACACTACATTAATAAAAAAGACTGAAAGAGAAATATATTGGTTTCATGAGAATTTTACTATGATTATAAACAATAAAATATGCTGCGGTGGCTACTCCAGGAATCAGTTTTTCTCCACTGCTGGTGACAACCTCCAAGAAGATCACACTAACCAGTCTTACTTGGGGACTTTGGTCTTTCCCATTCCTTTGGAAGACCTATGATCTAGACGTTGCTAGCAGATTGTTCTACAAATCAGCCTAGTTTCAATTTAATGTGGCTTTGGTCAACCAAACAGAATGGTGAAATAATTCCCAGAACATTAACACTCCTAATGATTATTGGGTGTTTAAAATATATGAAGACTAAACAGCACAGATAATTCAAACTTTATCTTTGCCTAACAGTTTTGTTCATTCATGCTTTTTCTGTTGTGTATTTATTTCCCCATAAGTTTGTGTGTGCATGCATATGTGGTGTGTGTGTGTGTGTGTGTGTGTGTGTGTGTACATATTATTCCCTTAGAGTTTGCCACATAAAATGTGTGAGTCATTTAGTTTTTACTGATAATACTCTCAAAATCTGTCCCTACTCTTCCTTAATTTGGTAGCACGCTAACTGCTGACACAGACAAGGTTTCATGTGTTTATTATTTGTAGCAAACACTTAGGACATTCTGCTTGCCTTCACGTAGCCTTGGTCAGCAGACACTCAGCTATTCTAGATGGCAGTTGAGGATCTGAGATGCATCCTTTTGCTTCTCACTTCTCCACATCTGCCCCTCCACTCTAAATTCTGAAGTGAAAACTAGGTTTCTTTTTCCTTCTGCAGTGCTATCAAAGGTTTACCACCACCACCACCCCAAGGACTGGAGGAACCAAAACAATGCCTTACTGTGCATCCTCAGCATCCATAGGTCAAAAGGCTTTTATCATACATCCCTCCAGACTTGGATTGTGAAGCAGGAATCAGGAAGCCTTGCAGAAGGGACTTTCCTATCCAAAAAGAAAAGAAAAAAGAAAAAACAGAAAAGAAAAAGAAAGAAAGAAAGAAAGAAGAGAGGCACCTGTAGAACTCCTGCAGCTCTGCAGTTAGTTATTCATCTCCTTGCCACTGCTTTAGCTACTGACATACTGCCATCTTCAGGAAGAAATGTAGGGCTCTCCACGCCTATCTGGAGCAGGGACCCTTGGAGCCAAACACTACACACAAACACTGCCCTTTCTTTATGCTTAGCCATGAAATCACCTAAGTTATTTCCTTCATTCATCCAAGTATTAGTAATTTCTTCTGGTGGACATTTTCATCTCATATGGGTTTTTTGTTGTTGTTGTTGTTGTTATTTTGGTTTGGTTTTGTTTGTCTTTCTAAACATGACTTGATCTCACAAAACCAATTTATACATTTTACAAGAAAAAAGATCATATTTTAGACTTGCAATATTAAAGCTTTGCCTTCTTTTTATTACCCTTACTCACAGGTTAACACACAAAATAAAGTAACGCTGCACCAGCTTTCTAGGGCTTAAGTCTAATACTCCAGTTTGCTCACAAAGAGTGCTTTCTTGGCTGGGGACTCGACCTGAGCAATGGCCGAGCACTGGCCTAGCAGATGCAGCAGCTCTAAGCCTGGCTTGCTGTTCCCAGTATTGTAAGCACAGAAAATTGCAGCCCCAACCGGTCCACCCCGGTTTCACTGCTTTCCTTTGACGACCTTTTTTCCTCGTCTGCCCTAGTCTTCCATCTTCACCTCTTTGTTGTTTCGTTTTTCATCTTGTAGGAAATTCATGTCTGAGCTACCCATTTGCATTTCTTCTATGTGCTTCAAGCAACATGTCAGGGCTATTTTGCTAGTTATTTTTAATAGAAATATTTTTTTCTTCTATCACACACGATACAAACACAGTTTTATAAATAAATAATTGTGAAATGCCCTAAATACAAAACACAATTACAGAGAAAGAAACACACACAAAATTCTCAGCTTAACACTGAGGAAATTTGAGAGTTACAAAGATGTCGGGTTCTCCCGTCTGGCCACCAATTCACTTTCCTTTCTGAGTAATTAGTACAGTATCCTAGGTTATTTATTTAATTTTGTTATTTTCATTACTTTAATTAGCATAATTGTATAGAAATCATTATGACATTTGTGAGGGGGAAAGGGTGTGGTTTTGTTGTTCTTGCTCCTCCCAGATTTTAAAGTCATATCAACTAAAATTTCAGTGGATTAAGTGTGAGAAGGAGACAAAAATTTATACAATAATTTCAATATCCACTAAGATAATCTACTAGAGACAATTATGACAAATTAACTTTTGGGAAAAAGAATCTTGTTAAACAATAATATCTACTATCAAATATTTATAAAATGAAGATGATAATGATACAATGTGGAAGTTAGGTCTAAAAAGCCGAAAAGACCCTCATGTAGGTGAAAATATTCTGTATTAAAAATGTTATTTTTAATACAGAAAATTTCAATAAAATTAAAACTTTGAATTCATAAATATACTAATGAACCCAATCCAAAGAAATCATAATTTTTTTTTTCAAGACAGGATTTCTCTGTTTATTCCTGGCTGTCCTGGAACTCACTCTGTATACTAGGCTGGCCTTGAACTCAGAAATCCGCCTGCCTCTGCCTCCCAAGTGCTGGGATTATAGGCTATAAGCGTGCGCCACCACCACTCGGCTAATGGATTATTTTTAAAAATAAGTTGTAGTCTTCTTGTGGGACCCCTACCAGCAGGAACAGGGGCTGTCTCTGACTTTGTTGCCTGCCTTTAAATCCCTTTCCCTAACTTGGCTGCCTTGTCTAGCCTCAATAGGAGAAGATGCACAGTTCTGCTGCAACTTGATATCCAAGGAGGGATGATAGACATGGGAGGCCTCCCCTTCTCTGAAAAGAAATAGGAGTTATAGGGAGAGGAGGGAGGGAAGGCTTCAATTGGGAAGTAAAGTAAATTAACTAATGAATGAATGAGTGAAAAAAAAAAGCTCTATTTAAAAATGTAAGTGAGCATAGGCTGCACAGCGAGTCTGGGGCCAGTCTAAGCTACATAAAAACTACCAAGTCTCGAAAAAAAAACAATAAACCAACCAAGAATGAAATAATACCTACTATTGTAATATCTACTATTACTGTGATGATCCACTGTATTGCAGCATAATTAAAAAGAAGATTTAAAAAGATGAGGAGCTGGAAAGATAATTTGGTCACTTAGAGGTGGGGGTCAGGGTGTACAGTTCCCTGGGATCCGTTCTCCCCTTCCACAATATGGGTTCTAGGCACTGAAGTCAGGTCATCAATGTTTAGTGCCACGCATCCCTACCAACTGAGCCATTTCAATAGCCCTGGGTTCGCATGCTTAATATACTTGCCCTTGACTCTGAATTATTCTTATTTTATGGGGTTTTTTATGGTTTTATTTTATTTTTATTAGTGGTAAAGTAGGTGAATGGTACCTGTGAGGGCAGGCTCCTGTGAGTGCAGGTGCTGTGAGTGCAGGCTCCTGTGAGTGCAGGCTCCTGTGAGTGCAGGTGCCTGTGAGTGCAAGTGCCTCTGAATACAGGTGCCTGTGAGTGCAGGTGCCTGTGAGTGCAGATTCTTGTGAGTGCAGGCTCCTGGGAGTGCAGGTGCCTGGGAGTGCAGGTGCCTGGGAGTGCAGGTGCCTGTGAGTGCAGGCTCCTGTGAGTGCAGGTGCCTGTTGAGGCCAGATATATCAAGTTCTCCTGCAGCTGGAGTTCAGGTAGTTGTGCATCTTGCATCATGGATTTGAAGACCCAAACTTGTATCCTCTGTGTGAATAAAGCATGCTTTTCACCACCAACCTGGCTCTCTAACCTTGGTCTCTGATTTCTTAGGACACAGTATTAAATGTCCAAGGGACATAATCAAGATATACATACATACATACATACATACATACATACGTGTATGTCTGTATACATATATGTGTGTGTACTCATACATAAACATATGTAAAGTATGCATGAGAATAATCAGATTGTGGATTGGTAAAATAAATGCTGTATGCATATAAATGGATACTATTTATTTCTTTATTCAACTTGATTAAGAACAATGAAAACCAAGTATGTATTAAGTGACTGAACAGTAGCTAAGCTATTTTACATCATCATCACAGTAATTACATACAATGGAGGTGAGGTTAAAAAAAAAAAGTTAGTTGATTCATTTCCTGAATAGTAAGACCATGATTAATTTCCTTAGTTTTTAGAAAGTAATATTTTGTGGATTTTTTTTCTACAACATGACATCTTAAGAGGAAAAATGTTTATTTTAAACCACTGAAACCCCTCACTTCCATCTTAAAATCAATCATACACCTGGAAAGCAGGGATAGCATATGTAGCATATACTTTTAAAAGGTTTCCCTCATCTCATCAACTGAATACATGTTAATGCAGCGATTGGACATGGGTGGATAAGATGTGTCAGTGTTCACCAACTGTAGTAGTCCACTCTGGTGTGGAATATCCACTGTAAGAGAGACTGAGCATGTGTGGGAATCTGCATGAATGAGAACTTGTTGCACCTCCAACTCAATTTTACCAAAAACCTAAAGCAGTAATACTATGTGTGTGTGTGTATAGACACAAACACATACATCTATCTATCTTTCTTAGAATTCAAATTGTATGCAAAGTTGTTCACACACGATACAAGATATAAACATGAAACCAACCCTGACTTCAAGAGGATGTTCTTGAGGCATGCTTAGGGGTGCCTGATAAATTATTTGAGCAAATTTCTATCACACATAATGAGTATGAAATTAAGTATGATATTTGTCATTCACTATCTCAGTTTTTAAATGCAAATAAAGTGACTGATAAAATCTCTGTATGATAGAAATAGCAAAGGCACATATATAAATTTATAATATAAATATATATTATATATTTATAAATATATATTTATAAAATATAATTTTAAATTATTTAGTAGCCATAGTTTTAGAGAATAGCTAAATTAATTTAACATATAAATTAATAAATTATTATTTAAACTAATAATCTATTTTATCATTACAATATTATGATAGCTAATGCTGATTCTCAACTCAACAGAGCTAAAGTCATCTAGGAGACACACGTCTGGACATGTCTGTGAGGAACTTTCTAATTTGAGTTAATCGAGGTGGGAAGATCACCCCTAACTGTGGGCAGCACCACTCCATAGGCTGGGGAGACAAGCTGAAAGAAAAAAAGAAAGCCAAGCTAGGCGTACGGGTGCTCACCTCTAATCTCAGCATTTAGGAGGCAGAGGGAGGAGGATTTCTAAGTTCAAAGTCAGCCTACAAATCCAGTTTCCGGACAGCCCAGAGCTACACAGAGAAACTGTCTCAACAAAAAGAAAGAAAACGCCAGGCAGTGGTGGCGCTCGCCTTTAATCCCAGCACTTGGGAGGCAGAGGCAGGCGAATTTCTGAGTTCGAGGCCAGCCTGGTCTACAGAGTGAGTTCCAGGACAGCCAGGGCTATACAGAGAAGCCCTGTCTCGAAAAACCAAAAAGAAAAAGAAAAAAGAAAGAAAGAAAACAAGACGAGGAGGAGGAAGCAGAAAAGGAGGAGGAAGCGGAAGGGGAGGAGGAGGAAGCCGAAGAGGAGGAGGAGGAAACGGAAGAGGAGAAGGAAACGGAAGAGGAGGAGGAGGAAGAAGAAGAAGGGCAACTCTTCGACAACAACCACAACTGTTAGCTTTCTGTCTAAACTCCACCCCTACAGATACCAGGCAGCAGCCACGTATGCTCCGCCCCATGGTTACCTGGCAACTGCTAGGTGGGGGGGGGGGGCTAGGAAAGGGGCTGCTTGCCCCCTATGGCGCATGCCGGTAGGATTTTCTGAAGGAGGCAGAGGCAGGAGGATCACGAGTAAGAGACAGAGGAGGGGCAAGCAGCCTCTTTTCTAGGGCCAGGCCTACCTGGCCATTGCCGAGTAACCATGGGGAGGAGCATACCTGGCTGCTGCTAGGTATCTGTGAGGGTGGAGTTTAGACAGAATGCTAACAACAGAAAGTCAACTGAGCGTCAGTATCCACCTCTTTCTGCTTCCTGGTCGGCTCTTTGCCGGCAGATCCAGGGGAGAGGAGAGAACCCGGTCAAGCCAGGTCTGCCTGGGACGCCGCTGCCAGATGGCCTAAAAGAAACACACACCCGGACCGGGGGCCGGGCAGTGGTGGCGAACGTCTTTAATCCCAGCACTTGGGAGGCAGAGGCAGGGGGATTTCTGAGTTCGAGGCCAGCCTGGTCTACAGAGTGAGTTCCATGATAACTAGGGCTACACAGAGAAACCCTGTCTCGAAAAACCAAAAAGAAAGAGAGGGGGGAGGGGGAGAGAGGGCGGGAGGGGGGAGGGAGAGAAGAGAAAAGAAACGCACTGGCCGCTGGGAGTATTGTCAAAGCAAGCAAGGGTGGGGATAGTATGGGGTGAGATGAAGAGAGGTGTGGGGTGATCTCGAGGGCCTATAAGAAGTTGATACGTCAGCGGTAGCTAGGCGGAGGCGGTCTCATTCAGGTCCGTAGGTCTTGCTGAGTCATTCTTAAGCGATTGACAGGTCTCGAAAATCGAGCCAGGCTCCAGTTTGTCCTCAAGGCCCAAACCAAGGACAAATAGAGCCCAACACTTCCTGTCTGTAAATGGAATGTAACCAGCCCAGCCCATTCTCGATTTATAGGCCTGATGTCCCTGCCAGGAGAGACTACGTCCTCTTCAAATGTTAGTTACAATCAACCCAGTCTCCTTAACCTGCATCTTCACATATGTTTGGCCACAGAAAGTAGAAAAGTAACTTATATAAACATGTAACCAGTATAACCATGTATAGAGATATTCTATCATTTGTGTCATATAAAGTCATTGAAACCTTATATGAGTTTTACATATACTCGATTTGGTTCCTAAGTTTTCTTTTTAAGATTTATTTATTTTACATAATATGAGTCCCGTCTGACTCATAATATGAGTCTACATTTCAGAAGATGGCATTGAGTTCCATTCGAGACAGTTGTGAGCCACCGTAGCATTGCTGGGAATTGAATTCAGAACCTCTGGAAGAAGAGCAAATGTTCTAACCCACTGAGCCAAGTCTCCAGGGGCTCCTAAATTTTAATCAAAATACTTGATCAGTATTCAGGTTTCAAAAACCTTTCAGTTGTGAAAATATGTTAACATACTCAAGATTTTCCAAACTCTAATTTTCTAGTAACTGACTCAAGGATCTATTTTGAAATTTAAATTTAAAAGAATTAAAATTAAAATCAAGATTCTCAGGCTGGAGGCAAAAATCAATAATAGAGAATGTGAAACTCTAGGTTCAATCCCTAGTGAGTGTGTGTGTGTGTGTGTGTGTGTGTGTGTATGCACGCACATGTATGCCTATGTGTGTGCGTTTGTGTGCCTATGTGTGGGGGGGGGGGCATATATGCCTCTGTGTGAGTGTGTGTTTGTATATATGTGTGTGTGCACATGTATCCCTATGTGTGTGAATGTGTGTATTTGTATGTGTGTATACATGTGTGCCTAGGGGTGTGTGTGTATTTGTATGTGTGTGCACATGTGTGCCTAGGTGTGTGTGTATAAGCGCACATAGAAAGCACCTGAAGATGCTCAGCTATACCACTTATAGTCACATTCAAAATGTGGCTAAGGGCTAACTTACTGGTCTCTGAAGGGATTATTCCTCTCTGAAGGAATTAATAATGAAATAGTGACATTGGACATGCTATTTCATTGGGGAATAGGCCTGAATATATTTACTACTCAGTGAGTTTGGATCTAAGGTCTACTCATATTAAAGAATGTTCATTGTGTATGCTTTTCTATTTTCTTAGTCTGGTTTTCTATAACCAAATCATATGTGTATTAGATTCTCAGCAAATTTGTCTACAGAAAAAGATGTATCTTACACCAGCGATGTTTTAACAATTAACAATTCATTAACGATTCAGATTCCCTTGGTGGATTAAAAGATACATCTGACTGGGCACTGTGCCCTACACTCATAATCTCAAGACCCAGAAGGGAGACAGGAAGATCGAGAATTCAAGGTTATTCTTGAAGACTAGCCTGGCAGAAGTGAGACCCTGTCACACAATAGCAACAAATACAAAATGCTATACAATGCCTAACAGTACAGGCTCAGTGTGAAAGAGATGAAAAGCCCAGTCATATTGCTTGTTACAGGAGGGGACAATGTGACCTCACAAGAGTGAACTCCCTCTCATATCTAAAAAGTCTTCTGTGACCCAAAAGAAAAGAAGTAATGAACTACCCAAAGCTTGGCTGTGCTTTTCAGCTCATCCGTAAATATTGGACAAGCACTTTACTGCTAGCAGCTAGTCCTTTGGTGGTGCTAATGAGTGTAATATATTAAGTTCATTACAAACTGGACAAGAATTTTTACACTCTGATATGTGAAGTTGGGTCCCAAGTGCCAGGGATGAATAAAGATAGAATGTGTGCCTCAATATGGCTGCCAATGATGTCAACCATTTGGAAAGTAATGATGTATTTTGATGAAGGTATCCTTCTTGGAAAAAATCTACTCCCAGAAAAACTTCCATAGTAACTCATATAAAAAGCAAAGCCTTCTAGGATGGCAACATGAGAGTGTAGTGTGTGTGCACCACTAATCTCAATTTGTCAATCATCAACAAACTTTAATTGTCACTCATAGCAGGCACTCCATCTGTTGTCAGGAAACAACTGCATTGATGGCAAAGTTTCTAATAAGAGAACAGTGACTAACATCATATAGTAGCCTGTAGTTAAGACACAAATGAGCAATACAAGCAATTAGTGCTTCTGCTAGAACCAGAGCAGTCATTCTCTAAGTTGCCCCTGGGACTCACTGTGAGAATAAAGCTATTTCCACACAAATACCTCAGTATCATTTGCCTCCTATCTGTGTTTCCACTAATAATGGGTGTCTTAGTTAGGGTTTTACTGCTGTGAACAGACACCATGACCAAAGCAAATCTTATAAAGAACAACATTTAATTGGGGCTGGCTTACAGGTTCAGAAGTTTAGTCCATTATCCTCAAGGCAGGAACATGGCAGCATCCAGGCAGGCATGGTGCAGGACCAGCTGAGAGTTCTATATCTTCATCTGAAGGCTACTAGCTGAATACTGGCTTCCAGGCAGCTAGGATAAACGTCTTATAGCCCACACCCACAATGACACACCTACTCCAACAGGGCCACACCTTCTCATCATGCCAATCCCTGAGTTGAGCATATACAAACTATCATAGTAGCTAAAGCTGTGGCTACTTTATCAAGAGCAAAACAGGGGTGCCAGACTCTAGGAGTCTCCTATTATACACCCACTATACATTTCAGGACTCCTAATGGATGTCTGTGCTTTAAGATACTACAAAATCATATGTTTTTTCTTTTCATATATATATGTATATATATGTATATCCATTCTAAATTAGGTACTCTAAGAGATCAGTAATAACTGGTAATAAGAGAGAAAAATAACAAGATATTATGCCAAGGTAGTATCTCAAAGTACCTTATTGCATTGCCCTCATCCGTCTTGAGATACTGGGAAATACTGGAGGGCCTCTGCGGTGAACTGAGGTGAGGCAAGTAGTGTGAGTATTGAGACATCACACCAGGCTACTGCACGAGGGTTACTTGATCTTACCTCTACAGTACTGCTACAGTTGGTCTGATAACCAAAATGGCTTCTAAAGGACTCACAGGAAAGCTTAGCTTATTCAACATGAACTCATTGGGGGTAGATGACTCATGTCCTATGTCTTCAGAAGGACATCCCCTTTGGAACTTTTTCTTTGTGGAGTTTTCCATGCAGATAACTGAAACCACAGTAAAACAATACACCAGAAAGTGGAAGCTCAGGCGAGAGGGTGCAGGGAGATTATGTAGTTTCATCACACTTGACATACAACAGAAACCAGCTTCCATCAACGGAGTGATTGATCAAGAACTGAAAGTGTTAATTTTATTATATTCTGACTGTCTAGGATATGTCTTTTTAATATTCTGCGGGATAAAGCTGGGAGAAGGGCTACATGAAGCGCTTCTGTTTCACACAGATGTGCACATTTAGCATTAGTTTGAACTAACCAATTTTCTTATCGAACAACATTTTTGTTTGAAAGAATGATAGACTGACAGACACACTACAGTCACTCTGCTTTGAATATCCGCATAGGGTTTTCCTTGCAAATAAACAAAGCAAGATTGTCACTTCAAGGAAAACAGCTAACAGTATTTTAACTGTTAAATTTTTGTATGTATATGCAAAATAAAAATACTGGAAAATATGTATCCTGATGTGTAAAGTCTGTCTTGATGATCTGGGCATGAGGGCTCATGATTACAATCTCATAACCCATAAGGCTTGAGCACGAAGATGGCCATGAGCTCAGGGCTAGCCTGAGCTACTGAATGAGCTTGAAGTTAGCCTGGGCTACAGAGTGAAACTCGGCCAAATGCATAAATAAATAAAATTTGTAAAAGAGAGTAATAAAGCTGGTGACATGGCTTGGTGGTAAGGTCCTTGCCTAGCAAGCCCTTAGGCCCTTGAGTCAGCCACCAGCGCTACTGAAAACAAGCAAGCAAGCAAACATTGGTGAGAATGGCACTGAAAGCAATACTTTAGTCACATCCAGCAAAGTGGACAATATTTGCAAGATCTACATAATTCAGTAAATCAATAACTTCAAATGGCCAATGGGTGCTGCTATAAAAGATTCATAGGCCAAAGAGCCATTTTATACTGTTATATTTTAATATAACAGAAAAAGAAAAGCTTGTGGACATGGACTTAAAATCTACATTACAGTTTTGTTTAATTTCCAGTTGAAAGATTTGGAGTAATATCAAAAAATAGCCTCAGTTATTTGAAAGAACCACTGAAATATGCATTCCTTTTAAAATTTGTCAATAGATAAATAATATATATGTATAATTATCTAATTAGTAAACCCAGTCTTTCTCAGAATCTCTATAGCACATATCAAAATATGCAAACAGTGGAAGCAAAGATGAGTGTAGCTATTGTTTTGTTTGGTTGGTTTGGTTTAGTTTGGTTTGGTTTGGTTTGGTTTGGTTTGGTTTGGTTTGGTTTGGTTTGGTTTTTCCAAGACAAGGTTTATCTATGTAATACCCCTACCTGTCCTGGAACTCACTTGATAGACCAGTCTGGCCTTGAATTCATAGCCATCTGTCCGCCTCTGCTTCCCTAGTGCTGGGATTAAGGCCATGCACTACCATGCCTAGCTGAGAATGTAGCTATTGTTACAATATTAATTATTCATCAAGGAAACTTGCAAGTATAAAGACACTTTTATCAACTTGGGGAGATATGATTCTATTTCATTTAAAATATATTAATAAAGCTTATCATTAATAATTAAGTAACAAATATTTCATGTATTTCTCTATTTCTAATTTCTTTTTTAAGTGTATGTGCATGTGCATCTGTACATCACCTATACACCTGGTACCCTCAGAAAAGGTTGGATTCCCTGGAACTGGAGTTATTATAGCCAGTGGTGAGGTACCATGTGGGTGCTGGGAATCAAACCTCTGGAAGAGCAGCCAATACTCTTAACCACCCAGCCATCTCTCTAACTCTATGATTCTAACTCCTAATACAGTGACCAGCGAAGGCTTTAATCTACTTGTACAAAAGCTTTGTGGGTCTCAAGAAAAATTATTTGAGAACCACTGAATAAAAGAAAAGGGGAAGTCTGGGGAATTAAAATCCACTACTGCGTGAATTCCAACATACGTTTTAAGGTGGTTGGAGTCAAAATGGCCTCCACTGGCTCATAGAGAGTGGCATTATTGGAAGGTGTGACTTTAGTGCAATAGGTGTGGCCTTGTTGGAAGAAATGTGAGCTTTGAGATTTCAAAAGCTCAAAATCGGCCTAGTTTCTCTTCTCTCGTCCTACTCACTGCCAATCCAGATGTAGAACTCTCAACTACCTACCCAGCACCAGGTGTGCCTGCGTGCCACCACGCTTCCTGCCACCTCTGGTAAGCCAGCCTCAATTCAATGTTTTCCTTTATAAGAGATGCTGTGGTCATGGTGTCTCCTCACAGCAATAAAACCCTAAGACACCTTTCTTCACCTTTATGACCTCAAATGAAAGGTGTTGATAATTTAACACACACAAACACACACACACTCAAACATATATAGTTATGCATGTGTGTGTGCATGTGCCACCCAGTAAAATGATGGGAGTAGTCTATGCTACATTACATCTGAGGAAGTCAGAGAACAACTTCCTGTAGTCAGTTTTCTCCTTGCACCTTTAAGTGGGTTCTGGGAATCAAGCTCAGGCAGGCAGTCTTGGCCAGCAAGTGCCCATCCCTCTGGGCATCTCTCTAGCCCTGCTGTTGATAATTTAAACATGAACAATGTAAACTAGTGTTCTTTAGAGAACAATGTATCATACTTCTAATGTACCAAGACTCCCTCATAATCAGACCTTCAATTGAGTGGCAACAGATAAGAGCCTCATCAGATCCTAACAAGCATTGTTCAGACTCTGAGTACCCAAGGTCTCATTTTCGTGTTTACAGTTCAAAAAAGACAAAAACAAAAACAAACCTGTACAAGCTGGTATATAAAATATTGACTAGCATGTAAAATGTGTTAAATCTTCTGTGTCATTTCCTACTTCACATTGCTTATAGAGCTTAGTCTACACATTCCAAGGCAAAGCAAAATGATGGAATTTTCATTAGCAAGTGGAGGAATCAAGCTATTTCTGTTTCAATCTTTTTAATATTAAACCAAATGATGGCTTCTTAATCTGCTGTCACCTCCATAAATCTCTGCGACACAGAAAGTTGAAAAACCTCTGTTCTTGTAAAGTTCTGGTTTGTTCTTGCCTTTAAAACATTGATTTTAGCTTTAGTATACTCGAGTTGTGATGATTTATAAATATGCTAACTTCTGCTTAGGCACTAGACAGCAAAAGACTCCAGGGTTTGTGTCCCTTTGTAGGCACAACACTATGCTGCTGGACCAGAAAGGAGCTGGGTAACTAAGAGCTTCATAAGCCAGGAACGTAGCCGACACTCAGAAACTCAATTTTCTTTTTTTAAGTAAAGATTATTTTTATTATCCTTAGGGATGTGTGTGTGTGTGTGTGTGTGTGTGTGTGTGTGTGTGTGTGTCTTTACCTGAGTGATGGGAAGAGAAGAGTACCTGCATGTGAATGCAGATGCATACACATGAGTATAGATGTGTGCACTTAAGAGCTGGTGCCTAAGGAAGCCATAGGTATCAGATTCCCCTGGAGCTGGAATCCTGGGTAATTATGAGCTGCCTCAGGTGGATGCTGGGAATCATACTCAGATCCTCTGGAGGAGCAGCAAGCTCTCATAACCACTGAACCATCTTGTGAGCCCCAGAAACTCAGTTTTCTTAATATATAATGGATATATGGATTACACACACTGGAGCTTCAGATACCTCCCATGTCTAACTGATCTGGCAGAGGGCTGAGCAAATTAGAAAAGTGTTCTAAAAGTGAAAACTCTCTTCAAACATGAGATCATTTAATTTTTCCTAACACTGCCAATTTGTGGCAAAACTTTCTTAAAAGAAATGTTTGCGATTGGTCTTTGGCACAGCTTTTTGGCTATAAGATGCCTACCCACATGCTCAGTGTGTTGGTATTCATCCAGGTTTGCCTCCAGACACAGAATAATCAGGGTTCACAAGCTCAAGGAATGGCCTGGCCATGGCTGGGCAGCTATAGGCCTGTGCTAGTATTTTGAATCCAATTTAGATCAATTTATATATTTTCCCTCTGCAACCTAGACCACAAGATAGTCTTTCGAGTTAGTATAACTCTTTTCCATCCCTCTCAAATATGAATATATACTACAGTTTTTAATAAGGTAGTATCAGTTATTAGTTATGGGTGAGTCTATATTCTGACACATGATACGGACTTGGAGTGTTACTGAGATTTCGATGTTGAACTGCGCTCTAGAAGACCTTCCGGTCATCTGCAGTTACAGTTCCGTTTCTAAAAAAATATGCTGTCTGAAAATTTACACTAAAAGTGTTATTATTGGTATGTTTTCTTACTCTTCATAATAAAATAAAAACATCTCAGAGTCGTGTTTTGATAAATTCTACAACTGCAGGCTGTAATCCTGCCCTGCAGGCAGGTATATTAGGGATTAACTGGCGTTTTTAATTGTGCATGATATTTATAGAGGGCGGGCACAACCTTGTTGCTGTTACATATTGTTTGATCTGAATAATTTATCACCTTTTAAAAACTACCTAGACATGATTGTAATAACTGGCCCCTAATTTTTTTTACATTAAACTGCTTAAAAATTACTGTTTGTAAATGTATTTTTAATTTAGAAAAAAATATGCTTGTTTGATGGAAATGTGAATTTGCAGGAGACTGATAATTCCCTTTCCACTGTTCTAAGGGGCTTGGCAAGGGGGGCAGATTTTCAGATTCCCTTGGAATCTCCCTGGGTCTGAACAGGTCCGAGCTGCTCAGCTCTGGGCTCCACAGCTCTGGTTAGCCACAGTCAGCCTGAGGTCTTCCCACTTTGCCTTCTGAGACACCTCAGAATCCTCACCAACAGCGACCCAGCCATTCTACGGATCGGCGATTCTCAACTAGAGAGGGAGCCAGCGCTTACGAAATCCAACAGAATTTATCAAGACCCCACCGCCACCCCATGCATGGCCCTATTTTAGGGTTAGAAACTCCAATAGACTCTGGTAGATTCGCGTGATGGCTGGATTTTTCATTAATGATAACATCTGCATAATCTAAATGAGTGCTGCGCGCTAAGTAGCCCAGATGGCCTTCCACAAGGAACATCCTCAGGTGCTCCGGGTCTCGGTCCAAGGCCACGCTGCTGAGGCTGTAGCCCGAGAGGCCGCAGGTCCAGCCTGCTCACCCAAACCTCCAATTAGGCCGGCTTCCCACGGCCCGTGGACACATCGCAGTGAACCTGCTGCCCCCTATCGGCCACGCGAACAACAGCCCTACCCCGCCTCGCTCGCTGAAAAAGGCCTCTGGAAAAAAAAAAGGTTCCACCAACCAAGCAGTCGAGGGCGGGGGGGGGAGGGATTCTCGGAAAACCTGTTTTACGTAGCCAGCAACCTCCCACTGCCTCGATTTAGCGCGGTTGTTCTAAAGAGACGAAGACGTGAGCTCGGGGAGAAGAAAGTGGCACCGCTTGGTGGGGGGGGAGGGGCGAGATACCCAGAAGGTTCGATTTACGGTTTCCGCCCCCTGTTCAGTCATCTGGCCAGGGCTTAGGGGACAGCGCATGCCTTCCGTAGCGCCCAGCACGTTCGTTAGAGCTCAGGGTGTTTCCCCTAGGTCTCAACCTTGAGCAGAGTCCCCTGACCTGCTGCAGAGGTGACAAAGGCCACCCGCCCCGAGAATCCGTCCCCAGAGGCGTCCACAAGTAGGTGTTATCCCTCCAGTGCCTGTAATGCAAATAAAGACGTATCTCACGGAAAAGCACTAAATCCTGAGCTCAAGCCCCGGGCTACACTGGCGCCTGTCCTGTGTGGATTCTGTCTTAGAATTGAATATTTAAAATTTGCCTCCACTTGGACACAGCCGAGACTGCTGGCGGCTGAGAGCATCGCGCGCGCGTGGGGTTACACTCTCGGGTGTTTCTAATTTCGTTTTCATTATTTTCTCCCACTTCATTACCACCCTCCTCCCAGCGCACACGCGCTCGGCCGTATCCTAACTTGTTCGCTCATGTCCATCTTTGCCTTGGAGCTTTTGGCAAGAAGATAGGAAAGAGATGGACGGAGGTGAGCGGAAGAAGGGAGGGAGGCGAAGAGGTAGAATCAGCTGGCAGCCCCGACTGTGTTTGCGTAGGTAGGGGGACGCCGGCGGAGGCTCTGCGGGGGGGACAACTGAGAAACCCCGCACGCGCTCGTCGCCTAGGCGTCTGCATCGTGCCGATGCCAGCAGGAGCTCGAGTCCACTGGGACCTTCGGAAGCTCGGCTAGCTCCGGTCTCCCGGACTGGCCAGGTCTAGGTTCCCGGGCGGCTGCAGGTTCCCACGACGCGCATCCCCGGGGGCAGTGAGACTAGGGCGGCGCCCGGATCCGAGAGCCCTGGGGCCTGGGGGCGCGGTGTTCCCGGGACCCGGGCGGCCACCGATCTGGAGGAAGCTCGGTCTGCGGGGAGGAGCTGCCTCGCCCCGGGCGGGCCGCAGGGCTCCCGAGGCCCGGGGAGGCCGGGCTGGGCTCCGCGCGCTCCCGCTGTGCGCCTTGGCGCGGGCACCAGGAGCCGCCCCCCGCGGGCGGCCACTTCCCGGATGGGGCCGCGCTGTTCTCCAGGACAATCGGGGCTCCTCCCCTCGCCGCGATCTTTCTAGGAGGCTACCTCCGAGGTTCCCAGGCGGCTTCCTCTCTGGCGCTATCCTCGGGCTTCTCTCACTGAAAACCCTGCAGAAGCACAAGCCCGAGGATCGGCTAGGGACCCACAGCCGCAGGAAGCCAACGGGGAACGGAAGTTCATTTGCAATAGCCCTGATTCTCGAGCTTCCTAAAAGTTACGCGCTCTGTGTTCAGCCTGACCAACAACACGGGAAATGGAATTCTGCTTTTTGTGTGTGTTCAATTCGAAATCAGTCGTACCTAGTGACTTTCAGAGGAAACGTGGATGGATCTAGGAGAGCCGTCATCATGCGGCAGGATCCGGCTAAGGAGACTCAGTCCCTTCCTCTTGGCTCACCCACTCTAACGGGAGTGGTAGCTTTCAATTGTTTTTCTTAATTATTGTGAGCCTCATGATATTAAAAAGTATCCATACGACAGAAATTGAGCATAAAATTCAAGCAGTTCTCCCAAATAAGCATTACATATCTTGGGTCAGTAGTACCCGGGATAATAGAGAAATTGAGTTTAACGACAACAAAGGAAACTTTCCTCTTTAAAAGAAAGTTATTATTGAGCAGACACTTATGAAGGATTCTATCTTGTAACAAAACCACCCATGTTCACGCCACTGTATTCTGTGAACCATATGCTATGGTTCAATATACAGTGGGCAGAACACTCGGTACTTTGAAAGCCTTTTTACTCTTTCAGATTCAATAAAAAGTAGGCATTGTTTTTTTTTATATGTATATAAGATTGAGGTGTTGGTTTTATGAGACATGGGAGGTGATAATTCAAGTTAGTCCGTGCAGCTAATGTCACGAAGGGATTGAAGCAGCCAGACTGTCTCAGTCTTCATCTCACCCTTGGACACTTCGGGGTGGATGTGATATAAAGCAAAGCACTGATGTAACCTTTCACACCCCAACATGGTATCATTTGCTGGGAGAGCTTGCTGTCTCCAGTGCGTATATTGTATCTATGTACTGATGTGATGTAGAGAAGTGATGTAACATTCCCCCCACCCCAGTTTCCCAATCAGAAAAGAACCACAATATATATAACCAAAATGAAATACTATGTCAAACAGATACTTTCACTCTCAAGATATGGAATTAACTAAGGTGTCCATTAGAAGAAAATGTATAATAAGATATTATTCAGACTTTTAAAAAGAACTAAATATGGCAGGTCAGTGGTGGCCCACAACTTTAATCCCAGCACTGAGGAGGCAGAGGCAGGAAGACCTCTGAGTTGGAGGCCAGCCTGATCTACAGAGTGAGTTCCAGGACAACCATGACTACAGAGAGAAAATCTATCTCGAAAAATAATTAAATCCTATCAGTTGCAGCAGTATAGGTGGAACTGAACATCATTCACTAAAATTAGCCAGACACACAGCTGTGGAAACTAAAAAGCTAGTATCTTGGAGTAGAGTGGAGTAGTGTCACTAAAGATACAGGCAGATGGGGAGGGTATTGGGAGAAGTATACTAAGCACCAAATCACAAGTAGAAAGAATTACTCGGGTTTCTGTAACTCGGAGATGTAACTCTTGGTTCTCAGGCTCTGTGATAGGATGCATTTTGAAATAGCTAGCAAAATGTGAACGTTCCCACCTTTCACACTCCAAATGGTGCCATTTGCTGGAAGAGCTTGTTGTCTCCAGTGCATATATTGTATTTATGGACTGGATCCCAAAATCTATGGACTATATCCCAAAAGATGAACAAACATTTATAGCTCAACAAAATGTATAATAATAAAAAAGAGACTGTTAGCATTCTGTCTAAACTCCACCCCCACAGTTACCTGGCAACAGACAGGTATGCTCCGCCCCACAGTTACCTGGCAACAACCAATTAGGCCTAACCAACTCTAAAAGGGACTGCTCAATCCTCGCCCCCCCTCTTGATCTCTTGCTTCTCTCTTGCTCTTTCTCTCCCCTTCCGCATTCCCTTCCCTTCCCCCTCTCTCCACATGCTCTTGGCCATGACTGGCGGCTCTCTCCCTCTCCCTCTCCCTCTCCCTCTGCCTTTCTCTGCCTCTACTACCCTCTTAACTCCACTCCCCATCCCCTGGATAAACTCTATTCTATACTATACCATCTTGTGGCTGGTCCCTGGGGGGAAGGAGAAGGGATGCCTTGTCATGGGCCCGCTGAGACATCCCCTTCCCCCATACCTCACCACATCCACATAGAACATATCCTCCCTTCTCTCTTTATCAGAGACCCCAAGAAGAGGATTGTCTGCTGACACACGAGCGAATTGCAGAATGAGGTCTAGAGAGACTTGTGTCTCCTTCCCAATTTCCTTTCTACTGCATCCAAAACCACACTGCCTCGGCCCAGAAGTAAGAATGTGAATAATTCAGCAACTACAATAAATGGACAGTCCTGTCTAGAATGTCCCCCTCTTCCTCTGCTAATTGCTTGCCTTCTGCATATTTGACTGTTGTCAAGTCTGTCTCCCAGAGGGAGAGTGAAACCAGTAGAACTCAATTATTTCTTTTCTGCTAACGCCAACCAGTAATTCTAATATTAAAAAGGCAGAGGTAAAGAATTTATGGGAGAAATTACTAGAGATATTCCCTTAAGTTAATCTTCAGATGACCCTGGATTTAATTTCAATGCCACTGATGTCTCCCTCAGTCACAGGAAAGGCTTGGACGTGGCTAAATGGGTGTTGCTCACCTAAATGTGCCTTCCAGACTTTTCTTCCTGTCCGTCCCACTGGTGATGATTAAGAAGTAGGGAAAATAAGAAAGATATGGGAGCGATTTGCTGAGTTATTCTACTTTCATTTGTGGGGGGAGGAAAGGGTTCCGTTGCGAGAATCTTTTTGTACACCGCGTGAAGTTAGTCTCTGTCCCGCCTCACCTGCCTAAGACATTCTCTGATTGGTTTAATCACTAGCTAAACTGGCAATAGTTAGGCAGGAGAGGATAGGCGGAACTTCCGGACAGAAAGAGGAACACTGGGAAAGACTCTCAGGCAGGATTTCCCCCACTAGGAGAAGTCGGCTGTATATATAATGACTGAGGAGAGGTAATGAGCCACACAGCAGAAGGTAGATAGGTGTAAATGGGTTAATTTGAGTTATGGAGCTAGTTGGGAACAAGCCTAAGTATGCAAAGACCTTAAACATTGATAATTATTGGAACGTCTGCCTGTTATTATTGGGAATTGGCGTGTTGGAGACAGTACAGTTCTAGGTTACAGCATTAAAACAAGAAAGGAGCTAGAGAGATGGCTCCATGGTTAAAAGTACTTGTTGCTCTTACAGAGAACCTGGAGTGGGTTCCCAGCACCCACGTGGTGCCTCATGTGATCAGTTACCATCTGTAACTCACGTTCCCCGAGAGCTGACATCCTCTTGTCCGCTGTGGGTTTTGGGCATGCATGTGGTACGCATACATACAGTAAGGCCAAGCACTACTCATACACATGAACTAAAAACAAGAATGAACTAAAGCAGCAGTATGCCCTCTTCACTCCTAAGCACTGAGTGCCGATCAGTAAACAGCCTGCTCACCACATTCCTACTTCTCAGTCTTTTCTCTAACTTCTCTTGGATATAAAGATGTTGACAGTCTGGGCAAAACCCAGAAGGAATGCTGCTGCCCTTTCTCAATAAGTAATACATCATTTTCTTTATTAAAACCATTTGCAGTCCCACGCAGTGGCTGCATGCGCCTTTGGGCCAGCATTTGAGAGGCAGACTCAGACAGATCTCTAAATTTGAGGCCAGCCTGGTTTACAGGACAGGTTGACAAAGTGACTTACAGGACAGCCAGGACTACACGGAGTTAACCCGGTCTCAAAAAAACAAACAAACAAAACCATTGCTGATTCTGCATCAACCAGATGAGATCAGCTCTACCTCATACTATGAAAAAAAATGTATTCAGGATATGCCTCTTATCACAAGCCACTCTCCATGAAAGTTCGAAAAACAAGTTCCTCCTTAGTGCCTGTTACATCAAAGCCCGCCTGAAATATCAACACCTAAGCGTGAATTCTTCTCCGAGGCCTACCTATGTCCCTCAGAGGATTCCTTTTCACTTGTGTTGCTGTTTATGATACAGTTTCCTTTCACAGCTCTGCTTTGAGACTGCTGTCGCCGTTGCCCCGCCCCCTTCCGTTTTTTTCTGTCATACTAGTGTTCTTTGGGAACTCAGACATACATTCTTTGTTTAGGATAACTGAAAACTTAGGGAAAAGGGATGAACTTATTATCAAATGTTGCTTGCAACTTTAAATATAATGTGCTTAGTGAGTTTAAAGCAACAGATACATTTGCATACACTGCAGAATGCTCCCACACAAGTTTTGCAAACAGAGGGAAAGTGTACTCAGTGTACTTTTCATGTTATTCCAAGACTTTAAACTATAGTCATTCTACATGAAAAGTTTTCTGGAGATTAAAAAGAAAGCAAAAATGAGAATATAATTTGAAAATATGACCGAAATATTCCATCGTGTTTCCTGATTTTCAAAAGGAGACCCTGTAATCCTAGCCCCAAGCACTCTTTCCTCATGCCTCAAGCACTTTTTCCTCACTTGAGTGTGTGTTGAGCTGTTGTAAATTGATCTGACTTTAAACATCCATGGTTCCAGGAAATTCCGGTTCTAACTCACTGCTGGCCCAACTTCTGTCGGGTGAGCACCTACCAGCTTCGTTCACTTTATCAGTCATACCCGTCTACATGTCTTTGTTCTTCATTCGATGCTTTTGATAAATGACAGTGACTTGTGCACTTCGAACACTTTACTTAATGAAGTTGTCCACAAACTTTTCCCCATTGGTATAGCTTCAATGTTCTCAAGGAACAGAAATAACTCACGAAGAAGCAAAGAAGGTAAGACTCCAGAATCAGCCAGTACAGCATTCTTTCACTTGCTGGACAATATTAATTTTAAAATTTCCATTGATACTATGTGTGAGGCCGAGCCAGAAATGACCTCCAAGACTGATAGAGGAATTCTGTTTTATCCAACATCTTCAATTCAAATTGTCACAGAAGTTTCATCTATTGTGTAAGAGTGGGCAAATGAAGCCAGGCCGTGGTGGTGGATGCCTTTAATCCCAGCACTTGGGAGGCAGAGGCAGGCGGATTTCTGAATTCGAGGCCAGCCTGGTCTACAGAGTGAGTTCCAGGACAGCCAGGGCTACACAGAGAAACCCTGTCTCAAAAAACCACAAAAAAAAAAAAATAGTAGGCAAAAGAGTTCTTCCCTCTCAGGGACCATGAGAGCAGGCCACAACCAGACAAAGTAGCAGTTTAGCATGGGTACATTTCTCATGTCGGGCTAGTTCTTAAGTAAGGAACGTGGACATTCCCACAGAATATGTATATACTTACATTTCTAAATGAAGTATCTAAGAGCACCTCTGGAGGGCTTCTCCGTCACATCAGCCAAGTGGTCTCATGTAATAAAAGGTCTCTGCCTCTGGAGTCGTTGCTGAGCCTTCAGTATACCAACACTGGGCATATCACACATGCTAGTTTAGACATACGGTGTGACGTACACACTCGGGAGTGCGGAGAGGAGCCTGAGCAGGGGTAGGGACAGCCTTTCTACACAACACATGCTCACTCTCCTTACCACCAGAGGGAAGAAGTGACAGAGCGAGACTGCAGGCTTAAGAAAAGTCTGGTGAAAATTAATGGAGTCTATTTCAGAAGAAGAGAGTATACTCTCCAACAGAAGCATTTGGGGAACTCTTGACTCAAGACTATGTTTCCTAAATTAAAGATTGAAAAATAGGATTTATAAAATTCTCATTCTTTCACACACTCGTTTGGATTTCTTTTCTAATGAGTTCAAGAGCTTTCAATGTTTCAGTTTGCAACACAATAAAAAAAAAAAAGAGAGAATTGTCTGAGTCCTTTAGACCTTGAAGTAAAACTGACCCTCCTTAGATTTACGTCAACTTAAACCAGAAGAGGCAACACAATATTTTGGAGCTATCTGGAGCTAGACGATCAAGTTCAAACCCTGATTTCTCCATGTGCCAGTTTCCTGACCCACCATTGCTTCTTCCTCACTTGCTTCATTCCTCTGGGGTTGGTGGGAGCCTGTTTCTGATGCAGCTTACACATATCTCGGTTAAGATAAATATCCCTTGAAATTGAATAAACATCTAAGTTGGTTGTACTCTGGAAAATGGACTTTGCTGAATTAGATACCAAGAAACCATTTTCTCACATGTTTCTCCAGCTTGTCCTGCACTGCTCTTGATCAATTAGAAGAGTTGTAGTCCTCCCCTGACTGCTAGTTCCCCCAGGGGTCCTACAGAGTGACGGAGTGACGGGCTGCAGTAAACAGGACCACCCACTCCCACTGCTCTTCTCCACATTCCCATTAGGATGCATTCACCTTTACTAACTTACTTTATTGGATTCATTAATCATAGCATTTATCACAGACATACTGAGAGAAGAAAAGAGACGTGGGACAAAGGCTACAGCAATACAGTCTTAAAGGATGGACAAATCCAGAGACATAAATTATAACTAATGCTGAAAATTATGATCAATAATGTTATATTATAGAAGGACAGTAGATGATAGGTTCTTTTAATGCACACACACCCTCCCACTTATGTGGGCTGATGACTCTATGCTCATTTGCAGCGAGTATTTCACTCTATTCATCCAGCACTGTGGCCTCATATTTAAAATATATGCCTTAAAAAATGTTACATCCTATAGCCATTTATCCAAACATTTGTGAGTTTGTATACAAGGGAGGTAAGACAACTGAGAAACAAAAAAAAAAATTTTTTTTGAGACGGGGTTTCTCTGTATAGCCCTGGCTGTCCTGGAACTCACTCTGTAGACCAGGCTAGCCTCGAACTCAGAGATCCACCTGCCTCTGCCTCCCAAGTGCTGGAATTAAAGGCATGCTCCACCACTGTCTGGCAATATTTTCTTTTCTTGCAACTTCATATCTGATTACAGAACCATTTTTTTTCCCTAAACAAAGGTGCCATGAGCTCACAACTCTTAAGTAGTGCCCCAAAAACTGGGAGAGTGAAACTGTATGCATAGACATGCATATGAATCAGGCAGCAGTATGGTGTGCCTCATGACTCAAAACAACACCCATTTCTTCCACATAAGTTCTCTTAAATAGGACTTGTCGCTGGGCAGTGGTGGTGCACGCCTTTAATCCCAGCACTTGGGAGGCAGAGGCAGGCAGATTTCTGAGTTTGAGGCCAGCCTGGTATACAGAGTGAGTTCCAGAACAGCCAGGGCTATACAGAGAAACCCTATCTTAAGAAGAAGAAGAAGAAGAAGAAGAAGAAGAAGAAGAAGAAGAAGAAGAAGAAGAAGAAGAAGAAGAAGAAGAAGAAGAAAGAAAGAAAAAATTCTCATTTTTTCATTTCTCATTTCTACCTTCCCAGGTAAGTGTGATGATTAGTGACTAAGAGAATATCCTTTTGTAATATGTACATACCCTCTTCTATCCAACTATTATAGTAAAGAGAAGAAGAATAGTGTAAAATAAAAAGGGTTGCTTGGGAGGCAGAGGCAGGGGGATTTCTGAGATCGAGGCCAGCCTGGACTACAGAGTGAGTTCCAGGACAGCCTGGGCTATACAGAGAAACCCAGTCTCGAAAAAAACAAAAAATAAAAATAAAAAACAAAAAATAAAAATAAAAATAAAAAGGGTTGCTGGTTTTGGTTTTTTAGTTGGTTGGTTTTTGAGAGGGATTTTCTGTGTAGTGTTGACTGTCCTGGAACTCACTCTGTGGACCAGGACGGCCTCTAACTCACAGTGATCTCTTTACCCCTGACTCCTAAGCACTAAGATCAAAGATGTGCACCACTACTTCCTGGTCAAATAAAAAGTATTTTCTTTTTTCTTTTTCTTTTTCTTTTTTTTCCTGGAACTCACTCTGTAGACCAGGCTGGTCTCAAACTCAGAAATCCGCCTGCCTCTGCCTCCCAAGTGCTGGGATTAAAGGCGTGCGCCACCACACCCCGCAAAAAGTATTTTCAGAACTAAATTTTTGTTGGCATTAAAGATAAATAATTACATAATGTAGAGGCCTGGTGTGGTAGCTCACAACTTTAATCTCAGTACGCAGGCAGAGGCAGATGGATCTTTATGAGTTTGAGGCCAGCCTGGTCTATATAGCAAGTTCCAGGACAGCCAGGGCTCTTGTAGAGAGACTCAAATTCAAACTCAAAAAACAAAACAAGACAAAGCAAAAACAAAAACAAACAACTAAAGAACAAAACAGCAAGAACAAAAACAAACAAAATCCCACAAATGCAAAACCGTGAAATCCTAAGTACTCTGAGCGAATTACTGAATTGAGCTCATTTGGGGGGAGGTAAAGGAACAGGCCAGAGTTGGTTCTGGGTCCCTCTGCATTGTGGAGGGCAGGGATGGCAGCTTCCATCTCTGCAAGTGAGAATGATGTTCTCTGGAGGCTTCTCGGAAAAGCTGAGACGTGATTAACACTCGGTTACAGGATTGTAGAGGTGTGCTGGGGTTTATAATACGAGTGCCTGTGTGGGCATGGGAGAGATTCCTCGGTTGCCTAATGTTCAAGAACACTAGAATACACCCACTGGAATTACTAATGCCTCTTCAGTTTTATGATTGTATTTTCCTGATTAACTTGGTAAATTAAACTGTTCTTAAGTGGACAGAAAAAAAAAAAAAGACTGGTATATGTCTACACGAGAGTATTACAGATGACAAAAGAAGAGGTTTCGTGAAACGACATGCCAATGGTGGTTTTTCTGAGGTGTATTAGTAGAAGCCACACAGGAGAAAGGCTGGTGAGGGCCAATGCTCCCTCTATACCGGGACTTCAGCTCACTCAAGCCTTTCTTTCCTTTCCGATCTGCATTGAAGAACAGAGGGCCCAATCTCTTCCCTTTGCCTTGCTCCCTCCTTGATGCTAGTCGGAAGAACTGAGTTCACCAGCAAGAGATCTGTAGCCCCTGTCTCCTGTGGAACAAGACAATGTAGCTAGAGACTAGGAAAAAAATAGTCTTGGTGAGCAACTAGCTTGGAACACTGTGTACCCTTTCCTTGGGCTACGGCGCTAAACTCTAACCACAGGTGTGTAAATCTAATTGTCATAAAATTTGGAACATATCCTTCCAAAGAATATGCAACATTCGGGTTTTACTTACTCTCCATCAAATTCTTGTTCAGGATGCTGATTAACTGGCTGTTCTGTTTCTGAAGACTTCCCCTAAAGGATATGACTATTTTTTTTAACAATTAAATATTACTGGGTGACAATTGACTTCTTTTCTAATGAGAATTTCTTTCATGGTCATTATGCAGTAGGCCCTGTTGTAGGGCCTACAGTACAACAGTGAATAAAACTGACAAGCAGCTTAGAACTAAAGTCTGCAGTGAGTCAGGTGGTTACAAGTGCTGTGGACGGAAATAACACAGCGAAAGGCGATAGGGTGGAGCTTATGGTTTGTTAAAGAAGGCTCCCTAAGTGGGTAACCTTTAACCAATGACCTGGAGGAGGAAAGGAGCCAGCTGTGGGCTTCATGGAACAAGAAGAGATCCAGCAGGAGAGACAGCTTGTGAGGATAGTGTGTGCCTAATAAACACAGAAAGAGCAGGGAGGCCAGGTGGCTGAGAGAGGCAGGAGGGGGAGAACAGTAGGAGACGGGGTCAGAGGTGCTGGGTGGACAGCAAGACAGGCGCCTTGCACCTGGAGGCCACCGCAAGAGCTTGCCCTTTGTTCCCAGTTGAGGTAGAAGAGTTATGAGCGGACGTGGCCTCGCTGGCTGTGGCTTACCCGCGTTGCTCTGTGTACTCTGTTAGACTAGAAGGGAGAAGGGACAGGGTGGATGTAGAGAGACAGGACACGCTGCAGTGATAAAGGTGAGAGGTGACGTGCATATGGCAGCAGTGCGGGGAGAAGTGACCCATGAGTCCTGAAAGCAGAGCAAACAGCATTTGCTGATAGCTTGGCGGTGGCGTATGGAAGAATGAGAGGCGTTTAAACAGAGACAAATGAAGTCCCTACAGTTCGGATCTGAGCAACCACAAGATCAGCGTTGCCACTATCTGAATTTGTTTGGGAAGAAGGCTCACAGAGGGGAAAAAATCAGCATTTTAAGTTCAAAGCGCCCTGTTCTATCAAGTTAAAATACAGAATGAGCTATTGGAAACCCAAGTTGAGTATTCTGGGGGAAAGTCTGAATTTGAGTTTTTCTACTTAAGGGTTCATCTAAAGTTCTGTAAATGAATGTAAAGCTGCTACCAAAGTGCACATCTGCTAATGTAGAAATGGTCCTCACCAGTCAAGCCTTGGGGACACAATTCCGAAGCATGAGGGGTTCGCCTTCTAGAAATGAGATCATAGGAAGGTCTGAGGGTCCCAGAGTGAGGCTAGGGTGTAGCAAAGGCACAGGGGAGGGACAAAGACCAATGCCTTACAGCCTGAGGAGGAGAATTTTTGATGTTTCATAGAGAAGTACGGCACACCAGTATGCAGCAGTTGGAAATTGACCCCACAGGAAGATAGAGAGGGAAAAGCATACGCATCAAGTAGAACACTGTTTTGGAATAAGGTGAAGCATCCACAAGATCCCAACAAACAGAAATAATGAGTGTTTGGGGAAATGCAAATGCTAATTGATACGATTTGATCGTATACATTGCACACCACAATCCAAATTGTTAAAGTGAACTCCATAAATATGTACAAATAGTATGTGCCAATTAACATTGGATGGTGATACTGGAGAAAATTATGTCAAAACATGGGAAGTGGGAAGTGGAGAGGGGTCTAAAAGCAGAACAAGAAGAGACCTGAAGACTAAGCCCAGAGCAGGTCAGCATTTGGAACAGGCAATGAGGCAATGAGACCTTGTCATAGTGTGATACCCTTGAAGCACAGGGACTCTTTGGTCCACTTTGTCATTTGTCCATCTAAGACCTTTCGTCACTGACAAAATACCCAACATGGCATCTAAGAAAGTAATGAGCTGGGCGGTGATGGCACACGCCTTTAATCCCAGCACCTGGAGTCAGAGGCAGTTCTCTGAGTTTGGGGCCAGTCTGGTCTACAGATTGAGTTTCAGGAAACCAAGGGCTACACAAAGAGACCCTGTCTTAAAAAACAGAGAGATTGATTTTTGGCTTTCAGTTTCAGGAGTTTGAGTCTACTGTGGTGGGAAAAGGTTGAGAAGGGATCCACTCACACTGTTGTGGCCAGAAGTAGAAGGTAGATGCCTAAGGTAGAAGGCTCTCTTTCTAGAAGGGTGGAAAGGTTCCATCCATACTGAAGATGTGCTTTTCCCGCTAAAACATCCTCAGACATACACACAGAACTATACCAGTTTGCTAGGCACTATCAAGTTGTCAGCCATGGGTAGTTATCCAGAGGTGAATGAATGTGCTGGGACAAACCTGTAAACCTGCATATGGGGAAGGGGGCAGGATGGGCCATCTTGGGCTATAGAGGAAAACTGTTGATAAAGAACTATTGCAGTCTAAGTTGACTTCTACTTCTTGATATAATTAGTGTGGGCTCCAAGGGAAGCAAGCCACTACAGTGGAAGGACAGGTGGAGCATCCAAAGCCTTGTTCAGAGTGAGGATGAGAACTGGCCTCAGGAGCTGCTGCCGCGGAAGACCACTGTGAAGATGCTGAGCTGTTTCAATACCACTGCCTCTGGGCTGAAACCCAAAAGCCTGAGAAGGGGGAAGAAGAAGAAGAGTGGTTGATGACTGTAAGTATGTGTAAATATCTTAAGTCTTTTGCTATAGTTTAAGGCAGGAAAGTGATAGGGAGTGGCCAGTTGGTTGGAAAGAAAGGCAAGTGAAAACAGGGTTATGTTAGATAAGGAAGAGTGTAGTCATTTTACTGAGCGAGGATGACCAATGGAAAGAAAGACAGTAATGTTGACCTTAGGGATAAGGGCTGTACTCCAGCTTACTGTGCACCCTGCTTTTCCTCCATTAATTAAAAATGCTCCGAATGAATTTCTTCACTGTGATGAGTAGAAATAAGTACGTTAACACTGTATGGTAAAATACTTTTTTTTTTTTAAATTCATATATATATTTCATCTATTTATTCTACTTTCCCAGAGATCTCGAAACATATCATGGATACTTTTGTCTGCCTCACAGGCAGGGGAAGAGAGGAGTTAGTGTGGAAGCTACGAGCCTCCTATATGGAGGGCCTGGCTGGTCGTTCAGGGTTAGGAGGAAGGGCAGGGGGGGATGAAACACGGATAGGTTGAGTAAGCTCGGGAATAGGAGCTGCTATGGGGTGTAAAACGGCATGGTTTCTACTACTTATTTTTATTTTCTCAGCAAAGTAGGAAACTCCATCATTAACCAGAAAGGGTTATGTAGGAGGCTGGAAGAGAGAAGACAGTGATTGAAACAGCCACCTAGAAGTGTGGGAGAGTGAATGGGCTAGGGAGGATTCCACCTCCGGGGATCATGGCGAGAGCACCTGGAGAGCTGCAGGGTTTCTCCAGCTGCAGTCAGCCTCACTGTAAGTGCAGGAGAGAGCTGGATTCAAGCACGGATGGAATCTGCGAAGTCAGTGTGACGCAAAAAAGGTATAGGACAGTGAGGTTGTGTGCCAAACGACCAGGACAATCCAAGCTGAGTAAAGATAGAAGCGAGGATATGACAGGGCACTGAGATGACGACGGGAGGTTTGAATGTAGTGCTTGGTAGGTCAAAAATAGCAGGAGTTAAAGTGCAGCTCTGACTTAGAAAGATAGCAAGTGATGGTGTGAAAATGGGATGCTCGAAACCGAGGTAACGTGGAGATGTGGGGAGACATGCAGTTACTATTCATAAGGACGCCTTCGTGGAGCATTTGACTATTGTATTTGCTGTGCACAAATCAAATGGCACTCTACAGGTCATATGCCCTTGGAAGGTGGTCATTGGTAAGAATTTTATATACATCTATGCGTGCATACACACACACACACACACACACACACACACACACACACGGGAGGGGGGGAGAAAGCACTTAAGTTCTTTTGTTTTGTTTTGTTTTGTTTGTTTTTGTTTTTTTGAGACAGGGTTTCTCTGTATAGCCCTGGCTATCCTGGAACTTACTCTGTAGACCAGGCTGGCCTCGAACTCAGAAATCCGCCTGTCTCTGCCTCCCAAGTACTTGGATATAAATAGAATCATAGTGTTAATCATAGGCCCAAACCTTGAATTGGTTGGTTTCTTTTCTTTTCTTTTCTTTTCTTTTCTTTTTCAGATATTCTGGAGTTTTTTTGTTGTTTTTTTTTTTTAATCGTGATGGTTTATGTAGAACTATTTCATTTTTAATGGCTTTTTTTCTTTTCTTTCTTTCTTTTTTCTTTTTTTCGAGACAGGGTTTCTCTGTGTAGCTCTGGTTGTCCTGGAACTCACTGTGTAGACCAGGCTGGCCTCGAACTCAGAAATCCTCCTGCCTCTGCCTCCCAAGTGCTGGGATCAAAGGCATGCACCACCACTGCCCAGCTGGCTTTTTTTTTCTTAACATAGTTTCCACTTTCTCTCTCTCTCTCTCTCTCTCTCTCTCTCTCTCTCTCTCTCTCTCTCTCTCTCTCTCTCTCTCTCCTCTCTCAGATATTCTAGACATGTTTACATTGGTGGATGTAATGTGAAACTGATGGAGTTTAGGGTCTGGGTCCCTCATCTTTACAGCAATCATCTAGTGGTTCTGGGTGCCAGTGAACAGGTTTGTGTCCTATAATCTTTGTAAAGGTTACATGTGAGGATTAAGACCTCTTCCCCCATCTCTTCCAAAGCACCTTCTCATATTGGATGCACCTGAAGAAGCTAATGTGTACTCAGAAATGAGCATTGACTCCTAACCGAATTCTTCTGGAAAAAAAAAAAATAGGTGGTTTTGTACCAAATGTTTTGCACAGCTGTTCCTTCCAATGGGCTTCATAATTGTATAAGCTTCGGGACCAACAGAACTTAAATCTGCCTCTCCATATTTAAGAACAGTCAATTAGTAGACTATGCTCTCAAGGACGTTCAGGTTGCAAGTCACTGTCAACTGATCACCCCAGATACCCGTTACTGAACCTTAACAGCAAAGCTCTGCCGCCTCTGTCCTTCCTCCCCCTCTCTATGTCCCCTGCCCCAAAACTAACTCTTCTGTGGCCAGGGAACTTTCACTTTCCTGCCAAGCACGCTCTATAAATTTCAACCAAAATTTTGCTGTAACAACTCTGTATATAAGTAGTATAAAACTATTGAATCTTAAACTGGTTTTAGGTGATTATAAAAATGTTCCAGTCACTATCATTGTTTTCCAATGATTCCATTTGAAGAACTTATTTCGATCATTTTTACTTTTTTTTTAAAGATTTATTTATTGTTATATGTAAGTACACTGTAGCTGTCTTCAGACACACTAGAAGAGGGTGTCAGATCTCGTTAAGGATGGCTGTGAGCCACCATGTGGTTGCTGGGATTTGAACTCAGGACCTTTGGAAGAGCAGTCAGTGCTCTTAACTGCTGAGCCATCTCACCAGCCCTCATTTTTACTTTTATTCAATCACTAAACCAGAGAATCATTAACTCAAAGTTTCAGGTATAGGAGGTAATATAGAGATCACTTAATCCCACACTTTGTTTTAGTGCTTTGAAAGCTGAAGTATGAATCAGAGAAGAACAGCATTTGTTAAGGAAGGGGCAGTTAAGTGTAAGGTGAAGAGATCAAGTGAGCCAAGTCTCAGATCTCGGATAGGAAGCTTCCGACCACATACTGCTGTAAATCTTAATACATTCTGTCTCACTAACAGACACTAATGACTATAATAAATTAAGGGCAGTTCAGTTAAGCAATAAACAATTACAGCTGACACAGAGTATAAACTTGATGCCCTAATTAATGTTCTGACCAAGAGACCTTTGTTAGGCTAAGAATGTTGGTTCTAATTTATCCATAAAATATAGATATATAGCTTTATATGTAGGAGAACTAAAGTATATTTAATATTTAGTAATAGGTACAAAGAACAAGGCATTAAAAAATATAGATTCAGAGCTGGGCATGGTGGCTTTTAGTCCAAACACTAGAGAAGCAGAGGCAGGCAGATCTCTGCGGTCCAGGACAGCCTGGTCTACAGACTGAGCTCCAGGACAGCCTGGTCTACAGACTGAGCTCCAAGAAAGTCGGGGCTACAAAAACAAAAAGCCTGTCTTCCCAAGAAACAAATCCAAAATGAAACCTAACAAAAATTCATGGTGGCTCACGCCTTTAATCCCCTCACTCAGGAGACAGAGGCAGGCAGATCTCTGAGTTTCAGTCCAGCTTGGTCTATGTAGTGAGTTCCAGGACTTCCAGGGCTACACAGAGAAACCATGTCTCCTCAAAAATCAATTTTTAAAAATTGAGATTCAGAATAGATTCAAAGTTTCTCACATTCTCCTTAAGAGTAATGATACTTTGACTTGTTTCATAGTATTGTGAAAATTGACAAGATGATGTTTATAAATTTTTAAGCCATCTGCCTGTATTTAAAAACTACAGTTGGCTGGCAATTATGGCTGGCAGGTATATTCCATTTTGTAATGAGATAGGAATATAGGCCAAGAAGAATGACCTTGGGCAAACTTATTCCAACAAGGCCCATGCATCCCAACCTGCTTCGACCTGCCGTGTGTTCACCATGGGAGACTCTATATTTATTCTGATAAGACTGCCATTGCTTAAAACATTTTCTGAAGTGCTCTCTTGAGACAGCTTTGGGGCTGTGATGGGACACAGGAGAACAACAACCTCCTTATAGCCAAAGAAATTATGGAAGCCCATAAAGGTCTTTTAAAAACAATAGAGAAGTTGCATTGCTACTCAGTGGTAGAATGTTTGCCTAGCTGTACAGCCCTTGGAATCAGCTCCCACCACAGCACCACTAAAAAGAAAAAAGAAAGAAAGAAAAACTAGCCATTTATCAAGCAGCTAAGCACCCAGCAAAGACAAAGTTCTACATATCTAAAAGAAGCGGTTGCATAAGAAGACAAATGTCAGTTTAAAGTTTCTGCAGAGTTATTCTAAGACTCATCAAAAGCATTTTAAAGCACATCTATGCATATGGAATTCTCCCGGAAGATGGGAACTCTCTTAATATGAAAAAATGAAACATGTCGTGTTCAGTTATTTGACAAGTCATATGTTGGCCAATGACTTTAGGAAGTAATTCCTGTGCGGGAATTTTACCTGCAAACAAATCTTATGTGCATTGGTTCATTTACCTTTACAATAACCTAAAGGTATTGCAAAGATAGGGTGCATTATCGTCTTATGTCTACTTACATAAAAAAATCAGGCTCGGAAGTTTAGGTCCACATTGACATAACTTATAGTGAGGGATTGTGAGACCCAATCCTCTCTATTTCGATCTCTGGGCTCTTTCAAACTTAAATATTTCTGAAATGTCTTATAAAGAATTCTTGAGGACTGGAGAGATGGCTCAGTGGTTAAGAGCACTGACTACTCTTCCCAAAGGTCCTCAGTTCAATTCCCAACAACCACATAGTGGCTCACAACCATCTGTAATGGGATCTGATGTCCTCTTCTGGTGTGTCTGAAGACAACTACAGTGTACTCATAAACAAAATAAATATTTTTTAAAAAGTTCTTGATCCCAGCATGGTCTTTATGATGTTTTAAAAATCTGTGTATGAGTTGTTTAGTGTCTGTTGTAACTATTCTCTTCTAACATTAAAGACTTAAAAAGGTGCATGGGGGGAGATACATAACCTAATTTTCTCTTTGGTTTGGGGTAGATCTAGTGGCTCATTGGTAGAGAATAGTTTCTGACTACAGTGCTGAGTACCATGTCTTCCTCCAGTTCGTTCTGGTAGGTGACAGTTGTCATGTCATGGGGACACTTGGGCTGTCCTATTGAGAGCTGTACCTACTGAGAACCCCGTGTCTCCTGCTTGCAGTCTTAAAAGAGCCCTTGCGAGGAATCACTGCTTCTCAGCCCAGTCAAGTCTTTGACTTTCTGAGAAAAAACTCTGATCCAGAGCGCCAGTGCTAAAGCACTACCAGATCCTTAGCGCTCAGAAACTGTAGAAAGATAAAGGTTTGCTGGTTTATGTCCATACATTTAAGGTGAGTTTTCTTTTTTTTAATTTAGCAACAAATAACTAAGAAGGCTCTCCAACAAAGTGTCCTGTAACCAGCAAAGTTGGTGGTTATATAAGCATATAGTCTTCTCTCTTATCCATGAATTATCTGTCCACAAATTGCACTAATTGCAAATGGGATATATTTCTTTAACTTTGGTAATCAATATTTCTTTAACTTTGTACATTTTTCTTGCCACTATTCCCTAAGTGGTTCAATACAATAAAACTTTTCATGTGAAGCTAGAGACTATTTAAAATACGTGTGTGTGTGGGTGTGTGTGTGCACGTGCACATACGAGCGTGCTCACAGATTCTATGCAAATACTACATTATGATGAGGAGATTGAGCATCTGTGGAGTTTTGTGTCTATATGGATCCTGAACCCAATTCCCCATGGGCAATAACAGATGAATGCGTCCTCTAGTCATGTTAGGAAGCCATACCTCTTGTGTGTGTGTGTGTGTGTGTGTGAGAGAGAGAGAGAGAGAGAGAGAGAGTGTGTGTGTGTTTGTGTGATATTCTGAATAGGAAGTGTTTCTGAAGGACTTGTGTGTTTGAACACTTAATCCCAGCTGTTATCAATAAATGGGAAGGTTTTCAAACATTTTAGGAGTGAGGAGTTAAGACCCAGGTGGAAGCAAGAGTCATTGGGTGAGGGCCTTGAAGGTGATAAATCCGTCTGGAGCCAACCTAGCCTCTTACTGATGCTAGAACATGACAGACTGCAAACTCCTGCCATGTGGATGAGCCATCCCAGTGGTCACACCTTTCCCACCACGGTGGACTGTACTCTCTGTAACTTAAACCCAAAACCAACCTCTCCTTCCTTGTGGCTGCTGCCCTGTATTCTGTAACGGCAACGAGAAAAAGCTAATTAATACAAGGAAGGCACTTGAGGAGCCCCGCAGCACACAAACCAAGTATCTCCTGTTTGTAATATAATTCTAAACTCACCTTAGGAAATATCATCTGCATCTCACGTGCAAGGGGGTTGGGATACTGTGACCTGTAACAGTGTAAATCCCTAACAGTTATCCAGTTATTGTTACATGTTTCCAAATGAGCATCTAGAAAAATAATACCAAAAACTACACCTCAGCTGGGCCTGTTGGGGTCCTAGCACTTGGGAGGTGAGGTGGAGGGTGAATAGTTCAAAGTCATCTGTAGCTAAATTGCAAGTTTGAGGCCATCTGGATATGTTAGACCCAGTAACCAAGAAAATAAACACTCCAAATCCAGTACATAGAAATGTTTGCATCTCTATTGCTTGGTGTACAAAGCACTCGGAGACTTTAAAAGTATTGTCATAGGCAAATGGAATGAACCTAGATGTCCATCAACAGATTAATAGATTATAAATATTAGCATAATATTATAGTATAACATTATATATAATGTGTATACATATGTATATATGTGTATATATGCATATTTATACTCATATACATATATATGTATACATATATATGTATATGTATATGAGTAGTACTCACCTTTAAACAAAAATGAAGTTAAAAATTTGCAGGAAATAAGACATGGTAGTAATGTATGCCTGTAACCCTAGTGCTTAGAAGGCAGAGGCAGTTAGATTTCTGTGAGTTCAAGGCCAGTCTGGACTACATAATGGATTTCCAGACCAGCCTGGAATACTCAGTTAAGTCTGTCTCCAAAAAAAAAAAAAAAATTTTTTTAAAAAAGAGGTAGGAAAATAGGTGGACTTTGAAGTTTACAATATTAATTGAGCCACAATGTCAGAGTAAAAAAATGTTCATTCTCATAATTCTCATATACAGAATATAGCCAAAAATATATGTATATATGAAAATAAATATAACATGAAGGGAAAAAAGGTAAGTAGGGCTGAATAGACAGGGATGAAGAAGGACTGGTTGCAGATAATGGACATGAATTATGAGAGTGGAGATAAAGCTGATTGCCTTTCTAGTTTAATCCTCTCGTGGATGTTTTTCTTTTTCCCCTTGTTTTTGTTTTTGTTTTTAGTGATGAATAAGTGCAGACAGTATATTAGGTACTGAAAGTGTAAAACTTAACAACGCGAGAAGGCTGGAGAGGTTCAGGGTTTAAGAGCACATACTGCTCTTCCGAAGGACTCAAGTTAGACTCTTAGCATTCAACTCCTGTACTCTCAATAGCCTGTAACTCTTGCACCAGAGGATCGGGGCTCCTCTGGCCTCTGTGGGCACATGCGCTCCTGTGCACATAATTCAGAAGAATAAAAGAAAATGTAAGTGTGAAGCTCTACAACTCCCTTTCTGAATGCTAATTCTTACTGTATAGAAAGGAACTCACTGAGCGCCACGGGCTTGGGGTCTGGCTAACTTTAGTGATTTTTTTTTAAATTTATTTGCAAGTTTATTTATAAAAAAAAGTTTATATAGTTTTAAAATCATACTAATGTTATAAAAAGTATTCAGACAAAATGTGGGGGGAGGATTGTAATAGGTTAAAGGAGATGAAAATGTGAAAAACAATTGAAATCAATATAATCTTTGAATCTTCATTGACTTTTGGATCAGAAAAAATAATCCTGTAAAGGACAGTCATGATGCAATTTGAGGAAATTTAAAGTGTGGAGCTAATATAAATAATATTGCTGTATCAATGTCAAATTAGCTGAAAATTATTCCATGATTAAGTAAGAAATGTTCTTTTTCTTGGGTGGTTAATGCTGAAATGTATAAGCCTAAAGTGTCAGAACATGCATAGCTCGGAAGTGATTCTGAAATGTATGTGTAGTGTTTGTGTCTATGTGTCTGTGTATCTCGCTGTGTATGTCTGTGTGTATGTGTTATATGTGTATGTCTCTCTGTGTGGTCTCTATATAACTGTGTGTGTATGTGTGTGTGTGTGTGTGTATGTGTGTGTGCTCATTTCTTTCTATCATACTATATGTTTCCTGAGAACACAAGTAATATCTCCTTCATTTGACCCATAATATACCCTCATAATGTATTTTCAGAGTAAGTATATTTTCTTTTTCTTTCTAGATTTCCTTTTCTTTCTTTCTTTCTTTCTTCCTTCCTTCCTTCCTTCCTTTTCTTCTTTCTTTTCTTATCTTTTAAGTAAGTGTCCTTGTGGGGCTCTTCTCATATTCACTAGGTGCCAGTGTCTTCAAGCTCTCAGCTAGACACTCCCACCCATACATCCCATGATGGTTGTCTCCTCCATGAGCCTTTTCCTGGAGTTAGTGAGTGCCTATGTATCATCTAGCTGCAATCGATAATGTTGAAAAGTCTTCTTCACAACTTCATGTCCACCAAGCAGCTCAGAATGCAGTCTTACTGGGAAATGGGGCATCTGCAGATTGCAACTAGTTATGTCTGAGTGAGGTCATACTGGGTTAGTGAGGATCCTTATAGACAGACACAACAGACACATGAGCACAGAGGGAGCACACCAAGTGAAGATGAGAGCAGAGACTGCAGCAAGCATCTGCAAGACAAAGAACACCCATGATCCCTGGCAACCAGCAGGAGCAAGGAAAAAAAAACAGATGGTCTTTTCCCAGATTCTCAAGGAGATGGCTGGCTAATGGCATCTTGACTTCACACTCGCAGCCTTAGGTTTGAGGCAATGATTTTTCTGTTATTCTGAGCCACTCCCTTAATGAAAATTTGCTATCTGGAAACCTAGGAAACAAACAATATTTATAAAGTTTTACCAATCTGCTAGGCAGACCCTTTCCAGACCAGCCTCCATTCTAGGCCTGTAAATCCAGCCCAGACTCTGGCCCTGTGAGTCAACTGCACAGCGAAGGTGCAAAGATCGCAAAGATCATTGATAACAGATCCCCAGCCCACTGAGCTGCTGAACAGGGGCTGACGGCTTATTTGTCATCCTTCCAGAATATTTGCATTTTAATAAGATCCTTAGTCATTCAACACTCATCCCTACAGTGTCCATTTGCTCTCGTGGTTTACCAAGGACCCACTGAGTGCCAGGCAGAGCCGCAGGTCAGCCTGAGCACTATTTTAAGACACAAACAAGCTTCCTCTGAAAGCTCCAGATCATACCCTGGAGATCTCCCTCTACTCGTTCAATGAGCTCAAAGACTGTAGTGGACACTCCTCCTGCGGAACACAACAGCATGGATGCCTTTCACTGAACAAAAGGGTGCTCAGGAAAAGGCATGCTCAGTGTGAGCATGGATTGGGGAGGAATAAAAAAGGACCGAAGAGGAAGATGAGTAACCGGTCGTATAACCCATCTGGCAGCCTCCAGCTAAGCAATCAGTGGAAAATTCCGCAGTGCTGCTCACTCCGGGCTTCGTTTCCAGCTCCTTCACCTCGTGTCCTTTGACCTTACATCCACCTCCCTCGGTGTGTGCTGCGAACGTGTGTGTATATTCTTCACCATTTGTTCATGCGGCTTCTCTAGTCAGCCTATGTTCTCCCTGTGGATTTTTGCATCTGGTTCCTTTGGTCTCAGTCTATGCTTGATGCCTCCCAATGTTTCACTCGGAACCAGAACTCTCTCCTAAGCTTCACACCATTAAACCTGACTGCTTAAGAGATAGCTCCCCTCGGATGTTCCACAAACACCTCAAATTCAGTCCCTCAAAAGAACAAACTCACTGGCTTCACCACCAAATGCACGTTTCTATCAGTGTTTATTGTGTTATTTATGTAAGAAACTGTATGTAACGAGGTTAGTGATGTCCACACTGTATTTTCTTTGTTATAAACTTGGGACCTTTGAGGTTCAAGGGCAACCTGAGATCTTGGCATCTTTGATTTGGTGAATATATCTTTGTTTAGTTTTCATGTCCACTATTTTTGTTTGTTTGTTTTAGTTTGGTTTTTCAAAGTAGGGTTTTTCTGTGTAGCCCTGGCTGACCTGGAACTTGCTCTGTAGACTAGGCTGGCCCCAAACTCCTCTGCCTGCCTCTGCCTCCTGAGTGCTGGAAGAGACTATAGTCTTAATTTTAAAAGGTTACCTTTCATTTTTCTGTGAACCATTATCATTCACTTGATATACTCCAATCCTCTTATAAAATGCCAGGGATGGCTTGTTTCTTTTTTCTTTTTTGATTTTTCGAGACAGGGTTTCTCTGTGTAGCCCTGGCTGTCCTGGAACTCACTCTGTAGACCAGGCTGGCCTGGAACTCAGAAATCCTCCTGCCTCTGCCTCCCAAGTGCTGGGATTAAAGGCGTGTGCCACCACTGCCCAGTGGGATGGCCTGTTTCTAACAGTAAAGTTCTGCTTGTCTCAATGATAAAACCTCGATACAATGAAATAGTGAAACTCATGCTCTAGGTGAATAGTCAACAGGTTACAAAATGCTTGTGATTGATATTATAAAAGCAGATTTAAACTCTATAAAACATGGCCGTAACTTCTGTTTGTTTAGTTTGGTTTGGGGAGACAAGTTTTCTCTGTGTAGTTCTAGCTGAGCTGGAAACCAGACTGGCCTCCAGAGATATACCTACTTCTGCTTCCTGAGTCCTGGGATTAAAGATGTTCGCCTCCACTGACTGGCTATATTTGTTTTTGTCATGGGATCTCATGATGCAGTCTAGGCCAGCCTAGAACTCACAGAGATCCACCTGCCTCTGCCTCTGAGTGCTGAGATTAAAGGCACGAGCCATCACACTCATGACTTTTGACTCTAGTCATGACAACAATAAAAAGCACACCAAGGTCTGAAGAGATGGCTCAGTGCTTAAAAGCATTCTGCTTATTCAGAGGACCTGAGTTCAGTTCCCAGCATGCACATCTACGACCTCCTGTTCAGGCTGGCCTCAAACTCAAAGATCCACCTACCTCTGCCTCTCAAGTGCTTGGACTAAAGGCATGTGCCACTATCACCACACAACATACATTTTTATTTTTATTTTTTAAAGTTTGAGCAGAATAACCAGGTGATTATTATAGATTGACACCATCTACCTTGACTCCTTGTTGAAATTCCATGAAAAGGACAGATTAATGTAGAAACTAAATGGAAAGAAATCAACCACTAGGGACAACCTTAGAAATGGAAGCTCAGGGAATATGTCCATGGGACACTGTAGATCTGTCCTAGAACAGTTAGGACTGGAGGAAGGCACACCAGAGCAGGAAGGAGATTTATGTTTTTATGAAAATGTTGTTATGAGATGTACACTAGCAAAGGCTGGGGAGTGACGTGATCAGAATGATGTTTTGTTTCTCATTTTAGCAGATCTATTAGTGCCTGGCAAGTACAGCTGTGAGAGCATGGATGTGGAAGTCCTTCTCTTGTCTGTCCACATGATGATGTGGTCTGGATTGTGTCTATGGGTGAGTGGGGGATAGGTGGCAGTTGAGTTGAAAACAACTGGGATTTACTTGGAAGTATCGTTTAACGATATATTGAGATAGTTAATGATGTATTTGATACATTTTGGTTGTCATGCTAGTTGATCAACAAAATTTGGCTTTTGACATGGAAGGAAAAGAAAGTCCTCCTTGTCTTTAGCCTCAACAGTACGAAGGCTGGGACATGTACAGGGATGACATTCATACATTCACGGTATGTATTATGATTGGCGGAGCCATGGTGGAATATCCCTTGGTGAGGGCAGGAAAACTTTGAAACTTATATCATTTACTCTTTTTTAAATTAATTAATTTAATTAATTTTATTTATTTACATCCCAAATGTTGACTCCTCTCCTCCTACCCCCCTCCCAGAGTTCTTCACCCCATTCTCCCTCCCCTTAGCTTCTGAGAGGGTGTTCCCCTGCGCTGTCCCCCTCCACCCAACCCCGAGCTACACAGGCTACAAATTACTTTGCAAACAATTGTCCAGGTCCATAGAAGTAATTTTTTTTAAAGATTTATTTATTTTTATTTATATGAGTACACTGTCACTGTCTTCAGACACACCAGAAGAGTGCATCGGATACCATTACAGATGGTTGTGAGCCACCATGTGGTTGCTGGGAATTGAACTGAGGACCTCTGGAAGAGCAGTCAGCACTCTTAACCACTGAGCTATCTCTCCAGCCCCCCAGAGAAGTATTTTTAAGTTACTAGTTGTACATAGTTTTAGAAGAAAGGCATAATAATAACTCTAATAATGCATTGAACACTCTGCCTCATCACTAAAAGTTATCTAAGTCTTCGATGACAAACAGGAACCACTGGTGGGTCTCCGCACCTTGAGAGTCACAGTTGGACAGACTCAGATATGTAGGCAGGAGGGCCTTGCCCAGGACTTAGAAGCTGAGACAAGGAGTCAAGGACATTCCTGAAATAACCTTGAAGAAAGACACTGGTGTTAGAGGTCACACCATAAGCTAGTCCCCAAAGTGGGACAAGACTAGCCATGCTGACATAGTAGCAAACATAGGTTTTGCAGAGGCAAACAATAAGAGAACACCTTATAGTGTAACACCATCCCCAAGCTTCCTCATCAGACTAACCGGCACCCACACCTAACATGGACTTACAGAATAAGCAAGCATCACTTGGGCTTTGGATCCCTTCTTCTACCGTGACACTAAGTACAAGCCAAAGGCAATGGCAATCTGAGTTGGTTTGTCACTAACTTTGTACCTGGCACTGGGGCCAGGAACAGCCGTACCTATTATTCCTTTAAAACGTGATTTGGTTTCAAGGACTCCTCCTTCCTGAATAAGAGCAACATCCTTTTGAGAGAGGCTTCACAGGACCTTCAAATCCCTTGCTCCTCTGCTCTCCGCAGGGTGCGGATGCTCTCTCCTCTTGGATTCAGCATGTATGGGTAAGATACCATCTAAAAAGCAGAGAACAAGCTGAGCAGTGATGACACATGCCTTTAATTCCAGCACTTGGGAGGCAGAGGCAGGTGGATTTCTGAGTTCGAGGCCAACCTGGTCTACAGAGTGAGTTCGAGGACAGCCAGGGCTACACAGAGAAACCCTGTCTCGAAAATACAAAAACAAAACAAAACAAACAAACAAACAAGCAAAAACAGAGAACAGCCTTCACCAGGCAAGCAAACTTTTAATCACCTTGATCTTGGATGCCTTAGCCACCTAAACTGTGATAAATTAAGTTTTTCTTTTTTAAATTAACCAGTACGTGGTATTTTGTACTAGCAGAACAGACTAAAGTAGCTCTCTTTATATACTAATGTCAAACTAGCTTCAAACTTCATAGACCAGCTCCCTTTATCTGCTGCTTCCTTTATGCACTCATGAGCCAGCGCTTCGAGAAGAGTCATAGGGAAATTATAAATCATTATCTTGCTGGTGCTTTAGCTGCGTCAAGTAGAGGTCTTTGGTCACTAGGAATCTTGGTTTTATGTTAGTGACAAGAGTTTCAATAACTTTTAAAAAGCATTAATGACTATTTATATCATTAACCTAATCTCTTTCATAAAAGTTCCCAAGTGTCTCTCCTCCTTTTATACAAGTGGCAGGCTCCTTTTGCTTTTCCAGGAGAGAGCAATGAGTTCGCTTTGCAATTACGCGTAGGCTGAGTCATAGAAAGGGCTTGGATAATGTGTAGAATGTTGCCACTGAGTCATCATGAGTGACACAAGACCACTTGAATACTGATGAATCAAACTTTATAATCATCAGAAATCAAAACACTTCTCCTCTTTACTCTACAAAGCTCAATTTCACTTTGCCCTAGAAGAGAGAGTAGGACTAGGTGGCATCAGTTCTTGTTCACAAGTGAGGAGGTTTGTTACCCTAAAGCCAAGTGAGATCTTCAACAGAGACCAAGAGTATGACTCAAAGTATATTATAAGTACTGCCTCTCCCTTTTAAAATTATTCCTCTTTTCACAGGGAAATAGTTAAAAAAAAAATACCAACAAGGTTCTGCAGAGACACTCAGCCAGTAAAGTGCCTACTGTACAAGCAGGAGGACCTGAGCATGGACTCTCAGCATAAAAGAACAAGAAGCCATGCATGGTGGCATGTACCTGTAACCGTGGAGCTGGAGCGTAGGTGGAGACAGACAGGTCCCTAAGTTTCATTGGTTAGATATCGTATGAATTGATATACTCCATCTTTAGCGATAGATCCTATCTCAAACACATTGACAGAGAGAATGATAAAACACTCAAAGTCAGCCTCTGGCCTACACACACACACACACACACACACACACACACACACACACACACACACACATCTGTGCACATTTGTAAATACACTGGAACAAGTATACATGCCATGCACATACTCACCTAGAACTGGCCCAGTTGTGACTAATGTACTCAATGAACATGTGATTCTCAAGGCTTTAGGAGATGGGTATGCTAGAATGCCTGTGATTTATTATATAATTTTCATGTCCACCTGTGCTAGGCAAAGACATAGTTGATGAAGATATAATCTGCCCAGATGTTTTCTCTACTCCACAGAGGTCATAAGGATTGCTTCTCAGCAGCCATCATCAATCTTCTGTCAACAACCGCACCTTCTGTCGGAAGGACCCTTCATTTCCACAGGCTTCTAGAAAAGGAAGGGCAGTGATGCCAGTCTAATCCTGAAGAAGGTTCTAGCAATTTTCCAGGCTAGCTGCAATTTAATGAGCCTTGACATTGATTAAGGAAGCCGTTCTCTCAACCTCTGTATCACTGTGTCTCATCTCTACTACACAGTGTGAGAAAAGGTGCTGTAGTCTGGTCTGCTCTCCTACGTTGATTTTCTGGCTCTTTACATTTTGCCTTTCAACTATTAAAAAAGAAATGAGGGTTTGAGAGTGTGGGTATAGCTTAGTGGTTAAAAAACTATATTACACTGGTAGAGTCCTACCTTTGAACCCTAGACCTATGGGGGAGAGGGCATGGATTATGTAGTGTCCAAAGTGGGCAACATAACATTACTTTCTTTATTAGTCAATGTTCTCCAGAGATACAGAATCATTAGGATGTTTGAATAGAAAGGAGAGAGGACATATAATAAAAGACCTATGGAAATGTCTTAGTTACTTTTCTACTACCATGACAAAACACTAGGATCACTGCAACTTATAAAAGACAATGCTTATTGGGGCTCACAGCTCCTGAGGGTTGAGTCCATGATTATCACGGAGGGGAACATAACAGTAGGAAGGCAGGAAGGCAGGCTCAGTGTTGGATGCAGTACCTAAGAGCTTAGATCCTGATCCACAGCCACAAGGCAGAGAAAGAGAGCTAACTGGAATCTTGTGGGTCCTCTGAAACCTTTTGAATACAATTAAGTCAACATCAAAATTAATTACCATGCCCTGCTGCCTTCCACGAACTTCTTTTACTGCCTTCTCTGTTCTCCACAGCTTTGGGGTTACTGACAAGTTAAGGATCAGAGTAGCACACAGCCCAGGTAACATGATTAATTTGTGTTCTTAGCAATTTATTATTGTCATCATCATCATTATTAATATGTATTATTCACATTATTATCATCACTATGTTTTAGCAACTGATTGGCTAACCTTCCCTTTGAAAGAGCTACTCACTGCATACCAATTGTGATGCTAGGTACACAGGGTACGCCACTATGAACAAGAAAAATGTGAATAAGTTAGTGACTTGAGGTTGTTAGTAGGACCAGAAGGAAAAAAACCCTCAAATATGTTAGGCACATATTTAATTTGCCACAGAGGGGTATTCAAATGTCACACTACATTGATTGCCTTATCTGTCAGTACCCTGACACCCGCTAGGAAGCCAGGAGCTCTGATCAGGATGACATAGGTTATAGGACTACTGCACCTTTTACATAGATTTCAGGGCCATAAGTAGCAATTAAAACCCAAAGGCAAACCACAGTAGGATCCTCCAATCAGTCATATGGGAAAGAAAAGAGGTGGAAGAGGAATCACCAACAGACTTCCACATCTTGACCTTCGACCTCTCATTCCATCGTTCATCGGGCTGTCAAGGGAACTGGCCCAGGGGGCCCGGGCCTAATTCTTTACCTGGACTACTGAGTGAGTCAGGGAAGGCCAGGTAGGAAGTGGCTGGAAAATGTGCAAAAATCATTCATCAAAAATACAGGGAACTTTTCCAACGTCAGTATTTCATAAAATGGCCGTCCTTTAAGGGGTTCAGAATTTTATCCTGCACTGGTGAACGAGAAGAGGGTCTTGTAGGAATTTAATTCATAAAAACATTAGTCCTATGCACTAGTCAAACAGTCGATGCTGAAAGGTGTTCGTAGGAATCATATGACTTGTTAATGATAAAGTTCTTCTAGGTAACTCATTCAGAGCAAGCATACCTTTGATGAGGGAATCCAAGGAAAGCCAAACAGCAGACAAATGCAGCTTGACATATTTGGAACATTTTAAAGTGTATTATTTTGGAGGGAATAATACAGCTCCAGAAGCTTCCCTTCAGAGTTTCCCCCAGCCTATCACAATAATAATAAGTAATATTTGAATAGTGCTTAATAATTTGCAAAGAGTTTGAACATCCATTTGCTCGCTCAACCTTCAGTGATAAAGAGGCTAACATTCCCTCTTCTATTTAATGGGACAGAGGCTAATAAACACAGCAAAACTCAAGGTCACCTTCCAAATCTTAGGTTCTTTCAATTATGGCTGTTTCTCTCCCTTTATCCTAACTTCAGACATGTCTATTGCTTAACAATAAACTCAGTTTATGTAAGTAATTATGAACCAAAAACTTTACAAGTACTATCAATAAAATTAAGTTCATCACTGCTTATATTTTCTTCTGCACTGAGTCTTCTACATTGAATTATTCAAAGAAAACTGATTAGCATGATAGTCAAAATACGTGTGCAGTTCTAACTAGGTATTTTCTATTTGGAAGAGTGCTAAAATTACACACAGTTTGGACATATAAAGCATGTCCATAATTTAATAAGTCATTATAAACTGAACTGTGTTCATTGCTCCTCTAAATTAATATGCTTAATCCCCCTATCATCATGATCTTAAAAAACTGATTAAGGTCACTAGGGTAGGCCCTACTGCAACCTGAACATATCCATTTTAGGAAGAGGACATTTTGAATCTGGGATGTAGCTCAGTTGATAAAATGTTTACTTAGCAGGCATTAAAGCTTGGGTTTAATCCCTCCCACCATATACACTGGGCACAGTGGCACATACTTGTAGCAGAAGTGCTCAAGAGATAGAGGCTAAATGTAGAAGTTCAGGCCATCCTCAGCTACATCCTGAGCATGAGGCCACATTGAAGACTCAGAGAGGAGGCAGCCAACTATAAACCCAGAAGAGAGGCCCAGAAGAAGGCAACTCTTGGACACCTTGATCTTCACCAACTATTGTCCATAACTGCAGGAAAATAAATGTTATTTCAGGTATCCTATCTGTTACTTTGCTATGGCTGCCCCAGGGACTAATATAATACTTAAGACCTAGTGTGTATATGGGTATATTATATTATATTATATCATATTATATTATATTATATGTGGGTATTAAAATATACATATATCCCTCCATTTTTAAAATATTAGTATATGTGTTTATTTTGGGTGTGTGTGCATCATTCATTTACCATCACTGTTATTCACATGGAGTTAAATCATTATCCAAACAGGAATGTTAAATACTGAATTGGCATTCATATTTTCAATAAGTCAATTTTATATGAAACACTAGAGAAACTTTCCCTATAGTGGGTAGACTGCTGTGGAAGATTAAGAATGGATAAGGCTCTAATGTAAATTCTTTAGGAGTAGCCCAAGGAAAAAGGCCAAGTGTAAAATCGCAGGGCATATAAATCAGCTCCATGCCCCTGGATCAGAAGTGATGAAGCCCAGGCCTCTTGGTTTTGAGGAAAAGCAAAGTGAACAACAAGCGAGGAGGAGATCTCGAGGTGAGCAGAGGTTATCTGCTACCCTCAACTGAGGCCAATCTGAAACTGACTTCAGATGGGCCTATTGATGTCATAGCACACCTCCCTATACCTGCCTGAGACATTTATTCAACATTTATAAAAAAGCCTAGGGAAATACTCATCTAACTCCCAGAATCACATGCTAGAGTTGTAATTGTTGCCCCTGTCCTAGAAACAGTGAGTTAAAACCTCTAGGACAGTGTTGTTAATATGGCTGCAAGTTTGGAATCGTGTGAGACTCTTAAAAAAAAAAAAAAAAAGGTACTTGGGTGATATTCAGAATCAGTGAGATCTGACTTTTAAAGATTGAAAGCCAGATATTGTTCTAAGGCTCCCCCTAGTCATTCCAATGTGTAGCCAACTGAGACCCAGTACTTGAAGGCAGGAGGCCCAGACCAAATCCCAGCACAGAGGAGTTGGGCATGAAATACACTTCTAGCTGTGGAGTTCTTGGCAATTGTTAGCTTCTGGGAAAGGGGGAGAGAGTTTCCTTAAGGAATGGATAAAGTCTCAAGGAGTCAAGGAAGTGACTGTACTCCAGCAGAAGACCGTACATCCATAAAGATCTGAGCATCACATATTGGCCCTGATGTTGATGAGTTTGAGAGAGACAGACAGACAGAGAAAGAGAGAGAGAGAGAGAGAGAGAGAGAGAGAGAGAGAGAGAGAGAGAGAGTCAGGCAGATAGGGAAGGGAGGTGGAGGTGGATCTGGGAAAAATTGGGAGAGAAGGCTATATATGATCAAAAACATTGCATAAAAACCTAATACTAAATAAATAAAAAAAATTTTAAAGGATTATATAAATTCCAAAATAGTTAGCTATATAAATTTCAAAGATAGCCTCATAAAACTAATATAAAAACAATTTTTAAAGAAGAAAGAAAGACCAGTAAAGCCACAGTAACAAACCATCAAGGTACTGACCCAAAAGCAGACTGAATTGAAAAAGAGGACTCAGAAATGAATCCATGCAGCTTCAGCCATGTGATTCTTGAGAAAGGCGTCAAACACATACATTTGAGGAAAGAGATTCTTTAACAAATAGTATTGGGAATGTGGGTATTCTTGTGAGACAAGATCCCTGACCCCTTCCTTGTGGAAAAAAAATCAATTCAATGGATAGGAGACCTTAGTGTAAGGGCTAGAACACTGAAACAACCAGAAGGAAACACGAAGACTCTCACAGAGGCTTGGGTTGTGCTTTTCTCAATGAGGGTCCAATAGCTTAGGAAATAAGAACAAGAGCTGACAAGTGAGATTCAACAAAATTGTTTTTCTGTAACTCAAGGAATGGATGGATGAATGGATGGATGGATAGACAGATGGATGATGGATGATGGGTGTATAGATGATGGATGGGTGGTGGGTGGATGGATGATGGATGGATGAGGGATGGATGGATGGATGGATGGATGGATGGATGGATGGATGGACAGACAGATGATAGAGTATCATTCCAGACATAAAAAAGACCAAAATCATGATTGAAAAAAAATAGGATGGATAGAAATAAATATCATCACATTAAAGAAAATAATCAAGACTGAAAAACAGAGATATGCTATGCTGTCTCTTGTGTGTGGAATTGAGAGTTTAAAAAAAAAAAGCACAAGAATATGAAAGCAGGTTGTTAGGAAAAAAGAAGGGTGATCAGAGCCATGAGAGGGTAAAGAGGGCTCAGTGAATATGACAAGAGTATGTTGTGTGCATTTATGATAAGGTCACAAGGATACGTACTCTGTATACAACGAATATCCCAAAATTATACACACACACACACACACACACACACACACACAAAAGTGAGACCAACATGAAGATGGAGAGGTAGGATCTTGTGCTTCAGTTACAGCCACATGAGGATACTGGGAAAGACGAATTGAGAATTAAAGATGGACATTTGAGGAATACCACAGCACCAAAAGGAAAACTTCTTCTATATTAGTGGTTCTTGATCTGTAGGTCTCAATCCCTTTGGGGGTGTCAAAAAAAACCTTTCGCTGGGCTCACCTAAGACCATCGGAAAACACAGATATTTGCATTATGATTCATAATAGTAGCAAAACTATAGGGATCACCACAATATGAAGCACTGTATTAAAGGGGTCCCAGCATTAGAAAGGTTGAGAATCATTGCTCTACAGACCAGGAGAAGAAGAGAAGAGAAAAGGGAAGCTATTCGTGCTGTCGAAGGGAAGAGAAGGAGGTCTGAAAGGATGACATTTTGTTGCCTACCCGTTAAAATTAGTTTGACAAAGGGCTTTGGGGGAGGTGGTGGTTGAGTACTTGCCTAGCATGGTGGAAGGCCTGGGTTCTACCCACTGCCCACTGCACTACCAACATGCAAAGGACTCGAGACAATAATAAAAGGCTTCTCTATATTGCTTGTAATATTTTTTTTTATGCTCTTTCCAAACCACACTGGACCACACTCTGTCCTCCATGTTAACATGTTCTTTTGGTTCTTCATACATGCTACTTCCTTTGCCTGGTAGAATCATACTTTCTTTTCACAGTTGTGGTGGTTTGTATATGCTTGGCCCAAGGAGTAGCACTATTAGGAGAAGTGTGGCCTTGTTGGAGGAAGTGTGTCGCTGTGAGGGGTGGACTTTGTGACCCTCCTCCTAGCTGCCTGTGAGACAGTCTGCTCCTGGCTTCCTTTCCATGAAGATGTAGAACTCTGGGCTCCTCCAGCACCATGTCTGCCTGCATGCTGCCATGCTTCTTGCTGTGATAATCATGGACTGAACCTCTGAAACTGTAAGCCACCCGGATTAAGTGTTGTCCTTTATAAGACTTGCCTTAGTCGTGTATTGCTTCACGGCAATGGAAATCCCAAGACAATAGTCTAGCCCACAGTGTAGTTTCTGTGGATGCCGGTAGACTCCTCTTCTCCAGCCATTCACGGGAGGTGTTTAGGCCACCTCTTCAGCATGTACACACCTCAGTGAGGGCACTCTCATGGCATCTTCATTATATTTTTGCCCACCTGGTTCAGTTAACTATTTCTATGTAACAAGCTACCCTAAAGCACAGTATACTAAACGATAATAATCTATTCCTCCTAAAATCCGTGGTTTGAGTGGGATCCGCCGTGTAGTTCTGCATGTGAGGCCAGTGCTCCAGCCAGGTAGATGGCCTCTCTAGTTAGAACTCCATAGTGGTTCATTCTGATATATCGGCCACAGCAAGGATAGCTGTTGAGCTTGACTTTTCTCTCCATAGGACAGTATTTTTGCTTGTTTGTTTTCAAGATTTTCAAGACAGGGTTTCTCCATGTAGCCCTTGATGTCCTGGAACTAGACCTGTAGAACAGACTGGCCTTGAACTCACATTGACTGTCTCTGCCTCCTGAGTGCTGGGGTTAAATGTGCATACCACCATGACCGGGCTCCATGAGCAGTTTTACATGGTTTCCCAAACAAGGGTAGTACAACTTCCTACACAGAAGTTTAGGCTTTCAAAAGAAAAGGAAGGAAATAGAGGCTGCCAGAGCCCTTAACTGCACTGCTATTGTCAGACAATTACAAAGCATAAATACAGGAGTGCCCAATTCCAAAGGGAATTGTCTCTCTTGCTCATCTCCTTGTCTGAAGGTCAGAGATTAGATCTTTTTTTATATTGTGGCCTCAAAATCTGGTGTGGACCAATTATTAACTGACAGATGACTGGGGTTATATTTGATTTGGAGGAATCAGGGACAGACCAAGTTAGGAATGGTTATGGCCCCTGGAAGAGGTGGCACAAGACTGATGCTAGCGCTTGAGAGGCAGAGCACATGGATCTCCGAGTTTGAGGCCAGCCTAATAGTGCATTACTGACAAAGCAGGGACACACAGTGAGACCTTATCTCTGAAGAAAAGAAAAAAAAACAGGATAGTTTCAGTCAAAGGAAAGTTGGGGGTGACAGTGAAGGGCCTCATAGCTAGACTTCTGGTGTGATGCCAAAATGAGACCATGACTGTGCATACAAACACGCATGCCATAAATGTTCTGAAATTGAATTAAACATCAATTCTCTAAATTAAAGGTGTCAAGAATAAACATTTTAAAAACAATATCATACTTTTAGGATTTTGTTAAGCATTTCTGGTTTTTTTTAAATATGGTAATGACCCAGACTTCCGCTGACACCTGAGGCTTCCCAGGAATAACCATTGTTAAGCGTAAATATTAGGTAGGAACTTCTATATTGTGTTGCTAAGAGACATTGAGAGTTTAGTGGAACTCCCTCAGGGACCTCTTCAGAGGACATGGAGAAGGGTCTGAGCTGGGCCCAGCCTGCAACCCCACCTCTACCAAACCCGGGGTGCTTTTGTTTAATTTTTGATGCAATTAAGGTTTTATTTCTAACATACACAAAGGCAAGAACAGACCCCCCCCCACACACACACACATACTCACATATACACCAGTAAATTGTCCACATTACATGCTAGCGAATAAAAGGAGATGAATTAACAAGATTAAGCATGAAGATTCAGCTGAAGCTGGGCAGCCTGAGCTGGCAGCAGCCCAGATCAGCACAGTGTTACTGGCAAGTATAAGAGGAGATTATAGGGAACCAGGGAGGCAGAAGAGAATGTACGGGAGAACTCCAAGCCTACAGTTCAGTTCAGGCTTGTACTAATCAGCTTTCTAGCTTGGGATGGGGTAAGTGCAAACTCTGTGGGCTCAAGTTTTCTCCTTTGTATAATAAGGACACTGGTCCAAAGGAATTCCAAGGCTTAGGGTGGTTCCTGTTCTAAGACTCCTTAGCTCGCTGGGTGGTACTTGAAAATGCCTTTGGTCCCAGCACTGAGGAGGCAGTGACAAATGGATTTCTGAGTTCTAGGCCAGCCTGGTCTACCGAGCAAGTTCCAGGACAGCCGGGGCTACACAGAGAAGCCCTGTCTTGAAAAACAAACAAACAAAAACAAGTCCTTAACTCTAGGAAGTTATTGAAGAAGAGGAGGTGACTGACAGTGGTAAGCAGGTGACATTCATTACTCAGTAGGATCAGAGGAAGGGATAGGACCAGAAAAGGGGTAGGGACTGAGAGGTTTAGAGAGTTCCTATTGGAGTGTATTAAATACTTATGTCAGAAAATCCTCAGTATTGCAAACCTCAGAAACCTACTATCAGTATACTACTGATATACACCAGACATTCCATCCACAACACAATACAGAATTCCCAGCTCTCACAGGTAGGTGCAGTCATGACGCAGTAATGTATGTCTGGGATCTTAGCAATTGGGGACCTGAAGTCCCCAGGAAGACTGAACGTTGAAGCGAGCCCAAGCCACAAAATGAGATTAAGGGCAAATAGTAAGACCTCAATTTTTAAAAACAAAATAAAATAGTTAACGCTGAAAAAGTTTAAGGAGGTAAGGACATTGAACCTGAGAGATTTTTATTCCCCTAGGGTAATGCAACTACTAGCAGGGGTTCAAATCTGGCCACTTAAACATATATTCTTTCTTTTTTGGGGGGGGTTCTTTTTTTGAGACAGGGCTTCTCTGTGTAGCCTTGGCTGTCCTGAAACTCACTCTTGTAGACCAGGCTGGCCTCAAACTCAGAAATCCGCCTGTCTCTGCCTCCCAAGTGCTGGGATGAAAGATGTGCACCACCACTGCTGCCCGGCCATATATTCTTTCTTATTCACAGTCCCTGTCCATAATTACCACATTAGAAAACCCTAAAGGAGAAGGTACTTTTATTAACAAAGCTCACTTCATATTGTAGAGCATGGCTTCAGATCCACAAGTACCTACTAGGTCCTTTATTTTATATAAAAATGCTAGTAGTATCCAGGATGTTCGTGCTGGTTAAATAGAGCACTAACATTTTTAAATGCAAGTCAACAAGCTACACTGATGTTTGGTATTGGTTCTATCACATTGTCTTGAATTAGGTGCTCTTAATTGTTATTAAGAATGAAGTGTGTTGGGTGGTGGTGGCACACATCTTTAATCCCAGCACTTGGGAGGCAGAGGCAGGCAGATTTCTGAGTTCAAGGCCAGTCTGGTCTACAGAATGAGTTCCAGGACAGCCAGGACTACACAGAGAAACCCTGTCTCGATAAAAGCAAACAAACAAACAAAAAAATGAAGTGTGAACCGGCTGGTAGTGGTGTAGGCCTTTTATCACAGCAGGCCAGGAGGCAAAGGCAGGTAGATCTCTGTGATTTCAAGGCCAACCTGGTCTGCAATGGGTGCTCCAGCACAGCCTGAGCTATTAGGAAGAGAAACCCTGCCTTGAAAACAAAGCAAACAAATCAAAGAAATAATGAAAGCAGGGAGGTGATGGCACACACCTTCAATCCTAGAACTAGAGGCACAGTCAGGCAGATCTTTGCACTGGAGGCCTCCTAAATTCCAAGCCATTCTGCTTTACAGAGCTAGTTTCAGGACAGCCAGGGCTAGCTACACAGAGAAACCTTGTCTTGAAAAATGTAAACAAAACAAAGAGAAAAGAATGAACCCTGATAGAATGAAACATAATCAGGGAAACCCCCAAAAAGCTTGAATTCTGCTCTAGGAGTTAAGTAAAGGTAAAAGTGTCTGGAATATTTCATGTTTGGGGAACTTATAAAATAGGTAAATATAAAAGCATATAATAGCATCTTATGTCTGTAAAACATGTAATAAGCCATAGGACTTCTTCCTTGGGACACTTTTAGCTTTCCCCACATCTCCATGACCATTACTGCTCTGTTGTTACAGGTCTAAAAACTAAGGACGACATAGCTAAAGTTTTGACCTGAGTAATGTAAATAGTATCAAGTTGTGACAGTCAGACTCCAAGTGTGGTGTATTTCCATTATACTATAGGTACTTTATAAAAATGGACACTTGATGTTGTATAAGATATAGCAGCTGTTACACAGTAGAATCAAATTGGCTATTTCACCCTATTGAGAACAAAATGTATCCATTCCAGAAGTTTAGTTTTCAGAGGAAATTATTAAAATTATCACTGCCACTGATTTGAGATGTGAGGCTAATGCTTTAAAACATACAAATATAACTAAAGTGAAATGTAACATGGTAAGGAGTTAGCACTACAAACACAGGTTTCGCTGAAACAGGATTGGGAAGTCTATTGGCTATCTCAATGCTTTTAGGATTGAACACTAACATTCAAATTAGCCAAATTGCTAAGCCACTTGGTAGACTTGCTGGCCTTTTTTGTGTTTTGTTTGTTGGTTTGTCTTGTTTCTGGTCTGTGCTGGGATCAAACCCAGGGCCTCCCATACTCTAGACTATTGCTCTTGTGCTTAGCAAGCCTTTCAGCCTAGTCCTCATATTTATGAGGGTGATTTTCTTGATCTCAGGGTGACTGTTCTTCAAACACATTTAGATCTGGGATTTCCTATAGCTGGACTGCCCACCATCCCCGTGACCTTGAGGTCAAGCCTTACAGTCTGATCCTTAGTTTCCTCAGTTTTAACAGTTCCTATATCACTGGGTTGGTTTGAAAATAAAATTTGAGCCTAGTGGTGGTGGCGCACGCCTTTAATCCCAGCACTTGGGAGGCAGAGGCAGGCGGATTTCTGAGGTAGAGGCCAGCCTGGTCTACAGAGTGAGTACCAGGACAGCCAAGGGTACACAGAGAAACCTTGTCTCAATCCCCCCCCACCAAAAGAAAAGAAAGTAAATAAAATTTGAAAGTGTAAACAAAGCAGATAGCTAAGGATTTGTCATTCCAAAAACTCTAGTTCTTTTCCTTTGAAATCTTACAACTATTTGCACACTGAGCTTCGCACCAAGAAGGAAAAAAAAAAACATACATACCAACAAACAAAACCCCCAAATCCCTCTCTGCTTGCACCCAGCATTAAAGGGTGGGTTATTTAGCACTGGACCTTATTTATAGGCAGGAACTTGAGATAACTGTTGAATTCAGCTGAAATCAAATTATACCACCCCCTGGGGTCTTGAGCTTTTAGAGAAGCCCAGCACAGGCAGCATCTTATTGGCCAGTTTCTGGGTAATAAATAAAAGGATGTTGTCTTTGCAGCATTCCTCCTTGGTTGTAGGCTCTGTCTTTTTGTCATGGTTCATTCCAGCTGAACTAAGATTTCTCCAAACATGACTGGAGCGATGGGCCGGATCTAACAAGATTAAGTTTAATAGGGATAAATGTAAAGACTTATACTTCAATCTAAAAAGAATCCTGTGCAAGGGCTAGATGGGAAATATACGGATTAGCAGCAACGTGTGTAAAAAAGACTTAGGGATTTTAGCTGATATTAAGCTCAATTAGTCAACAGTATGCTTTCCCCAACAAGAAAGTTTATATGAACTGAGCATGTGTTGATTGACTCCTGCCCCAGCCTGGCAATTTCCCTACCGCACTAACTCTTAAACATCACCAGTCACATAGATGTAGATGGCGTCTTTCATTTTTTTCACTCAGTAAAACTGGGGTAGAGCCTGAGAACTTGCATTTCTAAGATGTACTCAAGTCTGGGCTAAGAGTCCTGGTTTGGGGTATAGAGCTATGCCTATCTAGCCTTTTGGGTATCTATCTTTTGCGTATCTAGCCTGCCTGGTCAGGTGACTGTGGTGGGCCTGTTAAAAGCAAAGATGGTAAAAGACCCAAGTCCTAAAAGAGTGGAGGAAAGAAAAGGAATGAAGAGCTGCTGTGTGTTGTCGTATTATTAGCAAAATTAATATTAATGAACTTTCTTTGAGGGTTGATTGGCATTAGAAATTGTACCAAACCTATCACACTGCTCATGTAGTGATAATAATAACCACCAATCACATAGCATTTGCCCTGTGTTGTTTTGTTCTGAGCACCTTACAGATTTCATGCTTATAGAGTTCTAAGGGACATTATAACTAGACTCCCTGTCCAGATAAGGATACTGCAATCTGAAGAAGAAACCCACAAAGGTCACATTTACACAATCACAAGAGATAGGGCAGGACCTAGACGTGCTGACGATGAAACTCTTGATACGACGAGACCTCTGTGGAGCCTTGACTCAAGAGGCCGTTCAGCTCCACAGAGAAGAACAAAGAGACATTAGGTAGGTATGGATGGTAGGTAGAAGAACAGAATGTGGTCTATCATGTAAGGGAATACTACCCAGCCATAAAAATGAAAGAACTATTGGAAACATTCAACAAAAGGAAATACTATGGGGAGTGAATAAAGTCAGACTAGGGAAGGGGAGGAGATGAAACAATGTTAACTAATGGACCTTGACCAGCTAGGGATTGTGGGAATGGGTACTCTGAAAACAGGCAGGAGAGAAGGGATTATAAACAGGCACAAGAAAACCCTGGAGAAAAATATTTCACTGCCTTCAATATTCTGGCGGCACTGCTTTCAAAGAGGTGAAATATGCCAAAATGTATCAAATTGGACACTTTACCTACCCTTTATTGTCTATTCATCATGGCTCAGTAAAAATACACTTGTGTCTAAGCGTATAAATTCACAAATGGTGTGAAGCAGGCATGAGTTACTATTCTGCTAACTGACCCAAATTGGTGTGGAGTGCAGAGTCATACCAATAAAACAGGCAAATGTGGTAAGTGGTCCCAAAGCATAATTAATATAGAGTTAAAATGTCACACTAAGCCAGGCAGTGGTGGCGCACGCCTTTAATCCCAGCGCTTGGAAGGCAGAGACAGGCAGATTTTGAGTTCCAGGCCAGCCTGGTCTACAGAGTGAGCTCCAGGACAGCCAGAGCTACACAGAGAAACCCTGTCTCGAAAAGCCAATATACATATCACTAATTTCTAAGTAGAAATGACAATTAAATACTTATCTTCTCTGAAAATGCAACTCAATAGAAAAATCAATTCCTAAATTGTTAGCTTATTAAAAAGCAAATCATAGCTGGGCAGAGGTGGCACACACTCAGGAGGCCCAGACAGGCAGACCTCTTAGTTTGAGGGCAACCTTGTCTACAGAGTGAGTTCCAGGACATTCAGGGCTACACAGAGAAACCCTGTTTCAAAAACCAAGACCAAATCAAACCAAAACAAAAACAAACAAAAAAACGTGGTGTTTGCCGGTGATCCCAGGATCTGGGAGGCCTTAGGCAGGAGGTTCTCTGTGAGTTCAAGACCAACCTGGTCTATATGGTGAGCTCCAGGCCAGCACAAATCTATACAGTGAGACACTGACCCCCACCCCTAAGAGGTCATGGATTCTAAAATCTGAAATAAAACATGCATTTTAAACAACACTAATTATAGTGGATGCTTTAATGTTAGTTCTTTAAAAATTTTCCTGTTTGGGAAAACTAAATGTTACAAAATCAAATACAGAGGCCCACAGCCAGACGTTATGCAGAGAGTGAGAACCTTGGAACTGTCCGCCCTGAAGGGGTAAGCAGGAGAGTAGAAGGCAGAAAAAGTATCCGATCCAGAGGGGATAGGTAACAAGAAAACAAGCCCCTCCCCTCTAAGGCAACATGGACAAAGCTCACATGAGCTCACAGAGACTGAGGCCGCTCCTACAGGTGCTCAGGTCTGCACCAGGTCTTTGTGTGGAATAATGTGGTTTCCAGTGTAGTGTTTTTATGGGTCTCCTGAGGGTGCGGTGCAAACGAGTGCTTCTCTGTTTCTGGAGCCTTCTCTTGGGCTCTTTTCCTTCTGTATCGTGCAATTCCAATGTGTTAGGGTTTGCTTATTTTATTATTTTATTTTATTTTTATCCCTTAGAAGCCTCATTGTTTTCTCATGAGACACAGAAAGGAGATGAACTATAATCAGGTCAGGATAAGTTTTATATGAGAAAATTTTTTTTTCAAAAAAAAAAAGACGTTCCCAAACAAATAAGACACTTAGTATTCATTCTCTTCTGAAATTAGTAAAAGGATAGATTTATTTTTTATTTCACATTTTGTTTTGTTTTGCTTTGCTTTTGAGATAGGGTCCCACTATATAGCCCTGGCTGGGCTGAACCTCACCATGTAGACTGGTTAGCCTTTAGCTCACAAATATCTGCCTGCAGCTGCATTCAGAGTGCTAGAACCAAAGGCGTGTGCCACCATGACCTTCACAGATTTATTTCTATTTTACAGGTGTTAAATTTTTTTCTATTTATTTATTTATTTGTTTGTTTATTTGTTTATTCAAGACAGGGTTTCTCTGTATAGCCTTGGCTGTCCTGGAACTCACTCTGTAGACCAGGCTGGTCTTGAACTCAGAAATCTACCTGCCTCTGCCTTCCAAGCGCTGGGATTAAAGGTGTGTGCCACCACTGCCCGGCTTACAGGTGTTAAAATTTAAGACTCCCCAAGAATGCCTTTTTTGTGACTTAACCAAGTTTTTTTTTTTTAACATTTATTTATTTTGTGGACAAGTGAGAGTGTGGTGTGCCAAAGGTGGGCATGTGGAAGTCAGAAGACAGTTTTCTGGAGTCAGCTCTCTGCCTCCACCATACGGAACTCAGGTTGTGGGCTTTGGAGGAATGCCTTTACCCATGGGAAAGCCATTACTCAGTTCTTGTGACCTTTTTGATAACTGCTTCTGATATGCATGGAGGTTTGTTGCTTTGCATAGCTTTATAACTTGTTTTAAAATAAAGCAAAATGTGCCAGTTTGTCACAGGAACTAGCTAAGAAGCCCAATAGTTGGTGGTTTTGTTTTATCTTGTTTTTAATCTTAAGTAGAAGGGGCTGGAGAGATGGCTAGGGGTTAAGAGTAATGGCTGCTCTTGTAGAGGCCAGAGGACTCTTCAATTCCCATCTCTAACTCCAGTTCCAGGAAATCCGATGCCTTCCTGTGACTTCCTAGGACACCAGGCACATTCTCATGGTGCACAGTCGTGCATTCAGACAAACATTCAAACACCCCATTAAAAAACAAACAAAGAAAGAAAAATCACTTAAAGATTTAATTCACAGAGCACTTATTTTCAGGGCACAGAAGCTATGACAGTGTGTGAAGAATTCCCATCAATCCAGAGACACTCCCTTAGAACCACCCTTGAAGTTGCTAGAATTACTAATTCAGTGTGGTTCTCGGATTACCTGTCACAGAGCAGATGCAGGAAACTGACCTCCCATTAATGCAAAACTGGAAGTTTGGGCCAAGTTGGGTGGTATAGTCGCATGTTTGTTCCACTCTGGAGAATTGCTCTAACCCCTCACTCTAGTCCCAGGGAGAATAACGTGACACAAGTCAAGGATATGTTCAAGGACACAGCTGAGCCTCTAAGATAAGGAGAGGAGTAACAGTTTGGGACAGGAGGAGTGAAGAACACGTTGTGTAACTCAAGTAGATTTATTCCCCTCCCTCTATGTCCTAGGGAGGTCACAGGGAGGAGGGGGAGAGGCCTGTTCAGAGGGAGGCCCTGAATACAAAAAGCTATGGATACAACCCCAGCAAGGGAAAGCAACTGGGAGGGATTTGTGGGAAGACCACAATGAAATAAACAATGTGTAAGTAATGCCCCTCTCCCCCCAAATTCCCAAACCTTGGTGGGGGTGCGGTGGGGGTGTGAAAATGAAACCTCAAAGTTCTGAGATCAGGTCTTGGCTTTTTAACAACTGGTAATCAAGCGGAAAGGATTTTAGAGACTATCCTTCCAAGGTTAATTATCGAAGTTTTATTAAGAACCGGCACTAACCTCCAAAATCTCTGATGATTCCCACGGTGGAGCGAGTTGACTTCCGTGTATTAAGAAATCACAGAATTTCGTGTAGGTAGCTCCCTTGGTTTTGGTCTCGGGTCTGTTTTCTGTTGCGATTTTAGAATACTTAAGATTAGGGACCTCATAAAATAAAGTGGTGCACGTGTGTGCATGCATCGTCCTGGAGATCGAGAAGTCAAAGGCTGGTGAGTCATCCGGCAACGACCCTCACGAAGCTTCAACTCAGGACAGAAAGCAGAAGGCCACACAGAATCTAGCCAGAGTGAGAAAACACAAGGGGTGAGCTCCTTTTGTCATATCCTGCTACCCTGGGAACTAACCCAGGCCCAAGAGATGAGAACTCACCCACATGAGAAAAGTCAGTCCATTTACGAAGGCTTTCCTCTCATGACCCAAATTCCACCTATAAGGCACCGCTTCCCAACACTGGGGCTGGAAAAGGAAGGGGGACAGAAATGCTCAAACCACAGCTAGGCCCAATGTAAATTCTAACGGCAAATTTTGATTTCTAACGTAGTTTCCAGGTACACTTTAATCAAGAGTGAATGAGAAGAAAATCTCCTGGAGAAGGATCTCAATAAATGGAGAATAATCAAGCCTGGCTTCATGGGAGTAGGAGCCGTGAGTTGCACAGGGCCACCCCTGCCTACACTAGGTTTGATGTTCCACTCTATTAAATCACAAACGGGGCTAAGAGTGTAGCTCAGTGTCAAATGCTTGTTCAGCATGCATATTGCAGGCCCTTAAAACTGCTCCCTACCACCTCCAAAAATGGGAGGTGTGGAGTGGAACTTTCAAAATGTCTTAAGTTTTGAACAAGGAGCTGGAGGAGAGGGGATGTTTGGTTTTTGTTTTGTTTTGTTTTCATTTCACTTAAAGCAGCAACTTACTTGGTTGTTAAGCTCCAAACCCCAGACAAATGGTTAAGGTGTCAATGTAGCACATCAAAGTGTATCCAGCCTCTGGATTCTCCCAGCATCCCTCAGTCCCTACCAGTTCCCAGGAATAGCTGGCATACCCTACCCTCTACCCTGAACTCTTCAGCCCAGGGCTGCTCTGCCCTTCCCACAGAGGCTCTTCCCTACATAATCCAATCATTTTGGTTATCCATCCCTTTGCACCTTTGGCCTCCTGGCTACTGCATTTGGTTCTCGTCTCCACCCGATCCCCTTCCCTTCCATAGTTCAGGGTCGTGACCAGTGTGGACTCTCTCAACGGTCTATCTCTGACTAGGCTCTCCCACATTCTCATGTATGTAGAATGAACTTGCTTCTCCACCATACCCAGGAGTAGTCACATTCTCATGTATGTATAATGAACTTGCTTCTCCATCATACCTAGGAGTAGTCATGTGTTTCCTTTCCTTTTTATTTCTTTTGGTTTTTTTTTCATTGACTGGTCTCACAACAAACTGATACATGGACTGCAGATCTTCTCTGCCATGTTCTTGTTCCTGGTTGTCGTATTGATCAGAGAGCACCCAAAACAGACTGTGATTCAAAGACACTGTGTCTTCGTTACCAGCTATGTACTCTGTTGTTCATTAATACTAAAATGTAAATCCTTCCAGGCTTGAATTTACTCAGTTCCAAGTTTTACTTTACATTTTACCAAATATCAGAACTGCAAATCTGAGTGAACAGTCTTTCTCAGAATGGTTTCCATTATGCCCGCCTGCATTGTGACTGCCTCCTTTTAGTGCAACAAGCCCACTGGATTGGACTCCATTCACAAGGCTTCCAGCCATAGCCATACCCACAATCTACTCAATTGACTTTAATCCTCTCGCAAACTCGTGCAGAAGACATTTGGACCATCTAGGAAGGCAAGTCTTTACTTAGGAGTACAAACTGGCCTTTAATTTCACCCTTCTTGGCTCCTAGGACTTGATGACTAAAGAGAAGCTGAAATCCTAAAAGTTATTTTTCTTTGCTCCTTCCTCCTTCTCTTCCTCCCCATCTCCTCTTCCGTCCACTCCCTTTTCCTCTTTCTTCTCTCTTCCTCCTCTTCTTCTCATCCCTCTCCTTTCTTCCCCTCCTCCTTCCCCCTCCTTCCTTCCTCTTTTCCTCCTTTCTTCCTCCCCCTCCTCCTTTCCCTCTTCCCCTCCCCCCTCCTGCTTTCCTCCTATCTTCCTCCCAGCTTCCTCATTCTCTCCTCCTCCTCGTCTTCCTTCCTTATTGTAGAGGTTGGTCCACAAGGGTATTAATCCCCCACACCATTGTTTCATGTTATTTTGTTTCCTTTAAGCTAACTTTTAAAGGGTTATGTCCCAGAAGCCAGGGAAACACACAGCTGGGCCTGATACACTTTCTGGCTGCAAGATCTGGAGACCTTCTCTCCAGGAGGCAGACAGAGGGAGAAAGAGCTAAATGTGAGTGAATGCCTGCCTCAGGAGAGGGGCTGGGTGAAATGGATAGCAGGTGAAGCGGTGATGGGTGAAAGGCTACCACCAGGATAATCAGAAGTTCGCTTGCACTGCAGTCCTCTGCTTTCCACATTCCTAGTGCCATCGTCATCAAAGTCATTGCTCAAGTCATTTCTTAAGTACCGTAGAACACTAATTTGGATGCTCTCAACTTACAATTGATGTGACGGCTTTGAACTCTGCTATTTTATCTTCCTATAGCAGGTATAGTAGTGCTTAGCATAAATGATTACTAAAAAAAATAAACTATATAAGGTTGCTTTACAGCACTCTCAGGTACTTCATTTCTCTTGCTTTTACTTTATTTTTTGTTAGTTTTTGGATCTGCACACACTGTGTGCCAGGCAGGCAGCAGGTGAGGGACTTTCATTATTAAGAATCATGGTCAGGGCTGGGGAGATGGCTCAGTGGTTAAGAGCACTGACTGCTCCTCCGAAGGTCCTGAGTTCAAATCCCAGCAACCACATGGTGGCTCATAACCACTCATGAGATCTAATCCTTCTTCTGGTGCGGCTGAAGACAGCTACAGTGTACTTACATATAACAATAAATAAATCTTAAAGAAAAAAAAAAGAATCATGATCAAAGGCCTGTCTTCAGGGATCATAGACGACAGAGGTAAAACAAACAGATACATGGAAAAAAAAATGACTTTCAACTCGAGCTAACTGGGAAATTCGCGAATGGAGGCTAGAGATAACTCTCTTTTCTATGGGCACAGCTCCCAAGGAATGACATGGCAGTCACAGAGTTTCTGGAAATCCTTGAAGGTTTTAACTTTTTTCCGTCCTATACATTCCTGGATTTGAGTTTCTTCTTTATTGAAACATTTTTTTTCTTCAATCTTTAGACGTTGGACATTTACCTCAGGTTGGAAGAAACATACAGGGGAAGACACAGTTCCTGACACGAAGGGGTTTTTCCCAGTAAAGAGTTCTCAAAGTAAATGAGGTTCTAACAGGAAATGGCTAAGCAGCCTGTCTTAACAGCAGAGACACTGGGCTTCCCCACCGGCGGACCCCGGAGACAAGAATGCGTTTGCATTTATTTGGGGGGTGATTACAGAACGCAGCAGGAGGGGAGTGAGGAAGTTAGATGAGGAAGCCTACTAACTGGTAATAAAAGTAGCATTACCGAGCAGTTTTCTGCTGTGAACAACTGGAGCGCCATCCTACTGGGGCACCCTGAGGACACCATAGAAGGTACTTTGTTCAGGCGAAAACTCCTAGCAGCCTTGTCCTGCTGTGCTCCAGGTTTGACCGGAAAGTCCACAGGAAGCTGCTCACAACCCCACAATGTCCATGGAAGGTGGTCCCTCCAGGAGAAAACGGTTTGCGAAAACGCTTGGGGGTTGGGGGAACGGTGGCGGATATAGATAATGTCAATGATACAGGGTGGAATGTGATTCCAGATGTGATTATGAAAAGCTACTGAGGAGTGGTGGCGCTTCAGCAAGGTCACAGAAAGATGGAGATGCTGACGAAGGAGTGCCGACCTTGGCCGGAACGACTGACTGTAAGACTGAAACAGATGGAAAAGAGCATCCAGTTGTCACAGGAGACCAGGATCCCTAGGGAGAGGAAGTTCATGAATACCGGGGAAGGGAGGAACAGGGACTACAACTAAAAAGACAAATAATCCGATTCAGACCTCTTCAAATATCCTCCCTAACAATTTTATTTTTATTTATATATTTTAGCACATAGTTTCCTCTGCCCCTATTTCCCCCACCCCCAAGCCAGATAACAGGGAGACTACATAGGTTTGATTACAGAAGGGGACATGATTACATTTTTATCTTGGCAAGATTGCTCTAGAAATCTCAGAATGTTGGGGATGGCCGGGAAGAGGTGGACAGGAATCATTTAAATAACAGAGCCACAGCGTGCCGCTGACAACCCGGCTGGGATCCTGAGTGGAAACAGAGAAGTTCTTGCGTGGACTCAGCAAGGCTCCCAAGGGCTGCATACCATAGGGAAAGATGGAGGAGGAAGGGAGGGCCGTTGGGATGAAGGATGGTGAGTCAGAGGATTGATGTTGTCTTCAACTGAGGTAATACATTATAGCAGGAAGAAGAGATTTTGTGGTTGGAATTTGGGTCTGTTGACTTCAGTGTGGGCTGTTAATCTGGACAAATGTAGCAAGAAATTTTAGAAAGCTGTGTCTGGAGTCTCCAGAGCGAACTTAGAGCAACAGGCACAGGATAGGACTCCTAACAAAGGAGGAGATAAAATGAAACCACTATGGGCTGGCCATCACATACTCGGAATTAGCAATGTCTTCTTTTAAATACAACTTGGAAGGATCATTTTCAAACATTCAGTAATTAGGATTGAGAATTCGTCTTCCCAATTTTTGTCTTAGATACAAGAGTAAAAGCCTTTTTTTTTTCTCTTTTTTTGTGGTTTTTCGAGACAGGGTTTCTCTGTGTAGCCCTGGCTGTCCTGGAACTCACTCTGTAGACCAGGCTAGCCTCGAACTCAGAAATCTGCCTGCCTCTGCCTCCCAAGTGCTGGGATTAAAGGCGTGCTCCACCACCGCCCGGCTTGTAAAAGCCTTTTTTATAGCTGTAAAATATAAACCCTTACTAGACATAATGTATGTCTATGGATTAAAATATAGGAGATAGTGCTCAGAAAGTATGCATTTGTACTGTTCTTGCAGGAGTCCACAATTCAGTTCCCACTATCCACTCCGGGCAGCTTATGACCATTGCCTGTAACTCCTACTGCAGGAAATCAGGCACTCTATTCTGTCGTCTCAGGCACCTGCACTCACACTTACATATTGGCCCTCCTACATACACATAATTTAAAAACAAATATTTTAAAAAGCACTATAGTGGAAATAGAATGTAAAAACTGTAGATGTAGACTGAGGACAAACTAAAACTAGGTTGTTCAGACCTTTGGGTGATGGCTAGGTCAGTGCATGTGGACAGCAGTGACTGACTATAGAAACGCTCCAATTGTTACAGGAGGGAAACTGCTCATTTTAAAGTATGAAATAAAGCAGTTATCAATTCTTATTTGCCACGTTCCTCTAATTTGACACCCCTTCCTCCACCCCACCCCCCGAAGGCTGTGCTTCCTGTGGTATGTACCTGCAGAGGCCCTATGCAATATTTCTTGTGTACCTTTAGGCTACTTCTTTACCATTTTCCTTACTAAAGCCAAGCAGAAATATTAGTCATAGGGACATGTTCTGAAGTTTGTGGAGGCCCAATAAATGACACTCCTGTTTTCCTTGCTTGAGTTGTGAAACAAAAGATGTTATGTCAACAGAGAGCAACCGTGGCACTTTTATCATTGTTATTGATAAAGGCCAGGCTAGAGAATGTGCTCTGGATGAAAAGCAACAGTAAATAGGGATGCTCAATCTGTGCACCGGACAGATTTATTCAACAACCAGTTATCTGCAAAGGAAGACACCCATAACCCTCTCTGCCTGTGGGAACTCACCTGGGAACACACATTTGAGGCATGGAAAAGCCAATCTGAACTCCTCTCGGCGATTTCTTCTCTAAGAAGATGGCCAAGAGCTACACATGTCCAGCTCCTTAAGCCATCTTTAGTCAATAAATCATTTAAGAACTCATCTATTTAGCTGGGTGTTTCTATAATGACAGCATGAACGCATATGAAGCCATGTCCACTGTTACCTACCTCACATCCCTGGGATTGAAGAGAAAAAAAAAACAGAACTTAGGAAAGTCTTCATAGACTACAGCTTGATTGCCATTACAGAGGGATGAAGTGGCTTGTCCAATGTCAGGCATGAAGGTAATTGGGAGACAATCTTGGGCTGGTATCCCTTTTTTTTTTTTTTAAAGAGAGTGAATAAGATCTGAAAAAATAAGATTATTTACTTCTGTAACTTTGTATAACATTCAAAGGTGCCTTTGAGTGGAATCGTCAGGCAGATGGTAATAACTGTTTTTAAAGAAACCCTAAGCCAGAGGGGGAGGTAATGAAGCCACTGACTTTCACGGAGCCCCCGGTCATCTTGAGCAGAGCAGTATCTTCTGAGGCTCTGTGGATGATCCTTCTCACACTACAGAAAATGCAGGCTCTGTGGATGATCCTTCTCTCACTACAGAAAATGCACATCTTTCTCCCTAGAAAATGGGCCAAACATACATTGCTTGTCTGCTTGTTTAGAAATTGCCTCCCAACCAGCACAGGGCCTGCTGTACAACAGGCATTCAAGAAACGGGTAGGATAAATAGATCAAGAAATGAGTAAATAAACAAACAAGGCTTCCTTTTCACTCAGAAAGGGGTACAGGATGAAGAATGAATAAATACTTTTCCAGCTGTGGCGATAAAGGAAGCACAATGGGGAAATCAATTTATTAAACTCTGCCAAAAATATTCTCTAAGCATTTTGGACTGAATGAATCCAATTATTAACAATTATCATTCCAACTGACTTAAGTGAAAAGAGCCAAAGGAAAGAGGCAGCAGGGAACATCTGAATTAACAATGAGTAGCAGCCACAACCAAAATGTAGCTTGTTGGTGCTTGCCCTTGATGCCAGCACTGCTGAGGCAGGAGGAGCAACAAGAGTTCAAGGCCAGCTTGAACTGTAGAAGAAGGTGCCGTTACAAACAAAGTACTTAGCAGAGCTTTACTCTTCATGGGGGGCAGTTGGGACAATCCTGCGGTTCTTCAGGGACAATTGACACAACCCTTCACATCTCCAGGTTCATAAGAAGAACTTGAAGAAATGAATCAAGTTCAGCTCCTTAGCACAATGACCCTCCCACCTCACTCCACCCTGACCTTTTAAATTGGGTGCCTGGCTGGCCGGGGACTTGCTATGTAGACCAGGCTGGCTTCAAGTTTAGAGAGCCTCCTGCCTAGGCCTATTAGATGTCGCAATAGACGGCATGTACTACCACACCCTGCCAACTCCTCCCTTTTGCATACCAGCGCCATGACAGGCATTTAGGCCAGGAACTTTACACATCCTATATTTATCTTCACAATCACCCTCTGAAGTGGGCACTTTAGACTCTACCCTATGAAAACATTAAGCAAAATAAACCAAACACAGAAATTAGTAATCCCACAGCCCTCCAAAACTCATGTTACAATTCATCTGCCATTGTGACAGTATTAAGAGGTGAGACCTCAGCTAGGCGGTGGTGGCGCACGCCTTTAATCCCAGCACTTGGGAGGCAGAGGCAGGTGGATTTCTGAGTTCGAAGCCAACCTGGTCTACAGAGTGAGTTCCAGGACAGCCAGGGCTACACAGTGAAATCCTGCCTCAAGAAAACAAAAACAAACAAACAAACAAAAAAAAAACCCCAAAAAACAAAAATAGAGGTGAGACCTTGCTGGGTAGCAGTGATATACAGCTTTAATCCCAGCATTTGAGAAGCAGACAGGCAGATCTCTGAGTTCCAGGCCAGCCTGGTCAATGTAAAGAGTTCCAGGACAGCCAGAGTTACACAGAGAAACTGTAAAACAAAACAAAAAGGTAAGGCCTTAGGGCTGGAATTGTAGCTCACTTGGTAGAATGGCGGCCTGGCATTCATGAAGCCTTAGGTCCCTCAGCACTACCTGGGGGCACATGCCTGCAATTCCAGCACTCTCTAAGTGGAGGCAAGAAAACTAGAAGCTCAAGGTCATTCTTATTGACAAAGCAAGTTTGATGCTAGCCTGGGCTACATAAGACTCTTTAACATAAAAGAGTCAACCTTTCAGAGTGACTCATGTTTCATTAGTGAGGGTAGGTTAGTTTGAGGATGCTTGGTACTAGTTATACCTCCTTTTGCCCCGACTCTTGCACAGGCTTTGGCTGGAGTGTGAAAGAGCAAGAAAGCAAGAAATCCAAATGTACTTCTATTATTTTACCACACCTCGTTTAATCTGGTATAGCTGCAGAAAAAGAGACCAGGAAAGCATAACAAAACAAAACAAAAGCGAAAGCAAACAAACCAAGCCAAAAAACAAATGGTGGACAAAACAGATGCCACCAGGAACAACTGGCGGTTCAATAAACTAGGAGATGTAGATTAGAGGGCAAAGCAAGAAGTGTTAGATGACCAGTATGACTACTGATAATAGAACTGAACTGCAATAGGTATTTCTGTAGACTTTAAAGCTCCTCACAATAGGAAGGGGTAACTCTGCAAGCTGGTGGACTTCACTGCAGTAACTGGCTCACATCCTCTAACTGTTTTATCATGTTTTGTCTCTTAGTACCAGGCGTTGGACCCAGGACCTTGTGCATGCTAGACAAGCACTCTACCACCAAACTACATCAGCAGAACTTCAGAACATAATCTTGTAGGACTTGTTCATGCACAATAATAGTTATTCTACCAAAACCATTATCTCTGTTACAAACTTCAATATCACGGACCTCTACTGATGTTAAGAATAAGTGTCTGTCACACAACCCAATCTTTAAACTTATGTCTTTTTCTCTCCTTGGCTAAAGATCTTTCTCTTGTTAATTCATGCATAGTCCTACTAGTTTAAACAAATTTATTAATTAACTGAAAAACCTATTTATTTAATAGCTGGGAGAATAAATTCTGATACATTAGCAGTGAAGTATTCAATAGTGGAATTAAGAATACAATACTATTCAAATAGCACCAGAATAGCAAAACACTAGAGGACAAATCTGAGAAAAGAAATATAGGACTTACATATCAAAAGTTACAAAATTTTGAGGAAACTGAAGAAACAATTAATAAATTCAGATAGATACTATGCTTGTGAATCAGAAGACACAATATTGTTCATCTGATCATTCTCTCTAAATTAATCTATAGATTCCATTCAGATTTTTCATTCTTTGTTGAAGAAATTGAGGAATAAGTACTTTTATATGGTAGTGAAAAACCCCTAGAAGACCAGAACAGTTTTACAAAACAACAGTTAGGCTTTCATTTCCTTTTTTTTTTATTTTCGAGACAGGGTTTCTCTGGGTAGCCCTGGCTGTCCTGGAACTCACTCTGTAGACCAGGCTAGCCTCGAACTCAGAAATCCATCTGCCTCTGCCTCCCAAGTGCTGGGATTAAAGGCGGCGTGTGCCACCACCACCTGGCTAGAAGGGGGGATTTTAAAACGTTACCATAAAGCAATGGTTACCAAGACAGAAGAGAATTGAGAGTCTGCAACCAACAATTGTATTCAGAGTCAACTGATTTTGGCAAAGATACCAATATAGTCCTAGGGAGAGGGCTGTGCCCAACAACCAGTGCTGGAGAAAACAGATGTTCCTTAAAAGAGATGACTTAGATCTCCACCTCATAGCATATAAAAACAATAACTCAGTATGGAACATTGTGTGTGTTACATACAGAATGTATGTGTGTACATATATGTGTAGAAGAGAGGCCTTTAAGAGAAAATCTACATAAAACAAGGGAGAAATATCTTCAAAACCTTGAGTTAATGAGGATTTCTTAGATAAAACACCAATAGGACAGTCCATAGAAGAAAAAAACCTGCTAAATCAGACCCCATCAAAATTCAAAAGTTGTGCTATTTGACTGACCACACTATTAAGAAAATGAGTCAGGCAGTGGTGACATGGGCCTTTAATCCCAGTGCCTGGAAGACAGAGGCAGGCAGATCTCCAAGTTCGAGGCAAGCATGGTCTATAGAATAAGTTCCAGGACAGCCAGGGCTAGGCAGAGAAATCCTACATCAAAAGGAGAAGAGGATGAGGAGCGGGGAGGAGGAGGAATAAGAAGAAAAGGAAAAAAAAAGGAAGAAAAGAAAGGAAAGGAAAAGGGGAGAAACAAGAAGGAAAGGAAAGGTAAAAAGGAAAAAGAAAGAAAATGAAAAGATGAGGCTGGAGAGAAGACTCAGCCATTAAATGGCCTTAACGTGGGTTAGGTTCCCAGCACCCACATGGCAGCTAACAACTATCTGTTACTCCACTTCCAGAGTATCTGATGCTCTGTTCTGGCCTTAGTGGATACTTTATACTGGTGCACAGACCTTCATATAGGCAAAATACTCAAGCATATACAATAAAATGAATCTTTAAAAACAAAAAAAGGAAAGAAAATGAAACAAATAGCAGACTGGGGAGAGAGGGAATGTTTGTTAAACTCACATCAAGTAAAAGAGTTTTAGTCATAATATATAAAGAATTCACAAAGTCAATAAACAGAAAGTAACAACAATCAAAACATGAACAAAACACAGAACAGTCCATTTATCAACAAGGATATACAAATAACGGTGAACCACACAAAATGATGCTTACCACCATTATTTATTAAGCTACCACAAAAGTAAGCCCCAAGAAGACAATGTTCCATAGCAACTAGAGTATCAGAATACAGACAATAATAGATTTTAAAGAGGGTATGAAGTAGAAACCCATATCTATAGGTGATGAGAATTTAAAATGATGTCTCTCACAAGTTATCATTAGGATGTCAGTAAACCCAGTAATTCTGCCTGAGCATGCACTCGGGATACAAGAAAGCATGCACTTCCATGAAGATGTGCAGCAGGCTACTCAACACAGCGTATACTGAAAACAGTGCAAATGTTCAACAGTCCGTGACTGGATAGATAAATTATGGCCAATAAATACAAGATCATAACACTTATCAATTAGAAAGAAGAGATTGTCCACTCAGATGGGAAAGATTTGACTCATACTAAATGGGAGATAAACATCAGAACGTCATGTGAAGTGGACTACGCCAGATTCAACAGACCCAATTTCAGGATTCATTTTCCAGACTATATGTGTAAATTTTTTCATGTACTAGTTCATAATACATATGAAAAATTTCATGTATTACATCATAATGCATACATATGCTATTAACATAAACTTATGGAGAAAGTGGATCTGTGATTGCCTACAGGTGACAGCATGAACTGTCACTAACTATAAATGAACATAAGAATCTTACTTGGGGGAATAAATGTATTCTGAAACTTACATATGTTGATGAATGCCTCAACTAGTAAATTCACAAAAAAACAAAACAACAAAAAAAACCCTGAATTGTCTGCTTGACACAGGTGAATGATATAAAAATGTAGTTCATTGAATTTATTTTAAAAAATAAGCTAAATTTTGCTCTCTGAGCCCTCTGGGCCAAGGCAAGCTGCTCTGAGTAGCCTGCTATCCCAGGAGACCTCCACTCTCCTGTCACCTCTCCTCCACCTTCCTCAGACTCCTGAATCATACAAGTAAGCTTCCCTTCCCCCATCCAGGATAGCCAAAACAATTCTGAACAATAAAAGAACTTCAGGAGGAATCACCGTTCCCTGACCTGTACTACAGAGCAATAGTGATAAAAACTACATGATATTGGTACAGAAACAGACACGCTGATCAATGGAATCGAATCGAAGACCCAGAAATAAACCCACACACCTATGGACACTCAAATTTGATAAAGAAGCCAAAACCAAACAATTGAAAAATGAAAGCATCTTCAAAAAATATTGCTGGATTAACTGTATATCTGCATGGAGAAGAATGAAAATAGATCCATATTTATCACCTTGCACAAAACTCAAGTCTAAGTGGATCAAGGACTTCAAAATAAAACTGGATACACTAAATCTCATAGAAGAGAAATTGGGAAAGAGCCTCGAACACATTGGCCACAGGGGAAAATTATATATTGTGATCTAATATATAACAGAACACCAATAGATCAAGCCCTAAGATCAACGATTGATAAATTGGACCTCATGAAACTGCAAGGTTTCTGTAAGACAAAGGACACTGTCAATAGGACCAACAAGCAGCCTACAGACTGGGAAAGGATCTTCACCAACCCTACATCTGACAGAGAGCTAATATCCAAATTTTACAAAGAACCCAAGAAATTAGACATCAACAACCCAAATAACCCAATTGAAAAATAGAGTACAGGGGGCTGGAGAGATGTCTCAGTGGTTAAGAGCACCGACTACTCTTCCAAAGGTCCTGAGCTCAATTCCCAGCAACCACATGGTGGCTTACAACCATCTATAATAGGGTCTCATCCTCTCCTCTGGTGTGCCTGAAGACAGCTATAGTGTATTCATACACATAAAATAAATAAATAAAAGAAAGTGTACTTGCTGTTCTACTAAAAAAAAAAATGGAGTGCAGGACTAAACAGAGAATTCTCAACAGAGGAATCTCGAATGGCCGAGAAGCACTTAAAGAAATGTTCAAAGTCCTTAGTCATGAGGGAAATGCAAATCAAAACAATTCTGAGGTTTCATCTTGCACCCATTAGAATAGTTAAGAACAAAAACTCAACAGATAGCACTTGTTGGTGAGGATGTTGAGCAAGAGGAACACTCCTCTATTACTGGTGGGCATGCAAACTTGTACAACCACTTTGGAAATCAATTTGACTATTTCTCAAGACCCAGCTCTACCACTCCTGGGCATATACCTAAAAGATGCTCCAACACCCCACAAAGACACTTGCTCAACAATGTTCATAGCAGCTTTATTCATAATAGCCAAAAATCACGAAACAACCCAGATGTCCCTCAACTGAAGAATGCATAAAGAAAATGTGGTACATCTATTCAGCTATTAAAAACAAAGACATCAGGCAGTGGTGGTGCACACCTTTAATCCTGGCACTTGGGAGGCAGAAGCAGGAAGATTTCTGAGTTCAACACCATCTTGGTCTACAGAGTGAGTTCCAGGACAGCCAGAGCTACACAGAGAAACCCGGTCTCAAAAACAAAAGCAAAACAAAAACCAAGACATCATGAAATTTGCAGGCAAATGGATGGAACTTGAGAATATCATCCTAAGTGAAGTAACCAAGTCCCAAAAAAGACATGCATGGTATGTACTCAGAGACTGCGGAAATGGTCAACCAAAACCCAACTTGAGACCAGCACCAATCCCCAACAGTATTAATGATACTGTTATCTTGCAGACAGGAGCACTTTGTCCTCTGAGGGGCTCCACCCAGCAGCTGACTCAGACAGATACAGACACCCACAGCCACACAGTGGATGGGGCTTGGAGATTCCTGTGGAAGATTAGGAGGAAGGATTGCGGGCCACAAACTGGGTATGAATTCCGCAGGAAGACCAATGGAGTCAACTAACTTGGACCCTTGGGGTTCTCAGAGTCTGAACCACCAACCAAAGAACATATACAGGCTGGATCTAGGCTTCCCCACACGTATGTAGCAGATGTCAAATTTGGTCTTAATGTGGGTCCAGAACAACTGGAATGGGGCTATCTCCCAAAGGCTGTTACCTGTACATGAGATATGCTTTAACTGAGGCCTTGTCTGGCCTCAGTGGGAGAGGAAGCACCTGGCCATGTAGAGACTAGAGGTGCCAGGGTGGGGGGGGAGATACACAGGGGGACCGCACTCGCTCAGAGGAGAAGGGAAGGATTGTGGGGGATGGGTGACCAGGAGGGGAGTAGTGAGCAGGATGTAAAGTGTGTAATTAAAAAAATAAATTAAGAGACGGGCGGTGGTGGCGCTCGCCTTTAATCCCAGCACTTGGGAGACAGAGGCAGGCAGATTTCTGAGTTCGAGGCCAGCCTGGT
>NW_022196894.1:48072895-48096226 GCF_008632895.1 Mastomys coucha | reverse complement strand
AAAAAAAAAAAGTTAAATTAAAAATAAAGATAAATGAACTAAATTTTAAAGTGAATTAGAGAAAGCAAATGTGTCTCGTGATTCTATATGTAACATACACTATTTGCCAGAGTGCAAACCTAAGTCACCATGGAAACATCTTTCTCCTCTTCCTCCTCTTTTTCCTCTTCCTCTTCCTCCTTCCCCTCCTCCTTTTCTATGCCACATAGGTAAGGTATAGGCCTCCCTTGTTCTTCCTGTGAACTTCATTATACAAACCAATTTAAAAAATTTTTCCAGGCTAGCAAGATGGCTCAGCAGATAAGAAGAACACTGACTGCTCCTCCAAAGGTCCTGAGTTCGGATCCCAGCAACCACATGGTGGTTCTTAACCATCTGTAATGAGATCTGACGCCCTCTTTGGTGCTGCGTCTGAAGTCAGCTACAGTGTACTTATGTATAGTAATAAATAAATCTTTGGGCCGGAGCAAGCAGGGCCGACTGGAGTGATTGGGATTGACCAGAGAGAGCAGAGATCCTAAAAGGAAAATTCCCAACAACCACATGAAGGCTCACAACCATCTGTACAGCTACAGTGTACTGTACTGACATACATAAAATAAATAAATAAATAAATCTTTAAAAAAAAATTCCAGCCAGGTATGGTGTAACATACCTTTAATCCTTGCTTGTGAGAGGTTGAGGCAGTTGAATACCTGAATTTTAGGCCATTCTTGCCTATATAGCAAGTTCCAGGCCAGCCAGAGTTACATGGTGAAACCCTGTCTCAAAAAAAGAGGGGGGAGGAGGGCACAGAGAGGTTGCTCATTGATAAAGAGCAGCAGGGTTTGATTCCTAGTACTCATGTGGCAGTTTATAACTGTCTGTAATTCCAGTTCCATGGAATCTAGTGCCCTTTTCTGATCTCCTTGGGCACTAGTCCTGCACATGATTCACCAACATACCTGAAAGCATAACACCCATATACAAAAATAAAATTAAATTAAATTTTTTGTTTTTAAATTTCCTTTCTAAAGTCACTGCAAAAGTACAGGTTTCCTACACTTCTCCTTCTTAATTTTGTTATAGCTTTAGGTGGCCTACCGCACTCTAGTTATTTTCTGATTACACAGCATTGGTGCCAGACTCGTCTTCTGGCTACACTGGTTTCATCAGGTTGAATTCTTCAGCCCTACTGTTTACACGCTATGTATGAGAGTTAATTTTAACTGTCAACTTCACCAGGTTGGGAAATACTCAGATGTCTGGGAAATGTATTTCTGGTGTGTATGTGGGCTTGTAAATTGTATTTCTGGTGGGGGAGGGGGGAGGGAGAGAAGGAGGGAGGGAAGGAGAGAGGAAGAGAGAGAGAATGAAAGAGATGTATTTCTGGTATGCTTATGTGAAATATTTTTGTTGTTTGTACATGTGTATGTGAAATTTATTTCTGGTGTGTATGTATGTGTGTTTGTGTGTGTGTATGTGAGAGAAACAGAGACAGACACAGAGATGGAGAGAGACAGAGAGGTATTTCTGGTATGTGCATTCACTGGTGTCTAGATAAGGCAAGCCTTTTAAACCATATACCTCAGCATGTACCAATGTGCTTGAGGGTTTAGACAGTATAATGCTGTGAAAGGTGAATTTGCTCTCCTGGAGCTGGAGCATTGGCCTTTGCTCTCAGACATTGGAATTCTCCAAGTTTCCAGGCCTTCAGCCACTAAAAGTTATAGTGCCGGCTCCTGTTGTTCTCCATGATCAAGTCAATCAGTTTTCATAGAAAACCCTCCACAGAGCCCTGTGCATGTATCATATAGATTCTGTTTTTCTAGGGATTTTGCATTTCCCTCAATAAAATCCTTTTATTCATCAGGCTACTTTCCTCACCACCACCATACTTGAAACATTTGTCTAAAATGTTCTCTTGCAAGAGATAGCTCCCCTACTTCTTCTCTTCTCCATCACTCCAGGTAAGGCTTGAACTCTTGATAAAGTAGCCATATAAATATTCTGTTTTAAGGCACTCAGAATTTTGTGACACACCAGGTATTAGTTTCTAAAGACCTCCAGGGTAAAATGACCTCAGTTAGTTGCCTTACACAAAAGTGGATCTAATGAACAGCTCTAGGCATAAGACATCTGAAATGAGCTGTGAGCAGGGCTGTATTCTTTGTGAATGGTCTAGGGGAGAACCAAGCCTTCATGGCTTCTGCAAGCTTCTAGAGACAATCAGGAGGCCTTACTGCTCCATGGCTTGGAGACACATCCTTACATTTTTGCCTCTATCTTCCTGCAACCTTTGCTCTTCTCCTCTTCATTTTTAAGGACACCTTTCATTGGATTTGGGGTCCACTCCAATTCTGAGTGTTCTCTTCATCTTGAGATCCCAGCTCAGTTATACCATAAGGATCCTGTTTCTCAAAAAGGTCAACTGCACAGGTATCAGGTAAATATACTTCTGGGGGTTGCATGGCTCAGCCTGTGAGATCCCTCTATGTCCTTTTTATATCTTTGGACATAGTGTTTTTCTACAGAAATTGGGAATTTCTTGTCCATTGACTCTATGCTGCACCCAGCTGTCAAGCTTCTGTTACCCAGAATGGTGAATTAGTTTCTCCTATTTCTGAACTTCAGGGAACACTCCTTGTGATATTGTTTATGTTCATGTTTGTAGGCCTGATCCCTGACTAGATCTTAATCTCCCCGTAAGATGATACCAAACTCCAAAGCTTTGCTTGGCACCTCTGGCTGCAGGCTGCATTGAGGTAGAGATATTTAAGAAGCCCACCTCTGCAGGTTCCAGATTCCTTAGTCCAGGGTGTATCTCATGCATGAAGATTCTTTTAAAAGTTTCCTTATTTCATCCTAATGAACAGTCAGTACCGAGAGTCCAATCTATTTTGAAGCAGAGTCTCAACTCAGAGAGATTCTAAGCATTGGTCATTGGGGGATGGTATGCAAAACTAGATATTAAATTATGTGATAACTTTCTAAGGGTCACATCCACAAACAGATATATGGCACCATGTATCTTTGACACTAAAATTTCCTGGGGGCTAGTAAGGAAATAAATATCTGAAATGACTGCTTAGAGGGCAATAATACAAAATAGGGTTCCCTAAAATATATTAAATTACCTGTGCAGATTGATAAAATGCAGATGGTCAAGATCCCAGAGAGTCTGAATAAGAAGTTTGGACCGTGTCCCTAAATTCTGTGTATTTCATAACAACTAACATCTGTAGAATGCTTACTGCATGCCAAATTCTGTCCTAAGAGCATCTATGTATCATCTTTACATGGCTGATGAGGAAACAGAGGCATAGAGACCAATTCCCCAAAGACAATCAGCTAATGAATGGCGGATAAAAGATTTGAACCAGTGCGTTCACATGGCCTCAAATATCAAACATAGGAACCATCGTCCTGATAGGAAACATAACTCATTATCCCCTTCCACAAGGATCAGAATACTTAAAATATGTAGAAGGCAAAGTACCTTTGTTGGGTTAATGTCCGGGAAATAAGTAGAGAACCAAAGGATTGTAAGGCAGACAGTAGCAGGACATCCTGTATGCAGGTTGCCAGGCAGGGCCAACAAAGTAGCGGCCATAATCTGCCAGGGTTGGCTAACCATGAAGCTAAGTGAGGAAGGTCAAGGAAACTTTTGTCATTGGTCTGAAAGTGTAAGTAGTACTTGGGAAGTCGCCATTATGTTACTGATAATGATTAACAGAGTTAAGCCCATCAAATCTCAAAAGGCCTTTTGCTCATTGTTTGAGCCATTTGATAATTTAGGGCTACGTTTAAGCATGGGTGCCTCACCTTCCTTAAATCTCTTAAAGTGGTTGCCTAGCAGGCACAAAGTCCTGGGGTTGACCTGTAGCACTGTATAAGGTGGGCGTCCAAGGTAATGCCCACCCACACACCTATATTTCCAGCATGTGGGAAAGAGCAGAGGAGAATCCAAACTGGTATACATGATACCCTGTCTCAGTAATATTAATAATAAGTGTCGATGTACATAATATAAATCATAGGATCAAAAAGGTAACAATTATATTTATGTACAGTCTACAAAGTATTTTTAAAATGTGTGACAAAATACTAGCTATGTTTCTTGCTAACATCTTTAAAATCCAATATGTACAAAGTAACATTATATAGATTGAGCAGGTTCTATTTATGTATTTAGGAATATATGTATACATGTATGCATATATATGTAACAACAATTAATCAAAAAAGAAACCTTCAATTTAAAAAGAACAAGGAGGGGTATATGGGAGGGCTTAGAGGAAGGAAATAGAATGGGGAAATAATGTAATTATACTGTACTCTCAAGAATAAAACAAAATTTAAAAATCTAATGACAAATCTAAAAACAATTAGATTCGAAGTTGCAATGAAAACAAATGGTCCTTCAAGCTACTGAGAACAACTGAAGTATGATAATAGACATATCTGTGTTGCTGTTGATTTCTGTTAGCACAGTAGAAGAAGATGCCATTTTCCGTCATTTACCTGTGGACACCATTTATGGCAATGTAGCCAGCTTTATCCTATACTACATGCCTATCTTGATTTAAAGAAACTCTTCATTCAGCTCTGTCTCCGTTAACGACTTTTAGCCAAGAACTGTTTCCAGACAGTTCTAGGATAGTCCTTCAACACAACACAGGTTTAGATGTAGTAACTCTGCCAAAGCTAAAAATTAAGCTGTCTTGTGGGGAACGGCTAGTTAGAAAAGGTTTTCTGCAAATAAAAGAAGCTTTTATCTTTACTTCACTTGACAAGCAACTGGGATACTGATTAATAAAAACAACAAAACAGAACAAATCCTGCAGAGCATTGGATTCTGCCCCCTAGTAACCCCTTTCCCCTGGCTCAGCACTTCTAATTTGGTAGATTGGTGGTGGTCAAGGAACCCACCATTTTCCAAGTTGAGGCCAAATGATGAAGTTACTGATAATCGTGCTCTTTGACCTGGGGCCTAACTCACCAGAGACCTCCTTGGAGAATAATTTGTGTTTCCAGATCCAAGAGGAAAAAGAAAAACAAGTGAAGCTTCCCAGAGCCTTTTCAGAACAGTCATCAGGTAAGTAGATCAGGTGGATGGCCTAGGGCTGCCACCACCTGACTCTCAGGACATACCATGAGGGCCAAGCAGTCCTGAGAAACCGTCTCAAAACAATTTTTACTCAACTGTCCTTCAGGAGAGGGAGATACTCTGTTTGCATTTCTTTCCACTTCTGCTCTATCTCTTCTACCTTTTCCCAAGCTGGAGGAAGACTAAAACAGGATACAGTGAGGCCTGAACCCTTGACAAAGAAGCCAGACAAATGTTCTAGTGTTTCAAAGACCCCGCAATTTAGAGGAGATAAGGGGAGGAATTTCCTGGACTCGGGAAGCCTGTTCAGACTCCCACGTAGAAGATGACTCCTTTCTAATCTTTTTATCTGCAACCTGGGAGAGATAACTTCAGACTGTGTTAAAGGAACACTGATATAGGCTCTCTCCCAACCATCCCACCATGGACTTTTTTCTTAAAGAAACCCAGGAGTCAGGCACAAGGTTTCCTAAGCCTTTTATACCTTTAGTATCTTCAGATGAGGCTTAGAAACTTAGCCAAAGCCAGATAGTCCTCTCCAGCAGCCCTGCTACAAGACTCTTCCTCAGGACTGGATGTAGCAAGACGAGAGCCTGGAATTGATTGGAGGGTGTTTTTATGGCCACAAAGACACAAATAACACGATTTCAAAACTTAGGAAACATTCTTTTCTGGAGACAATGTCTGCAGGTAACATAAACTGGTCGTCAGCTTCTAATCTCCTGCTTCAGCCTCCTGAGTGTTGGGATTTCAGGCATGAACTCTCATGTCCAGCTAAGTAAATCTTTTACATATACCATCATACCAAATGACAGTTCTTAGCAATTATGGTATGATTTATCTTTCTCCTCTTATTACATGGATATTTATAGGTCCTGGCATTTAATTCAATTTATCATCGTTTTAAATGTTCAGAAACTTTCTACTTAATAGGTGGATGGTTGGTGAAATGTGTAGAGTTCATGAACTACTCTCTAGGGTTCAGTCTGCCTCTTACAAGTAAGAAAGAATGCCACTTACTACTTCATTGTGGTTTTTCTTTTCCTGATATCTCTCAGGTGCTTGGAACAAAGTCGGACATAAAGGATATTTGTCCTGGCCACTTTACCTTAATACCAATTAACCAATTAATCTGAACAATTAAATATTCATTCTGTATCCTATCCTTTCATAAACTAGAATAACAGGAGTCTGGAAAACGTTGAACACATTTCACTATGTCAGGGAATTTGGAAGAACACTTGAGACTGATAGGACCCTGAACTTCATGCTGCCTAGTCCACGGCTCAGCAAACTACAGCCAAGTGACTAATTTTGCTCCTGATTATTTTATTGTGGCTTATTTCTGTATTACAAATGCCTTCTTTAGTGTTTTTACATACAATAACACAAGGTATAAATTGGAGGGCTATAGAACTGAAAATATTCTCCTCCCTCGCCCCAAACAGGGTTTCTCTGTGTAGCCTTGGCTGTCCTGGAACTCACTCTGTAGACCAGGCTGGCCTCGAACTCAGAAATCCGCCTGCCTCTGCCTCCCAAAGTGCTGGGATTAAAGGCATGTGCCATACAGAGAAACCCTGTCTCGGAAAAAACAACAACAACAAAAATAAATCAGAGTATGAAAGGAAAAGAAAAATGGAGAATATCGGGGTGGTGGTGGCACACGCCTTTAATCCCAGCACTTGGGAGACAGAGGCAGGCGGATTTCTGAGTTCGAGGCCAGCCTGGTCTACAGAGCGAGTTCCAGGACAGCCAAGGCTACACATAGAAACTCTGTCTTGAACACCCCCCCCAAAAAAAGGCATGTGCCACCACCACCCGGCTGAAAATACTCTTGACTTGCTCTGTCCTGGGATATATTAGACAGCTGCTTTAACAGGTCACTCTGGCCAGGCTGTGGTGGCATACACATTTAATCCCATAATTTGGGAGATAAAGACAGATAAATCTCAAAGTTCAAGGCTATCCTGGTCTACGTGGTGAGATCCAGGACAGCCAGGGTTACACAGAGAAATCATCTCTCCAAAAGCAGAACAAAACAAAACAAAATCAAAACAAACAAAAAAAGGCCATTCTGAATGACTATGTGAATAAGTAGTATCATGCAGTTCCAATCCTAAATCTCAATAAAGTGTATACATTCTAAAAGTATTTTGTAATCTAGGTGTAGTGACAGTATTTTAATCCATTGTGTTTTTCAGATTAATTAAGTCTTTATAAACTACAATAACAGGCATTTACTAACTTATTTTCTAAGTCTTTTCTTTGATACTCAAGAATCACAAGACAGAAAAAGACTTCAGAGAAAGATAAAGTGGGAACCAACACCAAGAGGACTCCAGAGTGTGTGAGAAGAGACCAGACTGCAAATTAGAAAGTTATCAGAACCCACTGCTGCATCCTGCATGAACTCTTGTTTCGGGCATCGCATGTTTGCAACAGGAGCTCAACTCAGTGAGAGAAATAATGGATATTAGTCTCAACGTGTATGGTCTTACGGTAACTGAAGTGACCATAGAGAGATGCTGAGTCATGTATGCACTTTTGAATAAAGGCCTCTTTCTCCAGTTGTGGAGCGTGTGGTCCGTTAAGAAGCAGAAAGGATGAAGACCTTCACTAAGAGACTCCACTGTGAGGGAGTAGATGTCCAGCCTTCAGGATAACTTCTGTACTGAACTTCTGTTACTCACAGAAGCTTGTCACCACGTTCAGTTTTGCTTGTGTGGAAAACTATGCTCCTGTGTGATTTATCATTTATCATGTTAGGGACAGAAAAAGGTTTGTCATTTGAAGACATAACTTGAAACTGGAAGCATGCATGATACATATTGTTCCTTAAAATATTTAACTTAATTTACATTTTAAAACACCAACTGACCATTAAACAGAATCACTGAGATGATAATTCGAATTTGTGCAGTAAATGTAACTTTTCTTCTGCCTCCCTAATCTGACCTAGATATTTGCTTCCCTTCTGCTACTCTTGCTGGACAAAACAGAGGTCTCCGTACTTACAACGTCACTAGGCCCAGCACATAGCAAAGTCTCTAGGTTGTAGAGACATTAGTGATGTCATCATAGCTCTGCCTCAGTATATCTTTTAGCATTTTCCCAACATGGCTTTAGGGCTATGTTTGTGGTACAGGTTAATCCATTTGTAAACCTACCTCTGAGACTTTAATGGTGGCCTGCAAAATAGCAGTAAACTTGTGCTATTCATTTGACTGAGGTCGACTTGTAGTGTGTGTGTTGATTTATTTAAAAACACAGAAATATTATGGGAATGTATTTTTGTTTTAATCCCAGGTATGGGCTATGCTGCTGCTTCTGATCATCCACAGCAGCTGACTGTGGCTTGTCTTCTGCTGTGGCCGGGCTGTGATTCTGCCAGCTGAAGATAGTTTATGTTGGAATTCTGGGACTCTTCAGAGGATAGATAAATGCTACAGGCCTGCTAGAAGACGGCTGATTGGCTGGCTGGCTGTTCTTGTGGTGGTGGTTTCTCAAGTCGTGGTGTACTAAAAGAAAAGAAGACATTGGATAGACTGACAACAAGATCAACCCTGCTTCAAGAAATTCCCCTAATCAACAGGAAGTAATCTAACAGATCAATGCCCCCTTTCCCTTCCAGCCTACTTTCTCTCCTACTTTTTTCTCCTGTTAGGGGTTGGTTGGAAGGGTGGTAGGAAAAAGAACCCATTAAAGCAGCGGAAAGTCCAGCTAAAGCAATTATTTCACAACTGTATGAATGAATATAGTTTGTTTTGTCCATGTGAATGAAAATCCTTTTCCAGATAAACTTATACTTTGATTATTTAATTATTCTCTTTGTAAAAAAAAAAAAACTCAATTGTTTTGTGTATAATTTTTGTTTTTAAATTATCTTAAGTCTTAATGGTCACATAATTTGAAAATTCTCTTCTTTAGTTTTTAAAATTAATTATTAAAAAATTCAAGTATTAGAACTGTCATTTCTAGAAGTCCCATATAGTTCCTTCTTGTATTGTCTTCACCTACTGCCTTTTAGTCTATCTCTTTGTTTCTGCTGTTGTTGTTTGTTTTGAGAAAGGTTCTTACAATGTAGCTCAGGCTGCCTTTGACGGCTCCTTCCACAGCATCTCAACAGCTAGGGTTATAGCATGTCTGCAAGTCTGGGTTTAGTCTTATTTCTTTACCTATCTTTTGTTTGTTTGTTTGTTTTTCGAGTTTAAAGACAGGGTTTCTCTGTGTAGCCCTGGCTGTCCTGGAACTCACTTTGTAGACCAGGCTGGCTGCAAACTCAGAAGTCTGCCTGCTTCTGCCTCCCAAGTGCTGGGATTAAAGGCATGCACCACCACTCCCTGGCTAGTCATATTGCTTTTAAAGTATACTAAAGCTATCCACTTGCTTGCCAATTTACATAGTTAAGGCCTTTGTGGGTTTGCTTCTGCCAATTCTTGTGCTTTGTGATCACTTTCCTTCTGTGTTTTATGATTTTTTTTACAAGTATATATGTATGTGGATTTGCGCATGCGTGTGTGCACATGCTTGCATGAATGTATGCATGTTCCTGTAGAGAACAGAGATTAGCATCAGGTGTCTTTCTCTATTGTCTTCTACTTCTTATTTTTGATGTAGGGTCTCTTGCTGCCCCGAAAGCTTGCTGATTCAGTCTAGCGAGCCAGCTTGCCCACTAGACTCTCTGAGGGTGCTCCTATCTCTGTCTCCCAAGCACTAGGATCACAGGTCGGTCACCACAACTGACAGTCCTGCCTTTGCCGAATATCTGAACTTAGTTCCTCAAACTTGTACAATGAGTACTTGACTCACGGAGCCCTCTCCCCAGCCACATAATTCGTAATTTTTGTTTGTTTGTTTGTTTGTTTTTCAAGACAGGGTTTCTTTATATAGCCCTGGCTGTCCTGGAGCTCACTTTGTAGACCAGGCTGACCTCGAACTCAGAAATCCGCCTGCCTCTGCCTCCCAAGTGCTGGGATTAAAGGCATGTGCCACTACCGCCCGGCCATAATTTGTAATTTTTGATAGTGACTTAGTAATTCTTGACATCTGTCTGTCGGATTTTTTTAACCTGGATTCAAGGCACCTTCCACCTCCGAGGGTTGCTGCTAACTTCTCCCAAACCCTCCAGAGCACTACCAATGCAGCATCAATGTAAACATCGTCTCACCTTGAGATTTTTTTTTTTTTTTTGGACTATGTGGGTAGTGTAAATTCAGGCTGTAATTCTCTCTGGGCCAGCTAATGGTTATAAACTTTGACAGGATATTTCTCCTTCAGTTAGTGCCATAGTAAAACACTGTGCGTTTTCTCAGAGTTCCCTTAGCAAGCAGGGAGTAGAGAGGGTTTAGTTCATGGCCACACTGAATGAGTGTACAGATTCACCCTCTGTTACAGTTTCACACAGAGTATATAGCATATCCTAATGCTACAGAATACAAACCACCCTTCACTATCTTCTGCATAAAACTACATCTGGTCTTTTAAATAGATTTTCTTTGCCCCTGATATAGTGCTAACTTCTATTGGCCCAGTGGAAAGATTGCAGGAGGATGGAGTTACCTTTGCTGTTCTGAATGTATTCTACCACTTCAGCACTCATGGCTTCTCTAACTCCAGGCAAACACCTCCTGGCTTGTAGGTGGCTCCTCCAGCGCCTTCTGCAGCCGGGAGCTTCCCCCGCATTGGCTTGGATTGTTTGTTCCTCAGACACTCGCCTGTGGACGACTTTCCTGTGCCCTAGTGTGATTCAAGGACTTCTTCCTTCACCTCTGCTACACAGTGAGTCATGGTTATAACCTCCTCAACAAGTTTTCCAGCCTGGGGCAGTAAAAAAGCAGTTCTTCCTGGATGTTTTATCTCACTGTCAGGGCTGGGTGGTAGTTCCTGCATCTATTTTCTTTCTAAGTGTTTATTTCTCACTAGCAATTTCTCATTAGTCAGACCTCCTGTTTCACTTGATAAGTCTTTATATTAAACTTTCTCTGTTCTTGGTATTGTGTTTTCCCTTTCTGATTCTCCATGAAGATATTTTTATCTGACAATTTCCTTCCCCATCAAGAGTCATCATACTATTAGCATTAGGTTTAGTTGCACTGAAATGAATCATATGAAAATGATATTTCTGCTAGACCTGGTCATATGCACCTATAATCCCTGACAGGCTGAAGCAGGAGGGTAACAAACTTGAGGTCTACTTGGTTTATATAGCAAATTCAAAGACTGTACAATATAAAGAGATCCCGCCTCAATTTTTTTTTTTTACTATTTTTTTTTTGTTTACAAGAAATAGTTCAATATAGGCAATTCAAAATAATTCAGAGTAGTATTTTTGGTGTAGTTCCTTCTACAAACTCTAATAGCACTTATCCCACTAATTGAAAATATCAATTTTTAAAATAATGTCACTTACTGTAAGATTGCAAACTCTTGGGAACATTTTTTAATCTTTTATAGCTCATGCTTAAATGGCTAGTTCAATTCATAGTTAATTACTGTGTACCCCCCAAAATAAAATATGCTTGTTGAACTGAGTAGTAGAATCTCATTTATCTCTTCAATCTTAAATTTATTTCTCTTCAGGGGTTATCAACACCTGCTCTATCTAATGCTTAAGTTCTGAAATGGACTAAATGAATGTGGTTCCTACTTCCTTAGTATATTGGAAGGCATATCACAATACTAAATGTGTTACTTCACATGAGAAACGAACTTGAAGAGCCATTCTTTTAATAATATGATTTGATTTTTCTTTTCTTTCTTTCTTTTTTTAATTTTGATTTTCCATGACACAGTTTCTCTGTGTAGTCCCGGAACTTGCTCTGTAGAAGAAGTTGGCCTTGAACTCAGAGATATGCTTGCCTCTGTCTCCAAAGAGTTGTGATTAAAGGCATGTACCCACCACCACCCCATGTTTGATTTTTCACATATAATTACTTGAAAAACACACAATATATTTAAATATAAAATACATTAAAACTCTTACTACTTACAAACAAAACTACTAATATTTCATGACATTATTCTTCACACTGGTGAACATTGGGAAAAGTAGGATTAGGTAAAAACTAAATAGTTATGAAAGCCGTAATCTTTCCTTTCCAACCAAAGGACAGCTGTGAAGTATTTTACTCTATCTTTAAATATTCCTTAAAAAATGTTTCTAATCACTGAATAACATTCTACTAAATGAAATGCCATCAATAATTCATCTAATTAATTACACAAGATATACAACTTATGTTTTAAGTTTTTACAATACAGTGGTATTAAGGCAAATGTTCTTAGAAATATTTATGTACATCGTTTATTGTTTCCTTAAAAGAAATTTGTGGAAACATATGCTGGGTCACAGCATATGAACATTTCCATGTATTTTTTTTGACTGTTGCCAAATTTCTGCCCAGAAATTTGCATTAATGTGTACTCCCAAATGAGAAAATATTTGAATGTACATTCAATACAGGGATGGATTCAAAGGAAAGTGAACAACTTAGTAGTTGGGAATATTGCCTTTTTGTTATATTTATTTTATTTTAGTAACACATATATGGTTTTGTATTTACTAGTCTGTATTCTTTTTTGATGTTAGGTCTCTATCTGTACTTTTTAAAAGAATTCAAAGCAATTAGAAATACCATCATTTGTGGTGTGGGTACTATAATGGGAGAAATTGAATCAATGTGTTTAGAAACTAATAATACATATGGGATTATCATATTTTACTTTTGCTTTCCTAAGTTTTTTTTTTGTTTTTGTTTGTTTTGGTTTGGTTTGGTTTGGTTTGGTTTTTCGAGACAGGGTTTCTCTGTGTAGCCCTGGCTGTCCTAGAACTCACTCTGTAGACTAGGCTGGCCTCCAACTCAGAAATCGAACTGCCTCTGCCTCCCAAGTGCTGGGATTAAAGGTGTGTGCAACCACTGCCCTGCTTGAGATAGAATTTTAAACTGTAGCCAGGCTAGTCTGGAACTCACCATATAGTTCAAGCTGCTCTAAACTTGGGACAATCTTCCTGACACCTCCTCCGAGGTGCTAGAATTACAGATTGAGTCACTGCACAAGCTTAGTTAAGTAGCTTAATGGTGTATTGATATGTAACTTTTCTTAGTGTTTCTTCCATTGAATTTTTTCCTTTTTTATTATTATTTTTTTTATTTTTGAGCTTATACAATGAGCTTATTTCCTCCTTGCCTTTCTGCCTTTCAAACTCTCCTAGATAAACACCCACCCACCCCCACACTCCCAAAAAAAAAAAAAAAAAAAACAAAAACCCAGCTTCTTCCTTGGTCTAAGTGACTGGCACAAACTTGTCCTTATTCTACCTGAATGGAATCAGAAGCCCAAAAGTGGTTTTGGGAAGGACAGAACCATCAGAGATAGAGGAGGAGAAAGTCCAGGGGCTGAAGAAGACTGTTTAGGTAACTGGAGTAAAGGCATTGCCCTTTTCCTGCTGGGATCCTCCCCGGACCCGGACCCTCGGGTCTGGCAGGAACAACCCAAGGCTCCCAGAGGGGAGCGAGGGCAGGTCTAGGCTAGTAAATGTTTAAGGCAGGGGGCTGGAGGCTGATCACAAAGGCTTGCATTCCTGAGAGATAACAGCGGAGTGAGCCTTGACCTCCTGCTAGCATGCTTGTAATTCATGCTGACTCCAGTCAACTTCTTAGGGACATCCTTGGACCTAGCATAGATCATTTTGCTCTTTGGAGCCATACTCTCAGGGACCCAGAAAATCACCAGGCCCTCCTCTTGCTCTCTTTGGTCTTGTGGGTTGGTTGTATTATAGAGGGAATGGCTAAGAAGCTTCTTGACAACTGTGTCTATGTGCCTTCTCCTTATGTCACCCAAGCAAATGAGCATCTCTTGCACTTCTTCCTTTCCCCTGGGATTGATGACTTGTGTGTCTTCATGTTAGTGAACCTCTTGAACGTACCATGAGAAACAGACATACTGGAGGCCATGTTTCTGGAAGCAAAAGAGAAACAAGGGGAGGTAATTGAAGAACAGAACTGCTGCCACTATCCGACTTGATTTGCTGTTTCAAAGCCAGCCTTATGATAAGCAACTTCTATACCTACTACTCCACAAGGCTACCCCCCACCCCAACCCACGGTTGTGAGTGGTTTTGAGTGGGTTCCATTTCACATGCTGCTTTTTAGCTCATAGCCCAGAAAAGGTGATTCTGAGCGGTACAATATATGTAATGAGTTCAGTGGTAGCAGCTTATTTTACTAGAATCTTAAAATAAAATTTAATACAAGCTATATTTTTACACGTAAGGATACTAAAATTAATCACTATTAGCTTTATCGAGATTTCTGACACTTAAAGTCACTTCAACTGAGGTAGCATTTTTATGGAGCTAGAAGGGGGATTTTTTTTCTTTTTTTTTGGTTTTTTCAAGACAGGGTTTCTCTGTGTAGCCCTGCCTGTCGTGGAACTCACTCTGTAGACCAGGCTGGCCTCAAACTCAGAAATCTGCCTGCTTCTGCCTCCTAAGTGCTGGGATTAAAGGCGTGCATCACTACCGCCCGGCTAGAAGGGGGGATTTTAAAGTAAGCGGCTGGTTTAGGACCAGAGGTACTCATCTTATGAGCAAGGTAACTTGACAAGGAATTAATAAAAAGACAGCAAATGTTAATTTGCTAGGCTGATGCTAATGAGCACCAAGGGCTTTTAGAAGAATTTGGATGTCAGGGGAACAGAACTCCTGAGGGGATACAGTTTTTCAATATACCTAATCTTGACGTAGTAAGTAAATATTTACAACAGAAACCTACCTCATGCAAAGATAATACAATATATATAGGAAACTCCACAGTTCTTAGCACTGTACAATCTGGTATTGGAAACAAGACTCAGCCATGAAGACTTTAAACATTAAAATGAACTAAGTCAGCAAGGTGCTACACAGCAGAACATAACCATTGTCTTGGTTTAGTTTGTCTCAAAGCAGAGAACTTGAAAGCCATCAGATCTGGGGTTGTCCAAGTCTGGCTTTGCTGAAGTTAGTATGGCATGGCCCCATGCATATTGCCTAAAGGATTCCATTTACATTTTGGTTTATGCCTTGAAATAATATTACTGAAGGTTATGCCACTCAGACACTTTTTAATGCTTATCTAGTATTTGACATCTAAAAATATTTCCTGGATCCAAGTGGTTTCAGAGTCTGAAAGAGTAAGTAAGGGTTTCTTTTTAAAAAATGTTTACATATAAAAATTACGACCCAGGATAATTTAATTTGATGAGCCTTAAAAAATGTTCTTACTGTCAAGTAAAGCAGTTGGTATACTTTTGCTTCTGAATTTCATAGCCTTGCCTTTAAGGCATCTTTAAAATGTAAACAAAACAAAACAAAAACCAACATAAACAAACAAAGAAAAACAAAACAAAACTTTTTTTTTTTTAGCAGGAGCCAATAATTATGTCAAATTATATGCTAAGTAAAATTTGCTTTTATTGAGAGTTGTTTTCATTTATTTCATCTTACCTATTGCTTATATAATCTACACATTACATCAGAAGAAATAAAACTCCATTTTTCTTGAAATTTATATGACATACACATGACCTGTGCTAGTCTTACGTACTTTCTTATTTTTACTTATTTATTTGTTTGTTTATTTATTTATTTATTTATTTATTTTCTTTTTGTTTTTTGAGACAGGGTCTCTCTGTGTAGCCCTGGCTGTCCAGGAACTCACCCTGTAGACCAGGCTGACCTCGAACTCAGAAATCCGTCTGCCTCTGCCTTCCAAGTGCTGGGATTAAAGGCATGCTCCACCACTGTTAGCATCCAGAACCTGCCTGCAGCAGATATGTGGGCGGGTCCAAATGATGGGTTTTGAGTCGCGGCAGGAAGCGTCTGCAGACACCAGGCCCAGGCAGTTTCATGTGTAAGAGGTTTAATTGGAAGGGGGGTAGGGGGGTAGCAGCGCAGGAAGAGAGAAGGGGGAGAGAGAAGAAGAAAGAGAGGAAGATGGAGGAAAGTACCCACATATTTATATGTGTGGTGACGTAGCAGTCCAGGTAAAGGTGGGAGCTGAGCCCAATGGATTCTGGGAATATGGTCGCCGTTGCCCTGGTGACAGGTCTGTGGACCCGCCCACATATCTGCTGCAGGCAGGTTCTGGATGCTAACAACCACTGCCTGGATTTCCTTATTATTTAAAAGCAGTGTTTGCAGATTACCAATCATCAATTGACAGCTGTCCTCAGCATAAGGTTGTATGGTCTTCATTCTTTCTCATACTCTGAAATGAGGTTCCTTACTCCTTGATCTCTTTCTCCCTTGAACAATCTAAGGATGACTTTCAACTGTTTTAAACTGATGGCACCCAGGAGGCCTAACAATATCATGCACAGGAATCAGAAACCTGGATTCCTGCCACCCCCAACCCCGGCCCTGTGGAATTGTTCTGCTCTCTGCTCACCTCTGCCTTCTTTGCTCATCAACTCAGGTGACAGTCCTTTCCCTAGAGAGGACTGCTTACATGAAAAGGTTCCTTCAGATGCCCTCTGCTTCCCTGTACTTTGCTAACTTCTGACAATCTCCTCAGTAAAATCCTCACCTCTTTGCTCCATGAAAAGACACAATATTCTTGAATGCAGCTTGGAAACTAGAAACCAGTGTATCAGTGCAGCTCATTTCACCCTTATGAGCTCCCCAGATGAGCAAATCAGGCTGCGGAGCGTTGGTCATGGCATGTGCTTCTGCAAAATGGGAAGTTCATGGTGTTTATAAATACAGCCACCCTTCTGGTTCTGAAAGTATTCATTAAAATGGAGGAAACAGAAAAGGTACCCTAAGTATGACTATCCAGTCTTTTTTTTCTCCTTGTCTTTTGTGTTCTGCTAGATATACATAGACATTCCTGTTCTATCTACAATGCTGTATGTAGCCTGCCTTTGTCTGTTAACATTATAGCATAAAACTTTTTATGTTATTATATGGCCTATTTTATTTTATGAAATATTTTACTAAAATTTTGGACAACAAAAATGCTAGCACTGGGGTTGAAGAAATGGCTCCAGTATTCAGAGCACTGAATACTCTCCTAAAGCACTAAGGTTGGATCCCCAGCTCCCACATGCTAGCTCACATCTGCCTGCAACTCCAATACTTTCTTCTGACCTACTCACACATTTTTAAAAAGTGGTGTACAGACCAATGCAGGCAAAACACTCATACCAGAAAAAAAAAAATAAAAACAAAAAAGCAAAGCTAGCACCCAATGCTAGCCCTCTAACCCTTGGAAGGAACTCAGATTAGAAGTTCTTTTTAAAATACATCTATACTAATTAAACTTTCCTTTATTCAAACTACTAAAATGTAAAACATATACATTAAATAATTAATTATAAGTATGTAATTTATATGACATAGGATTTAGATCTCAATAAAATTTTAATTTAAAAATACAATAAAAGTAAACACAAATTCTTCCCCTCAAAATAATTATATATATTTGTATGTGTGTCAGTGTGTTTGTTTTAAACAGGGTCTCAGTATGTGACTCTGGCCGACTTGGAAGTCACTCTGTACACCAGGCATGACATTCAGAGATTTGCCTTCTTCAGTCTCATAAGTGCAAGGATTAAAGGCATGTGCCATCTTGTTCAGCCCAGAATAATTATATTTTTAATGATGAATACTACAGCTGAAATTTGAAATATTATTTTGTATTTTGTCATTTGTATTTTACACTGTCTACCTTAGATGTTGGCTTCAAGATTTCATTTTTGTTCTCTTCAGATATACTTGCAAAGCCAAGCAGGAGTTACAAGAAACAAGTTTGCTCTTAACTTGAATAGAAATCTAAACTTATTGTAGGGGTTAGGCAAAGGTGCCCCAGAGATCAACAGGAGGCAAAAACACCCTTGAAGGCAGTGGTCAAGACCTCTTTGGGGATCAAACTACCTTTTCACCGGGGGTAGCATATTAGATATTCTGCATATCAGACAGTTACATTACGATTCATAACAGAAGCAAAATTACAGTTATGGTGTAGCAACTAAACTAATTTTATGGTTGGGAGTCACCACAACCTAAGGAACTGTATTAAAAGGTGGCAGAATTGGGAAGGTTGAGAGCCACTCCCTTATGGGTTTCAAGGGGAAAAGAGGACCATAGGGTGGTAGGCAAGTAGATAAGAAATCAGAGATAAAGGCCTAAAAGAAGTCTGGAGTAGGTGGCCCTGAATTGAGGTCCAGATAGGGGAATTCCAGGTGCAGACCTAACCAGTGTCAGCAAATGCCTCTGAATCAGAGCAACCCCGAGGCCAAAAGTCTTCTGAAGAGGAGGCGCCAGTTCCAGCAGAGAGAGACCAGTGTTGCCTCTAGGCTAACCGGAATGGCTCCTTAAGAGCTTTGTGATTTCAAGATGATCAGAAATTTTGCATGAATGCATCCAGGGTTGAGAAGTCTTAGTCATCCCAGATTGAATCTGGTGTTGTCCTGAATGAATGAGGATGTGGATTCTGATCTACAGGACAAAAAAAGAAAAGATTTTTGTTTTTCTACCAATGTTCACTGTCGCTATAGAAATACTATAACCATAAAGATTGCAAGCATTTTTTTATCGCTTCATAAATGACATTACTAATCAATTTTTTGGAGGGAGTTCCTCCCCAACCACACAAAGTGTAGGGTATTTTTGTGTTTTAGATCTTTAAAGGCTCTTGGAAATAGACTTAGCCCAATTCCTTTGTCTTATAGATTAAAAGGCTGAACGTTCAGAATGCAAAACAAATCCTTCAGAGACTCAGACTTGAACCTAGGGTAGAATGAGGGATCTTTACTCCTAGGCAATGTCTCTCCACTTTCTTGGAGTGGGATTAGTTGAGGCCACACTGAAGTGGTAGCATACAGATGAGATGGCAAACTCTGCCAGGAGCCTGATAGCTGTCCATTCCGTGGAAAGAGGTAGAACCCGATAATGATCACATGCAGACTGTGAGAAAGCTGGGTTTGCTACAATTCACTTGTGATGGTGGGCTTTCAAGTGTAATTCACCAGTAATAAAACATTGTTACTGACCAAGCTTCTCAAGCCCCATGGCACATTCTTCAAAAAAAGCAGAGCAATCCTTATCATATTATAAGAAGACAGCCCATTATTTCTTCCCGTGTGTCTTCCAGAGTTCCCACAGTGGGACTGTGGAGACATACTTTGACCTACATCTCACTCTTTCTATAACATGACTGCGATGTAACGCAGAAGGACCAGCACAAACGACAAAATATGATTTAAAGGGTCAGAAAGATGGTGAAACCGAAGGAATGTACATTGTGCAAGCGATAATTTACATAAGGCTCTATACTAACACGAGAAAAACCAAGTGGGTGTCTTTCCTTTCGTGAAAACTCATTATGGAATAGTGTCTGTAGAGTTTACTGTGATGCACACAGAATCCACAGATTCTTTCCTCGTCATCCCATACAAGCTGGTTGAACATTTGTTATAAGTGTTATTGTCATCCGAATGCTTCTCCTATTCACTAACTTAGACACAATTGAAGCAATTTTAAAATCCCACTCAGGGAAAATAAAACTGCATTAGAGGAAAACATGTTTACTTTGATTTATTTTTATCAATACATTTTAAGTATACACACATACATGCATACTTCTGATTACTTTTTTTGTTCAACAATGGTAAAAAAAAACTATACATTACAATTTTTTGGTAAGGGAGTCAAACATAATTTTTATCAGGTAACCTGACCAAGTTTTATGTCTCAAATTTATTATAAGAATTTGTTTTATTTATTATAAAAATACACATGTTGACAGTTTCATCTAGCAAATATGGTGTGGAATCATCAGGCCTCCAATGTTGAAGTTAAAGTTCAGAAGTGGGGATACCAGAGCGTTAGTGGTCAACGTGGTATCCTGGATAAGTCCTAACAGGATCAAGTGTTCTTGGAGGAAGTTCCCTAACTCATTACTAGGCCCTGGATATTTTAAGAGCAGTAACTTGAATTTGTCTGAGTACCCAGATATGGTCAGATCAAGGCATAGGTCATGCTTTCCAAATTCCTATCTAAATGCACAGACTTAGAATCAGGCCTTTATTGTAGTGGGCAGGACTGGAGCTATGACATCAGCAGGACTGTGGTCCCTGCCAGGCTCATTATTGCTTCCTGTGAGGTCAAGGCACTGAATTCTTCAGGCTCCCAGTGTTTAATGTGTAATGGTCTCAACTCTGAAGGAACAGGGGTGACACCTCGAACACGAAGTTGCTCTAATGGTGAGCAAGATGATGGTGACAACAACATAGGGTGATGGTGAGAACAAAAAGAAAGCAGTTGCTAAACTCAGAGCAATTAGAGGACTTGTGCTGCTGTCATGGGACTTTCTTCCAGAGATCAAAGGCCACCAGCAAGAGGGCTCCATAGGTATATGTGCTTACCAACAAACCTGGTGACCTGAGTTCCATCTCTAAGACCCAATATGTGGAAGTAGAGAATAGTTCCCACAAGTCATAGAGGCCTCCACATATGCACTGTGGCACACAGTCCTACCATAAAAATATATAATAATAATAATAATAATAATAATAATAATAATAATAATAATAATAAATAACAACTAAAATGAGAGCTAGAATGTGCTCTGGTAGAGCGGGAGAAAAAATAAAGAGTGGAATATAATAAAAACTTAGGCTGTAAAGTCTTGAGGACATTGTTGATTCACCTCTACCCTAGAGGTATATGGACCTAATAGATAGGGCACTTGTTTCTGTTCAGCATATGAAGTGGTACCTGGCAAATGGCAGACTGTTAAGAGATAAGCGTCATCCATCCCTTAACAAATAGAGTATCCCAACCCAGAGACATATTGAGCATAGTGAAATGTCCCCACTAGCTCTGTGTCTTCAGCTCACCTGTTTGTTGACTCAGCAGATGATTGACCCTCCCTATTTTTCCACTCTTTACACTACAGGAACACAAGGTCTCTTCAGTATAATCACGTGGATCATGTTTCTGCATAACAATCATGTGTAGATAATACTTCATCTTTTTGTTTGTTGTTGGAGACAGGCTTTCTCTGTGTAGCCTTGGCTGTCCTGGAACTAGTTCTGTAGCCCAAACTCTGTAGATCAAACGCACAGAGATCTGAGTACCTTTGCCTCCCAACTATTGGGATTAAAGGTGCGCACCACCCCCACCCCCAGCAAACAAAGACTAATTAAATTCATCATAGTCTGTATTTGTAAATTCAATGATTTGTTTCTTCTCTAACTGTAGTTATGGGAGAGATGGACACAATGTTTGTGAAATGGAATGTCCCTTTTCTCTCTGGTCAGAACCAGACTACCTTTCTCATAACCAGTGCAGGCAAACCAATGAAATGCGTATATAAACAATGAATACTTCTTCCACAAGGTCTCTTTGTTTTCACTTCAGCTCTATGATTTCAGTCTGGAGAATCCAGCAGACCTAGGAGACAGTGGAGCCAACAAAATGAGAAAGCCCAAGTCTGAATAACCAATTGGAATAGAATTTGTATCCTTTCTCACCATGCAGTCTACACTAGTGGGCTGGGATCCAAATAAGAGATGTGTCTTTATTATATCATGCCACAGAAATTTGGGGAATTAGCAGACTATCCTGGTTAACTTAGTGTTCATCTCACTTCTGCTTTTGTTTTGTGTGTGTGCATCTTGCATGAGATGTTGGAAGGGTTGTTTTATGTTGACATGGTTACCCCCACACTTTCCTACTAGTCATTCATGTTACAGTACATAGATGGATGGATGGATGGATGGATAGGTAGACAGACAATCAATCCCATGTCTAAGTATCTAATGTCTCCATCCTTATTGCCTATACTTTACTGGTTAGAAGGCTGTTTTGCCCATTCAGTTTGCTGAGACAATCTCCGCTCTTTTTCTCCTTGTCCTCACTTTTATTCCCGAAGCATATGCTGAATAATCTCTCTGATATGAAAATTTGGTTTTTATCCCTCTTTTGCATAAATTTCATGACTCTACAGCACCTCACATATAATAATGAAATAAATTAGCATACTCTTAAACTTTTTTTTTTTTTTTGAGCTCCTTACTCATTGTCTTCCTTAATGTCTTAGATGGCTTAACTCTACCCAAGTATGATCTCAAACACTTGGGTTTCAAGGCCCTCCTAAAAAGAGTTGTGGACTGCACAAATGGGCCATCTACTCTTTTGGTGACTGGAGAAGTGATTTAGATTGACAATATATGCATCGCTACTAAGTGAGGTAATACATGAAACACAGGCAATTACCTGAACAGTTGTTATAGCTACCATTTTTCAAAGTGTGTATTTAATCTTGTGGTTAATAAGTAAAATTTTACTCAGATGTTAACTATTTCTACTATATTTTTTAACACTGGGTGCTAGAATATAACCTTTGTTTTATACATCAGGGTCTATGGATTTTTATGCCTGGATATTTATAGGTGGCTGTTCTAGCCATTGCTAACTATTTGGACTTCTTTGAATGGATAATGACACTAATTTTCTTACATGCAGGAGATTTTGTGGTTCAAACCGCTTATGCTTCATTCTGGGCTACAATGACCAGAAGGTTATAGGCATCTTTTCCATTTTCTTTAAAATTACAAGACCATAAAGAAGCCCAGGACACACAGAGGAGATGGATCTTTCTAACACCAAGAAACTGGAGACAATGCTGAGCCCTCTCCTTGCTTTCTTGGCTGCTTTGCTTGGTGAGTGATTTTGTAGGTGGCCTTTTCCACAGCAGAGCTCCTGGGTCCCTTTCCTGGCTTCCTGGGTGTTGAAAGGCAGATGTGGTGGCAGCAATTCGGTCTTGCTGGAATCACTCTTGTGGTGGCCTCAATGTGACTGTACTGTGTAGTCTTCTGAGAGTCATTCTTGCTAGGCCAGTCTATAGCTCATTCTGGCTTTTCCAAGATGTTATCCTAATTCCCTAACCCTTCCCATCTTAAGGTGGTACATTGGCTTGTTTCATTCACTGAGTCTTAACTCATACAAGCTTCCGGAAGTCAGCCCAACTCATCGAGGCTCTGAGAAACAGTGCTGCTGCAGGGAACAGCTGCTTTTGATTCCATTCTACCACCCTGGGCTCCTCCCCCTTGTCAGGTTCCCCTTGGTTAGGAAGCCTTCACCAGCTCAACTGAGTCAGACTTTTCCTTTCTTTCTTTTCTTTTTCTCTTCCTTTCTTTCTTTCTTTCTTTCTTTCTTTCTTTCTTTCTTTCTTTCTTTCTTTTTCTTTTTTCTT
>NW_022196894.1:48066912-48072799 GCF_008632895.1 Mastomys coucha | reverse complement strand
CAGAAATCCACCTGCCTCTGCCTCTGCCTCCCAAGTGCTGGGATTAAAGGCGTGTGCCACCACCGCCCGGCTGACTTTTTCTTTCTTTTTCCTCTTCAGACACACCTCTGCACTGGTGCTTCTTATCACCAGATAGGATAGTAAGGATCAAGTTTTGTGATAGAAGGTAAGTGTTACTTACCTTCAGGTAATTAATTATATTGGTAGAGTGACGAAATGAATGAAAGTGGAAAAAATGAAAATAACACGAAATAAAAGAAGCAAGTAGGCAGGCAACTCCAGTAAAGAAACTCAGAAACACAAGGAAGGACGTATAGTGTTCGTATACAACAGTGCCGGTCTAGGTTTATGTTCATGAGGCACTAGGAGTTTAGTCTGTTTTTCAACTTTAATTTAATTTAATTTCTTTCTAGATACTCTAGCTAAGAGATCCATATAGTCTAGATCAGAGACCATCATTTTTTTTTCCTGGAAGAAGACAAATAATAAATATTCTAGGCTTTGGAGCCATACATAATGTGACAAATAACAACTTTCTTGAGAAAGCAGCCATACATATATGGGCAGATATAAGAGAAAGCTAATGCACCAGGGCTCATTAAACCCCTTGGTCTAGGAACACTGGAATTCAAATTTCATAAGACACATACATGTCACACTCTTCTTTTCATTTGCTTAAGCATTAAAAGATGTACAAATCATATTGAAATACCCAGTGAGAGAAAGAAAGAGCAGATTAGGTCTTTGGACAGGCAGTCGTTTGTGAACCCTGGTCTAGAGGATTAAGGAAAGGTCTGAGTTTGAGGTATGAAGTACGTTTGATTTTAGTTAATTAATTTATTTCAGGATTATTTTTTTTAAATTTATGTGCCAGTGTTTCTGTGTCTGCATGCACATATTCCTGTAGTCACTGGATACTCATGAAAGACAAAAGAGGAAGTTGCATGCTCTGATGTAAGCTGCTGGATATGGGTGCTGGTAACCACATTCTAGCCCTCTGGAAGAGCAGCAAGCTCTCTTAACTGCTATACCCCTCTTTACTTCTTATTGAAGGTACTGTGGAATTGAACCTAGGGCTTCACACGTGCATGGCCAATACCCTATCACTGAGCTAGATCTCTAGGTAGTACTTTGTGAGACTTTGGTTGTATTTCCATTTTTTTTTCCTATATAAAAATGAAGCTTATAACACATTTCTGATAGAATTAATTCTGACATAAACAATGCTGGTTAAAGACTCTGAGACCTCAAGGACAGGCCTAGATCACATATAAGTCTCTGCAGAGTCACAGAGAGGGGACTATTTCAATATGTCATAACTAACCTATGACAGTAATGTCCTGAAGTTCTATGTATCTGACAAAACTCCTGGTGGTCAGGATGTAGCAAGAATATATTCTCCATGCAATAATATGTCCATTTATAACATGATAGGTAAAGAGGCACAAATAATATGTGGAAGTTCAGCACACTCTATTTTTGTTCCTATCCAAAAATGGACAAATCACCTTAATTATAGTATTCAATAAAACAGATACCAAGAGATTATAGTCCTACTCATTATACCTGTGCTCGTTTCTAGAAGAAAAACATTCTTGTACCTTTTGAAAGACTCATGGAATTAGAGAGGTGGAAAGGACATCGTTTACCACCCCCAATTCATAATTGAGAAAATCATAGGCACAGAACTGTCAAATGGCAGTTACCAATCGGGCTGAATAAGGGTTTGAGGGGTCACAGCTAGGGGTAGATCCTGCCTCTGAGTACCACTGCTGTGCTCCTCCTACTTAATCAAGAAGTAGAATCAATTTCATAGTTTGTTTTAATAAAAATTGCCTAAGAGTAAATCTAACCACAGATTTATAGTTTAATTGCATACATTTCTATGGGGTACAAAAGATTTGTCTTTATGATATATAAACTATACAATTTAATGTTACATAAACTCTGATACAAAACACATAGAGATAAAGCATAAATATTTTGAACTTATCGTACATATATTTTTACTGATAACATTATCTACTACCCAAAGTCCTGAGATGTGAAACCATAGTGGGAAAGGAATGGATAACCTGTGACCCTAAAGAACAGAATGAGGCCAGAAAGAGAAAATAGTCACACATGCGCACACACATATGCACAAATACACATGAGCTACTTTCTGCTGTTTTTCTACTGTATTTAAGAAGTTACAGAAAAACTTCCCACTTAGTTTAAGCATTCAAGCCTTTCCCTTTTATTTAAAACTGTACATTTATACTGAATTGTACACACACACACACACACACACACACACACACACACACACACACACACTTCGTATGGCTCTGTTAACACACCACAAGATGCCCTATCCTGTCCTCATTCAAAATTGAAATGCTCTGACTCCCATACCTCGTCTCCATAACACTCATCTCATTTTTCATTCCATGGAAATAACTTATTGACTGTGTTTATTGTCTATTGTATTTACCCCCTGATCTGCAACATAAGCTCCATGGCTGCTGTCTTCCTTTGTTTTCCTCTCTGATTTAAGAAGGCAGAACAATCTTTGAGCATAATAGTTACTCGAGGAATGTTTGTCAAATCAGTGAAGTTGAGAAAACAAGGAATAGGGCATTTGGAACATCTTGATATATTATTAATTTTTTAGAAATTGTTTTAGAAAATATAGGAAAAGATTGTAACAATATAATTGTAGAATGCCAAAGAATACAGGTGCTACCACATGCTGAGGCTCATATGAAGGGCTTTGTATCCATTGCCCTGTAGTTCTCACTAAAACTATTATTATGTTCAATTTATAGTTGGTGAAAGTGAGGATAGATAGTTTGTCAAGATCTATACAATTGATAAAGGGTGGACCCAGAACTTACAACTCCACATCTTTTTGACTCCAAAGCCCATGGGTACAATCATTGCTCTGGGATAAAGTACTGAGAGCAAGCTCTATGATCAAGAGAATAGACGGAGCCATGCCAGCCTCCAGACCTCTCTTTTTCTTAAAGTTGCTAGCTGGACTTCTGTGCCTTCTGTGACATACCCATAGATTCATACTGAAAAGATTTGGATTTCTTCAGTTGTAATCTTCTCATTTACCACACAGCGTGACTCTTGCTATAGCTAGAAGGGTCCCCTAAAATAATTTTTAATCAAAAGAAACTTAGCAGCCAGGCACGATGGTTCACATCTGTCGATGTGGAACTGAAGAGCTTGAAACACCACGGTTGTTGTAAGTTCAAAGCTAGCTTGGGCTCCAGAGTAAGATACTGTCTCACAACAAAACAAAATCAACAAACAAAAGGAGGTTAGCACTGTTTCACTCAGTGATCAACCAGTCCTCGAACCACAGAATTTAAAATATCAGTGCTTGTCATCTTGCTTGGACACTGGAAAATGGCTTGGCAAGCTAATCCTCGTAAAGTAGACATACTGGGGCAGCAGGTAGCAGGGCTGCCTCCACAGCACACCTGTCTGTGTCTGTAATTACCTAAGGGCCATGTAATAGAAAGCAATTTGCCCCCTGAATATAATCATAAGCATGTTTCTCTTTCGCTCTCACACTTCAAAGTGTGCTGACATTTTCCCACGTATACTTCTCCTTTACTTACAAACAGAATCACGGAACCTTATTTACCATCTTCATGGGTCAACAGGCAATATCAGATACCATCCCCAATCAAAATGGATATGGAGTAGCTATGAAGATAGAAAGGGGGCAGGGATACAGGACAGAGATGCTGTGAGATCACATGCTAGGGACTTAGGGGACTTATAGGCCAGAAAGAGGAAAGTTCCATTCAAAGAGGTTGGCCATGGAGAAGTTGACATTAAGTAAGGGGCCTCAGTGGATCCTGATCGTTCCACTTTTCCCTCCCCACATCCTCAGTCCTTCTCTTCACTCAACGGGAATAACAGTAATTACTGAGAGGTAGCAGTTTCTAAAGAATCAGAAGAGAAAGTAAATCACTGTTAATAAAGTCATTTGGAAATTGCTACCGAGGATTTTCACTCATGTCGAAAATGTCAGGATGTGTCACAGGGCTGCATCACACACGTTATCATTCAAATAAGAATCCCAACCATGAAACCCCTCAGAAAACACAGCTTATTTATGGAACAATTACTTCTGTAGTCAAGCCATTCTTAAGCTCAGGTATTCATAAACGTCAGTGGGGTTGGATACTTTCTTAATAGTCATGGATTTCTCCACATGCCCAAGTCAGGCATTTGAATTTTTTAAAAAGTCACAATTTTTAAAAAGTGATTTTTACAAAAATCATTGTTGATTCTGATAAACACTTGGAAAAAAAACTATAAGACTTTAAAATACAAAGGATGATGCAACACTGGAGTTAAATTGAGTCTCTCTGTCTATCTGTCTCTGTGTCTACTCCCCCCGCCTTGTGTGTGTATGTGTGTGTGTGTGTGTGTGTGTGTGTGTGTGTGTGTTCATTTGCCCATACAGATGCATACAAAAACTGGAGGCCATAGGCTGACAGGAAGCGTTTCTCCACTATGGCTCTCCATATTACATTTTGAGATTGAGACTGATCCTGGAGCTCAGAGTTCAGGCTAGACTGATTGGCCATTGAGTGCTCCAGGATCATCCTGTCTCTGTCTCTCAGAATGGGCTTACAGACGCATGCTGCCATGCTCTGCTTCTATGTAGTTACTGGTGATCCAAATCAGTTCCTCATTTTTTGTATGGCAAGCACTTTACTCACTGAGCAATCTCCTCAGCCTTCCTCCACAAAAACTGAGTTCTTGATATACTCCTGACACATATTGAGAAAGCTAAACGAGTCAAGTTGCAGGAACATACACTCTGGAATTTCTAGTGTTACTTAAGTAATTAGTAATAGCACTATCTTTTGTAAAGAAAAAGATGTTTTGTTTATCCTATTAAATTTCAGCAATATTTAAAGAATGTTCGCCCAAATCCCTCAAGCATTTTAATGGCATTTCTCAGAAGATAAAATTGCTATGTGTCATCCTAAGTACCATAGGCTGGACAGTGAACATCACTCTATACAACAAGCCATATATAAGAGCTAGTTTTTTTTTTTTAATCAGTTGTTTTGTGGTCAGGAACTGTTTATATATTGATGATCATGTTTAATTCTCAGAGTAAGCCTTAAAAGTAGGGCCCATTTTTATCCCCATTTTCCATTTTAGGGAACGGAGACCCCAGGATTAGGAAGTATAAGGCGTTTGTTCAAGGTCATATAACTATGAAACAGCAGAGCCAGTGCTCGTTCAAGAACTTTCTGATTCCAGACTCCTCAGCTCTTAAGCTTCTGCTCATATGGGAAGCTTTGGTAGAGACAGACCCCATGAAGATGCACAGATAACGAAAATACCCAATACAAATTGCATAGCTTACTGCAAATATACACTCCCCGTTGAATAACAAGTCTATTCCACAAGAAATGACATAAAATCAAAATGTAATTATGCTTCTCCCAAATATAAATGAAGCCTCAAATCTACATCAATATCCAGTGTCTGTCAATCCCGTCAGACACGCTTCAACTGTGGAAATTGCCAGTCATGTTGCCAGCATCTAAATGCTTTCGCCCTGTGTGGTGATCACCTGAAACCTCCAGATGAGTGTTTCCTGACCAACATTCTCGTAACACTCAGTACCTATATATTTTTAATTAAAAGGTTTATATTATCCTATATATAGTTCTATGTAAAGCCTAAATACATTTAGCCTCTTATTGAAGTGTCTGAGGCATGTAGAATAATCTGTCTCTATCACTCAGAACTACACACGAGCCCAAGAGTCTGAAAAGAATGATAGCAGCCAGAGGCGGTGGTGGCACATGCCTTTAATCCCAGCACTTGGGAGGCAGAGGCAGGCAGATTTCTGAGTTCG
>NW_022196894.1:48060310-48066901 GCF_008632895.1 Mastomys coucha | reverse complement strand
AAAAAAAAAAAAAAAAAAAAAAAAAAAGAAGAAGAAGAAGAAAACATACAAAGGACACATCCTAAAGTTCCACTTTGTTTTTTCTTAGCATTCAAAGCCAACCCAAGAATTAAGAATCTCACAGCCCAGCATTTTCTTTGCTGACTGAGGTAATGCTCTCTTCTCTTCCAACCTGAAGTGCCCCAGGCCATGAGGTCTTCTAGTCTATTCCCCCACCCCACCCCCATCCCCAGTATTTCAGGGTGCCTTGCTTGCTCTTCTGCAGTTCTGAGGAACATTTTGTGTTATATTGTACTTTGCAGATATTTATTTATTTATTTTTGGTTTTTCGAGACAAGGTTTCTTTGTGTATCCCTAGCTGTTCTGGAACTCATTCTGTAGACCAGGCTGGCCTTGAACTCACAGAGATCCACTTGTCTCTGCCTCCCCAAGTGCTGGGATTAGAGGTGTGCACCACCACTTACCAGCTACAGCTGTTTTTGCTACTGAAGCCCAAGGTCCTTTAGCGTAGAGACTTTGTTTGGTGTCTCTTGTGATAGCCATAGATGCTGGCCCAAGGAGGCCCGTAAGAAGTGTTGCATGGATGAATGAATGAATGAACGAATGACCAGGAAACACACAGGCTCCTGGAACTCTACCCTTCCTTCCATGTTCATCTGGGCAACAGTCTGAGGTTTACTGATCAATAGGAAGAAAAATACTTTGCTCATTGCTTTCTTAGGTGATGACCAAGATTTCATTTCAGTTCGGCTCTTCTCTGTGCTTTACTTTGAAAACCCAACGTAATTCCAAGCTATGAAGGGCTGCGTACACTGAGCCTTACAACTAGGACGGCAACGGATGGTATGCTAGTGGGGTAAGAAACTGAGGGACTTTTGGCTACCAGCTTTTCACCTTTGAACAGAAAATTTTTTTTTTTTTTTTTTGGTTTTTCGAGAGAGGGTTTCTCTGTGTAGCCCTGGCTGTTCTGGAACTCACTCTGTAGACCAGGCTGGCTTCGAACTCAGAAATCTGCCTGCCTCTGTCTCCCAAGTGCTGGGATTAAAGGCATGAACCACCACCGCCCGGCTCACACAACTGTTTTGTACTGAGACAGGAACTCTTGAGGGCCTGGCACTATCCAAGAAGTCTAGACCATCTGGCCAACAAGTCCCAGAAAGCCACCTAGCTCTGTCTCCCTGGCATTGGGATTCTAAGAACACCAAAAATATTTTCTAGCCAGGTGGTGGTGGCGCATGCCTTTAATCCCAGCATTTGGGAGGCAGAGGCAGGCGGATTTCTGGGTTCGAGGCCAGTCTGGTCTACAGAGTGAGTTCCAGGACAGCCAGGGCTACACAGAGAAACCCTGTCTCGAAAAAAAACAAAACAAAACCAAAACCAAAAACAGTTGTGTGGCCTCCACATGCATGGGCACACATGTGCAAATGCACCTGCACATATACACACATGTTCATTCAGACACAGGGATACACACACACACACACACACACACACACACACACACACACGCACACATGCACAAACACATGCACACATGAACAGAGGTATGTCTGGAAAGGATGAAGAATGGGACTATATTCAGAAATCAAAATTTATAAGTAACAACCTATGTCAATCTACACCACTGACTTAATTATGGGGCAATGAAGACTGAAAGGATCAAGACGATTATACTCCAGGTGCTGAAGAAGCTTCAAGAGGTTTCTTTGTTCTATCTAAAACTCTCTAGGCCAGTTTGTATGACATCTTCACCCTCCTTTTCTCTGTTTGGCCATGTTTTAGTTAGTGCTCTATATCTGTGAGGAGACACCATGACCAAGGAAACTTATACCAGCAAGCATTTAAGTGGGGGTTGGGCTTACTTGCAGTTTCAGAGGGTTAGTTCATGATCTTCATGGTATGGCAGTAGGCAGGCTGCAATGCTACTATGTCAGGAGACGTAGCTGAGAGCTTAGGACTGACCCACAACTTTCAGACTAGGGGTGGGGAATGAGAGAATTAGACTGGATCTGATGAGGGCCTTTGAAACTTCAAAACTCACCTCCAGTGACACACTTCCAACAAAGCCACACCTCCTAATCCTTCTCAAACAGTTCTACTAACTGGATACTAAGCATTCAAATATATGAACATCTGGAGCCCATTCTCATTCCTACCACCCCAGGCCATATTCCTTTTACCGCCTTTCTTCCCTCCCTCTCAACTCTCTCCACTGTAATAGGCAAGATTTTTACTTCACTTTTTGTTCTTCTATGACACTAGCTGTAGCCAGCATGTTAGGGGACCTATAACAGCTGATCTGATGCTTGTACAGAAAACAGTATCAAATTCAAAGTTCAGCAGAAAATTTTGTTGTTGAGAAAAGAAGATGATGTTTCAAGGAAAAAGTTTGGCATGATGGGAAGAGGAGACCATGTCTTTCCAAATAGCTAAGTACTTCAAGACCCAGAGTCAATTATTCCACTGTGAAGATTTTAGTCAAATTTTAAGACTTAGTGTCTCCATTGAGCACTTTGTTATTTTTCGAGAAACCCTTTCTCCCAGGCTAGCCTCGATATATTTGATTCTTGTTAGTAATTCTTGTATGGTGGGGGTAAGCCTAGCTGTGAATCCATGTAAAACTTGCCATTTAATACTGCCTCCCCCAGCCTCAGCTGTTACATTCTTTACTTTGGTGTATCTTTTTTGGTAGGCAACTTCACAATGGTATGTGACTTGTCCTGTTCTCATCCTACTTCTCTGGTCACATGTGCTTCCTGTATTAAAACTGGTCCTCCTGATAAGGAGGACCCATGTCCTTGCCCATGTCCTGGCCCATGTCCTGGCCCAGCTCCCAGTCCTGATGGTCCTCCTTTACTTGGGGCTGAGGAGAGGGTTACAGATTTCTCTCAGTTGTTCTTCACTGACCCTTTGCCTGGTGTGGTGGTCCTAACGGATCTTCCCTTCTTTATCTGACTTTGAATACTTCTCTGTAGAATGTGATAAGAATTAAGAAATAAAGAAAAAAAAATCGAGACCACCTATGGTACGAATCCAGATTTTGTAGCTCTAAGAGATAGGACCTGAATGTCTTCAAAATACACCGCACAATGAAACTGAACTGTGAAACATTAGTGGAAATTGCTGGTAGAATCAGTCAAGGAGCATAACAAATAGGCAGGCATATAAAGAAATAACATACTTCTGGATAGCTGGAGGTACAATAAGAAGTGGAAAACACTGTAAGTACTTGTAGCTAAATTTCTGCAGGTTGGGGAGAAAAGGCAGGTTCTGTAAATTACAGGGCAGTAAATGAAGCACCGAGTAGAGGTACTGGTTTAGAAAATTGTGGAACATCCATTACTGGCCATCTCCAACTAGCTAACTTTTAAAGGAAGTCTTTGCTTAACTACACATGCATATACCCAATCTCCAGCATCCCTCATCGCCACAGCTGGGAATCCTTGCTTTTCACCTGGCGAATGTCAGGCGGATGTGCTTTTGTTTTTTATGCTTTGTTATTGTGAAGTTCTTGAGCTCTGTGGGAGACTCCAATTGTGGTATGATTAATTTCTCACTCTGTCCCTTAAGCTTATCTGACTGGCTTTGCAGCTCTTAAAATGAAATCTGACTAGACAGACAAGTGAGGGAAAGAAAGAAAGAACAAAGAGATTGGCAGAGTAGGGAACAAAGGCCAACCAGAGTTTACTTTTGTGACAGGTTATAAGAAACTGAGTCTTGGGCTGGAGAGATGGCTCAGCAGTTAAGAGCACTGACTCCTCTTCCAAAGGTCCTGAGTTCAAATCCCAGCAACCACATGGTGGGTCACAACCATCCATAATGAGATTTGACACTCTCTTCTGGTGTGTAAGACAGCTACAGTGTACTTACATGTAACAATAAATAAATCTTAAAAAAAAAAGAAAAGAAGAAACTGAGTCTTCAGGGGATATCTAGCTTGCCCCTGTTCAATATCTATTTGCCTTATTTTTGTACTAGTATTTTTACTTCAGAAATCAAAAAACTTTCTTTGAATTAATTTTTGTCTATTTTCTCTGAGTTCATTATTTACTTTTAAAGTGTGACACACATACATTATAATATAGCATTTATGTGTTCTATAAAATGAACAATTAGACCCAGTTAAGTATTTCTGTTCTAACAGAAACCCCTGTTTCTTCTACCACTGCCCCTACTTAAGGCCCACACTGGGTAACTACTCATGCTTATTGAGAGAACCAAGCAAAATATCCTTTTCTACCTGGTCCACAGCTTAAGCAGAAAACACCAGTGAAGACAAATGAGTTTAGTCCTTTTTTTAGTTGACACAAAAAAAAAGTTGGGGTATGTTAATGATAATTTGTAAAATAATTACATAATTTCTAATAGAATTATTAGATTATTACTAGATAAAGTATTAATTACTACTACATAAATTTTCCTAATAAAACATTCTCAGTATCTGGAGACGGTGGTACAACTGGCTTTCTGAAATTCGATTCTTCAATTTTTCCTTTCTTTTTTAAACTCTATTCCACATCCTGCCAGAAGTTTCTGTTTTCATTTTATCTAGCAAGAGATATTAAACCCTCATTAAGTACAAATTCTTCTCTGATAAAATTAATAAATGCAAATTTAAAAATTTATATACTTTTCTAACAAAGCTGTATCAGGTATTTTTATGAGTAGGCTGTGAGAAACATGGATATAATGGTAGCACAATTATAAAAGAGTGATCATTTCTAGGGAAAACTAGAAGACCAGATAAAGAAAGAGGTTCCAACCTTCACTGTTCAGTTTCTTCAAAAGAAATCTGAGGGTCTATCAACCTGCTAAGTCCTGATGACACCCTTAGGTTTATTACATCATGCACTATAAATTCTCTTGAGTTCAAACAACACACATGTAAGGTGGTTCTATGACAAGCTCAATAAATGTGGAATGCTGATTAATGAGTCAAGGTGGAAGTGTTGGGAGGCACGAGCTTTGGGTTCCGCCTTTGACAGGGCTTTAAAAAATGACTGAGAAAAATGGAAAGAAGGCATGAGGTTTGTGAATGAGTCACAGACGCTGAAATCAATAGCACACGTGTTGAATGGACTAATTGATCTACAGGACAGTGCTGCAAAAGGGACTCAGAGACGAAGTTTAGAGAAAAAGGTAAGGAACAGGAAAGCCATCCTTTTACTGAGCATATAGCGCATGTTAAATACCGTTCTAAGGATACTTCAAATATTATTTACTCTTTACAATAACCTTCTGAAATGTTAATATCGACTGAGGCAAATAGAAGTTACGAAATCTTTCCAAGTTCGCCATACTTGTATGTGTCGGAATGACGATATGGAAAAGAGCTATGCAGGTGTAGCCCTTGGCCCCGGTTCTGAACTACCATACAATATTTAGGCTATAAACCCTTGTGCCTCAATTCCTCCAAGTAAATTATACAACATTGGCCCATCCTTCAAAAAAAACAAAAACCAAAAAACCCCTTTTCTTTTTCCCTTTTTGTTAATGAGCACAAAATAGGCCAACAGGGCTTAAAAACAATTTAGTCTGCACTAACTGAACTGTTTTATCAGGAATCTGTGCTCACTCTGTACCTTACCCTCCTCAGCTTCTGCCTGTGTGCCACACTTGAAGGAACATGTCCACGAAGACAACAGGCAGGGTCTGCGTGGAAAGACTAAGAGTCCAGAACGGTGCTCTAGAGCCGCTCTACCTTTTTTCAGGGATTAGGCTATTCTATGTAGTCTCAAGTGAACAGAAAAAGTAAAGATCTGCCGGGCAGTGGTGGCGCATGACTTTAATCCCAGCACTTGGGAGGCAGAGGCAGGTGGATTTAGAGGCCATCCTGGTCTACAGAGTGAGTTCCAGGACAGCCAGAGCTATACAGAGAAACCCTGTCTTGGAAAAACCAAAAAAAAAAAAAAGAAAGAAAGGAAGAAAGAAAGAAAGAAAGAAGAAGTAAAATCAGTAGCTAAAACTTAAAAGGAACGAATTAGGTTAAATGCCAGGAAGAACTGTTAAACTGATGAAAACTGCTAGATGAAACGGGCTGTCTTGGGATCAGGGCCACTGCCAGAGCTGGGTGAGGGAGAACAGAAGTTCTGACTGAGAATGTAGTTGAAACTTCCGACAGGACAGTGCTTGGTGGACCACCCTGCCGAAGCTAAATGATGATCAGCGTCACTAGCAGGAAAGTAGTTTCCACGCAGAGACCAGTTTGTATGATGCGATCCTCAAGTGACTTTCTGGTATGTCCCGCTTCCTTTACTCACACACAGACGAATAAATAAAAAGAAAAAAAAAAAAGAGGAAGGAAAAGAGGTGGAAAGAGAGAAATTTTGCAGAACTAAGCCTAACCCAGCTTTGCTGCTGAGGATCAGTTAATCTCTCCTCGATTGTTTGAATTTTTCAGTGTGAAAAGGACAACCCTGCTGGACATGGCGACACATGCTGTAAATCCCAGCGTGGGCGAGTTCTCCAACATAATAATCTTTGGTTTAAGGTCATCCTCCATTACAGAGTGAGTTCCAGGCCAACCTGACCTACAGTGAGACCCTATTAAAAACAAAAACAAAACCAAAACAAGTTCCCCTTGCCAACAAC
>NW_022196894.1:48053417-48060099 GCF_008632895.1 Mastomys coucha | reverse complement strand
AGGTGGTTGTAGCACACTCCTTTAATCCCAGCACTCCGGAAGTAGAGGCTGTGGAATTTCTGGTTTGAGGCCAGCCTGGTCTACAGAATGCAAGGCATTCCAGGCTATACAGTGAAACCCTGTCTTGCGGGGTGGGGGAGGGGAGCAACAGCAGACCTGAAACAAGGATAATACAATAGACAAGTTATGCGGATGGGGAAGAGCCCAGGAGGCCTCACCCAAGTTTCTACAACCACAGGTAACTGAACGAAGTGCAGAGAATCTTACCAGGGAAGAGCACATCAGTTGTTATTCAATACCACATGGTCACCCCTGAAAATACACATACAAGTAACTTTATACAGACTGAGACGGTTGTACTTTAGGAAAACACACACACACATACACACAGATACACACACACACACACACACACACACAAGCAAAACAACAATTAATGAAAGAAAGTTTGTAAAGTTGAAGAACAAAGAGAGATATATGGGAGGATTTGGAGGGAGGAAAAGGAAGGGGAAATGATATAATTATATAATTATATATAGATATATAATTATAAGTGTATATTACATAATATACACAAATTAGAATATAAATTATATTATATAAATAGGGTCTTAAATGAAAAGAAATAATAACATAAAACAATGGTTGGGGAACATATCTTGCTATTTGTCTTACATATCTTATGTGGATTTTAGTGAGTTATCTAAAATGTAAAATACTTTAGATAATTAAACAATATGAAAATATAACTTCTGGTGACTACAATGTCACTTATGATTTATATGGGGTCTCTATTATCTCTGTTACCTCTTTCTTTTCTGGATGTCGAGTGTTTTGATCTTTTATTTGATTTTATCTTCTAGCACGGATAGCCTTTCCGAGTTGGTTTTCTTGTCTTGTTTACCTGTTGTTTAGATCTTTGCTTTCTACTACATTTCTGGCATTGGGCTAGCTCCCATTCTAGCTACTGTTGGAAAACACGATGTCGAGGGAGATGCCATCATTTTCCTCAAAATATCAGCCACTGGCTAAAGACTTCTGTCAATACATCAACATACAATCCTAAGAAAAATACCTGGATGCCTCTGAAGAGTGATACAGATAGAATCCCACAGAGGATCACAGGAGATTAGGGATTCCAACGTGCTTGGCTGAGCAGTACCCTAGGAGAGCAGGCTATTTATTTTTTCTTCTTACTATGTATTCTGCTGGTTCTCTTTAGCGCTGTGAATGTCCGCATTGCTCCCAGAATAAGATCTCTAATTCTTAGTCCCTTTGCATTTGCTTTAAGGGAAGTGGTATGGTCCCCACTCTCTTACGCATACCTTCCACTTACGTATTAGACAGAACAGAAGTGAATCTCAGAAAGGTCAATTACGAGTCATAAATTGATGTCTAAGGCACTGTAACTTTCTCAAGTTGTCTTGTGTCAAAAAGCACGATCAATAAACTAGCTTTTTTTTTTTTTTAAAGATTTATTTATTTATTATATGTAAGTACACTGTAGCTGTCTTCAGACACATCAGAAGAGGGCATCAGATCTCATTACGGGTGGTTGTGAGCCACCATGTGGTTGCTGGGATTTGAACTCAGGACCTCAGAAAGAGCAGTCAATGCTCTTACCCACTGAGCCATCCCTCTAGCCCCAATAAATTTGCTTTTTTAAGTGCCATTATGCCCAACCGATTGCTTTATTCTGGACTGAGGCTGATAACTTTCTTTTACTTTATTTATTATTATTATTATTATTATTATTATTATTATTATTATTATTATCATTTTTGTTTTTTTGAGACAGGATTTCTCTGTATAGCCCTGGCTGTCCTGGAACTCACTCTGTAGACCAGGTTGGCCTCTAACTCAGAAATCCACCTGCCTCTGCCTCCCAAGTGCTGGGATTAATGGTGTGCGCCACCACTGCCCTGCTATTATTATTTTTTTGAGACAAGATCTCACTATGTAAATTAGGCTGGCCTTGAACTACAATTTTGCTAGGATTACAGACACACATTACCACACCTAGTTTGCCACTGTGTGTGAGATGTTGGAGTCCTTTGAGTATGGTGTAAAAGGCAATCACAAACCATGGGTACATAAGTTGCAACAAGATCTGTGAACTCCATTGGTATGATAGTTAAGCTTTACAGAACTGGGCCATGCATCTGCCATTGACTTTTATGTGTAAAAGATAAGTAAAAGTAACACTGATTGACTGCTTAACTATTGTATATATATACATATATATATTATATATGTATATTTCCCCTTGTTTATAAAATGGGGATAATGAAAGTAATTAAAATTATATATTATATATAAAACATTTAAAATTTAATTACACTTATTATCCCCATTTTATAGACGAGGAAAGTAATTTCTAGGGTGATTAAAATTATTTTCTAAGGCTGCTGGGTGGTAACATCAGGATTTGAATTGGGATTGGAAAAGGAAGCAAAATAGAAGAAATTACTTATGTATTTAGAAAACAGACACACTTCTATATACATGCTATGCACATATTTAAAATTAACTTTCCAGAGGGGCTGGCATAGGGAACCTACTCAATAAATGTCATGAAGAAGAATATTGAATAGACCTATAGAACAACATGATGCGTGTAGAAATGGACCATTAATGTGCAATGATTATTTTATTTATTTATTTGTTTAGTTTTCAAGACAGGCTTTCTCTGTGTAACAGATCCCTGGCTGGCCTGGATTTGCTTTGTAGACCAGGTTGGCCTTGAACTCGCAGAGATCTGCAAGGAGAAAAGGCATTCAAGTATAATTATCTCCACTCTACAGGCTGTGTGGACCCACCAATTTTCCAGTAAGAAATGACTTGGAAGAGAATGACTTCAGACCCTGTTCCCTTGTGCTCTCATGTGCCAGTCAGGTCAGTTAGTACCTCTCACTGTCAGAGACTGCTTAACTAGAACGCAAAACCCTGGAGTGTACGAATAGATGTCCATATCCATGTGGACTATGGAATAAATTAACACTCTAATTTTACTTTTTATTTACCGCATGCCTTCATTTTTTTGGTGACCATATGCTTTCTAAATAATAAATAAGTTATTTACACTGTTATATTTTGTTTTTGTTTTTCAAGTCAGGGTTTCTCTGTGTATCCCTGGCTGTCCTCGAACTCACTCCCAGGCTGGCCTCAAACTCAGAAATCCGCCTGCCTCTGCCTCCCAAGTGCTGGGATTAAAGGCGTGTGCCACCACCACCTGGCCCATAATGTTATATTTTAATGTACAGATAAATATACAAATGTTAACTCCCTACATACACACTTTTACTGACAGTGCTGTGTAATATGCAAGTTTGATATTGTAACTTTATATGATTCATTAATGTTAAATGTATTCAACAAAAATGTGATCATAAAAATAAGGTATGTCTTCCTGTGATGGAAGTTGGAAGTAAAAGTGGGGAATGGGCTAGCTTTCCATATTTTTCATTTTATATAATATGTGAAAAGTAAGTCATAACACTTCACCCAGCAATTAAATATATCAACTTTTGCTGATTTTTAACTCTTCAAAAAGAAGTGCCTTGAAATCCTCCGGAAATATTTCCTCCATCGGCCTCGTGTGTGTGAAGGTTGTCATTTCAAAAACAGGGCCTTCTAGCTGCTCAAAACCTAGGAAATGTTTGGGTCTTCGTTTTCTTACCAGTGACATCTGTGCCTGCCTTGTTTGTCCCTGCCTCCGTCCTCGTATAGACAAGATAGAGCCAGGAGTTAGCACAGACTTTAGACCAGGGTAGTGTGAATGAGGGACACTTGTTTCTTTCTGTCAGTTGCATGCAGAGGGATATGATAGGACCTTCAGTATTATCAATTGGAATGCTGTGGTTTTAGAAGATTTTTCCTTTAAAATTTATTTTCTTTTAAAAACAAACAGAATATCACACCTCTAAACAGTACTTCACTTTCTAAGCTTCATAAACTTGTTTTTTTTTCTTTAGGTTCCTTTTTTCCACTCTTACACAAACACACATGTTCACTTAATATATTTATGGCTGTGTGAAAAATATCTCAGGACCGCATCAAGGAAATAAGACAGCTGGGACAGATGTGGTGGCACACACCTTTAATTCTAGCACTCAGGAGATAGAGGCAGTGGGGTCTCTGTGAGTTCAAAGACAGCCTGATATATATAGTGATTTCCAGTCCAGGCAAGGCTACACAGTTAAACCTTGCCTCAAAAAATAAAACAAAACAGAACAGAAAGTTTATTGTACTCAGTTTACTGTACTCAGTTTTAAAATTTAGCTATCAGCTAGACTATAATAATCATACTATTTAATTTTCAAAACTGTTTGTATTTAAGATTCTCGAAAATTTTGGATCTTGGTCAGAAGGAACTCCAGGAAAACATCTGGGACCTAGAATAGTTCCAGTGAGTTGTAGATGCTGAATAAGCATTTAATGAAGGCAATCTTGGGAAAGCTTATTTTAATCTTCAAATAAAAACTAAAATCAGCCGGTGGTGGTGGTGGCGCACGCTTTTAATCCCAGCACTTGGGAGGCAGAGGCAGGTGGATTTCTGAGTTTGAGGCCAGCCTGGTCTACAGAGTGAGTTCCAGGAGAGCCAGGGCTACACAGAGAAGTACTGTCTGGAAAAACAAAACAAAACAAAACAAAAAAAAAATCAAGTCTAAGAATGAAGGAGACTAAAGGAACTCCTATGTTCAAAAGGTTGCTCAACTAGTTAAAAAACTTGTGTGTGCACTTTATTGTTTTAATTCCTAGGTTTGGTTCTTTCTCAGTATCCTTTGGCTTATTTATATCAAACTGTTAAACAAGATCTGTCAAAGATGGAGCATAGTAAAAATATCATTAAAACTAGATCTCGTGTTCACTGTCTCTACAAGTCGCTGACAATACAGTAGTCACATACAGTGGGAAATATATAAAACAAAGGATATATATATGTATATATATATATGTATATGTATATATACATATGTATAAACAAATCTTGGCTATATTGAACCAAGAGGTCTATTTCTAAGGCAGAGACTGTCAATTGTCATTTCCCATAAGGTGTGTAATTTCAGCACATCTTGTGTACCCATACAGGTGATTGCCCTCCCACTTTCAAGTGCACAATCGGCTATTTTAACATAAGGTTTATCTTTGTTCCTGTGTGTTGTATTGAATTTTTTTCTTTCTTTCTGCATTTGCCTGCTAATGAGGCAGTCACAATCTCAATGCATTTTAGTCTTGATAAACTTATCTCGCACTATTTTGGCCTATGTGATGGCTAACCCATTGACAAAAGAAATCTAAGCCGATAAAAGCCTTTCTCGGCCACTTGTTAGCAGTGCGGGCTGTAAAAATCATAACACAATGCTCGCCTCTTTCATGGGGCACCACAAGGCAGCGATCAAACCCACCCCTCCTCACTTCCATATCCAGTGGAGTTGTAGTTTATTACCATAACCCTCCCAAGTCAAAAGGACACCAGTTTCAAGCCTGGCAACTTGCTTCAGAGAGGGCTTCCCCTCTGACCCCTACTCTGCTCGGCCTCTCTACCTGTCCTCGCCCACTGTCTACAGGTCCCGAACATTAGAAAATAGAAAAAATGTGATGATCTTTGTGTGTCTCTGTGAAATGTGTGTATGTGTGCGTGTGTTTGGGTGTAACGCGCCTCCTGTTTGGCTGCGCCGCCCGTCCGTCACGGCGCGGGCCAATGGCAGGCTGCCTTATATAAAATGAGTGTTTTCAGTCTCTCCGGGTTGCATGTACTGTATGTGGAGCAGTGTACAGTGGAGCGGAGGCAGCGCGGCTCCGCGAGCTCCTCTCCACTTTCCCATAGAGAGCCCCTGACTGGCCGCTGAGGGCGAGCCACACACACGCCCTCGCGCCGCGGCGAGCCCGCGAGGTAGGCGCCCGCCATCCGCAGCCTTCGCAGGCGCTCTCCCGCACTTTCTGTTTTCCTACTCACTTGCGAGCCGCCGGGGCTGCAGCCGGAGGACTCCGCGGCAGGAGCGGCGGCGGCGGCGGCGGCGGCAGCCGGTAGGGTGGACTTGAGGAAGGCGAGGGGAACCCGCGCGTCCGGAGCCCGAGCCGCCACCGGCCGGCGCCTCGCGGGCCACTTTCCCCTCAGCCAAAACTTTGGGTGGCGAGAGGTCGGGCCGAGGGTCGCGGCGGCCGCGCCGGCGGGCCCGGGCCGGGGGGCGCGCGGCGCTGCCCAGCGAGCGCGAGCTGGGGGCCGGGCTGGGGAGGAGTAGGCCAGCCGGTGCCAGGCTGCGTTTGCAGGCAGCACCTCTCGGCGCCCGGGCAGCGCCGCCCGAGGGGGCACGGAGCCGGGGCGCGGGGTTGATCCGCCAGAGGAAAACAACAACGGAGCGGTCCTCACGCCGGCGGGCGGCTCGTGGCCGCCCCGGGAGCCCCAAACTTCAAGGAGGCGAAAGTACGTGGAGGAGCCCCGGGCAGGGCTCGGCTGCCGGGGGAGGTGGGGCCTGAGGAGCCCGGGGCAGGGGTGGAAGGTACGGAAAGGGTTGCTGCCCTCGGTGGGTCTGGGCTAGGTTTGGTGTATGCGACGGTGACCGGGACCGGCAGCCCGGTTGCTCGTTCATCTGCAGAGTTAGGATTTGGGTGTTCCGGCCCCGAGATCGGTGTCCCCCTCACCCCCCACCCCCCCAGCCAAATGCGCGGCGAGTGGAGA
>NW_022196894.1:48049573-48052333 GCF_008632895.1 Mastomys coucha | reverse complement strand
GCGAGGTGGGGTGGAGGTGGGGGGGGTAGCTAGAGGGGGAGGTGGGTGGAGGTAGTGGGGGATGGGGACCGAGCTAGCTCTGCCTCGGCTAATGGTCATTGGCCTGGGGCTTTGAAACCATTGCCTGTCCTGCTAATGACACGTCCAGTTCTCGTCTACCGGCCGTGGACGCCGGGCTGCTGTTCCTGGGGCTGGCTGGCGGGGACTGGGGTACTTTCTCTGCACGAGGAGGGGCGCTCTCGGCCATCCCTTGGGGCTGCCCACTCGCGGCGTGGGTTCCCCACGCGCGTCCTCTCCCCTGCGTGCCGCCGCCGCCGCCACCTCTGCTCGCACGACTTTTGTAGCCAGCCTACGGCCAGGGGGCGCGGGGGGTCCCCGCAGCGGACATCTCCGCGCGGCCACCCGGCCCCCGGCCCCACGCGTGCCACGCCGCGCGGTCCAAGGCTGGAATGGCAGCGCGGGGCCGGGCGGCGGCGGTGCCTCCCTGGGGGGCGGCAGAGGCAGCGGCGGCGGGATCTTCGCCGGGGCCCGCGGGAGGAGGAGGAGGAGGAGGAGGAACAGGAGGAGGAGGAACGGGAGAAGGAGGAGGGGAAGGAGGAGGAAGAGGAGGAGAGGGAGGCGTTTTTTCCCCCCAGACCGCCGCCAGTTCGAGCGGGCACGGGCACAGGGACACCCCACTCGTTGCTCCTACGTTCTGGAAAGGTGTTTAGAAGACTTTTACGCCCGGAGTGTAGGGTTTGCACTTCATTTTTTTTCCTTCCCCCTCTTCCCCAAAGCAAGATGGACTCTAATGCCTTTCTCTTTCTCCCTCTACCTCTGCCTCTGTCTTGTCAGCCTTAAAGATCGACATTTTGTACTAAGATGCAAAGTTGATGGTGACCAGCAACAAAGCCTGGGTGGGATCCCTCCCTCTCCTTCTCCCTCGGCGTTTCCTAGCCTCCCCCACCCCGACCTCGCCGACCTGGTGGCCTGAGCCTGCTGTCGTGGGCTGTGGAGAATTTGTTTCCCCAGGTCGACTCCGATCTCCAGTCTCGGGATTTTGACCCAGCCAGGCTGTTGGGAGCTGGCTGTGGCCGCCCAGGTCTGCAGCGCTGAGGGCTGCGATACCTGGACCCGCTGCTACGATTGCTCCTCGGGCTGCCTGGCTCCTGGGCAGAGGGAGGCACGGAGGAGAGCCTATCGATCTTTACGATTTGGTTACCGGTGTGTTTGCCGAGGGGGTGGTGATCACTTGTGCAAGTTGATGAATGATCGTGATGTGGGCTTTGCTGTTCAGAACAGATCAACTTTCTGCTTTGTACAGATAGTAGGAAAGCAAGGTTCTGGGGAGACCCAGGAATGCCAGCTGGGCTGCCCCCACCCGCTTTGAATACTCGAAGATGCTTTCCCTTTCTGCCCTTGCTGCTTTCTCTTAGAGGAGGGTGGAGACAGGCAAGGGGTTGGTATGGAGCTGGACTCCTGGGTTTTGTGCCCTTCCCTCATTGAACTGTACTCTTCTAAAGCCCTCCCATTCTGATGATGTGCCTTTATTTGCTACCTATAGGTCACTATCATATGACAAAGGCTTCACTGCAGTTCATCTTCCTTCCTGTGTACCTCCCATTTACCTTCCAGGGTAAGTATGAACACTCTTGAGGGAGGGAAGTGGGTGGCTGTTGGTAGTGACAGAAGGGTCGTTATTAGATGCATAGTGGGGTTAGAATACTCCCCTGCCCCCAGCCATCTCACTGAGTTTCTCACAGCAAAACTCAGGATTTTTAGTCTTTACAATTTACCTGCAGGTCATTGACAGTTCAAGATAGTTTAAATGTTTGTTTCTTGTTTACCTGCAAGTGACACTTGAAAACTAATTATCAAATAGACATTTTAGTTGGTCGAAGTTTTACAGAGTTGAAGGCCTAGTAAATTCGCCAGACAACTAATGTAGAAAGCTTGTAATATATGAATGGACTTATTAAAAACCCAAGAAAGCCCGGTGATGAGGACTTCTCTAATTATGTGATGTGTTTACTTTCTTCCAGATTCTCATCTTCTTTGCTACTTGAAACAGTTTCTTTTGGGTTGGGGAAGGTTGTATTTAAGTAGTGCAGTAAATCTTTTATTTAATGTACAAATCTGATTCAAAATTGGTCCTAACTTCCATAAAGACTTATGCAATTGGAGAAATTAGGAGCATTTTACTAGTTTGTACATAAAACAAACATCTACTCTGAGATTTATTGTTAAATGCCATTTTGAGAGATATGCCTCCCAAATCTCCGAAATGGAAAATTCTGCAAAATGTATCTAGGATAGTTAGTGTCTGCAAAGTTTGTGAGAGATAACCATGTAGTGAAAAACAGTGTTTGCACAGCATTTAAGAGCAACATGGTGTTTGGAAACTACAGAAAACTAATTAGCAAGTCTGCCCCTCCACTGGAAAGGCATATGAAGTTGCTGATGGCCTAAGAAAACTAGCTGTACTGATTTTATAAATCAACTGTGGAGCTTTATGATAGTAGCATATTGATTTAGAAATTGTGCTTTGTGAATGAAAATGAGTAGTATTCAGTTTTCCATGAAAGAAAATTTAGGATCTTTGCCTTTCTTGTTTCCTGATTGGCTGGATGGGATAATGTATATATTATTAAAATGTATTAGTGCTAAAGGGATTAAGTTTGAAGATCAGGTCTTTGTGGTAGTCCATAGCCAGTAACAAATATGCTTATATATTACTAGGTGCTTTAGGTAATCTAAATTTTGTGGGATTTTTTTTTTTTT
>NW_022196894.1:48046272-48049563 GCF_008632895.1 Mastomys coucha | reverse complement strand
TTTTTTTTTTGTAATATATTGCACTGATCTTCACAGTTAGGTATTTCTTTCATTCAGAGATCCCATAATGTCACATATATCATGGAGCAACTGGAGTGGTTATAATAGGATTATTTTGTAAGGTGAATTTAGTATGTACCACAGGACGTGGATTCATTTCAGTATTGCTGATTTTTAAAGTTTTTTTTCTTTTCTTATTATGGGGATAGATTCAGAATACATTACTGTTTTTTAAAGAACATCCGACTTACACACAAAGCTAATTGTGTTCACTGTGGTAAACATTTAATGTTACTTTCCCCTCTGGAAATGTATTTGACCAATTCAGAAACTTAATATGAGAATCAATACCACAATAAAAGCAATCTGATCAGCTCTTGTACTTCTTTGAGATAGCAAATGCCTCCTTCATTAAAACAGTGTTTTCAAGAACTGGCTTTGAAGTCAGTTTAGTTATTGTGATAGTGTACTACTTGCAATGGGATTTTTAAAAGTCACCTTGCCATGAATTACCAGTTCTTCGAATCCACAGTGTGTTTACTGCATGTGAATCTTTACTTATCAAAGTAAGAATTTAAAGAGGCTTCTGCATCATCAAGAGTTCCTAAGTTTTCTTATTCTGCATACCTTTATTAAATTCTGAAACTAAAGCCCTAATTTGCATTTCACATAAAACACCAGCTATTAAAAGGGTGGCTTATCTGTATGGTTTCATGGTGCCAGTATTCCATCTCTGGAATACTGGGGTGGATTGAGGAAATCTCCATCATAGACTTAGGTATCTAGAAAACTTTAAGATTTTGAGACTTAATAAATCCATCTTTATCTCTGAATCTGATTTAAAAAGTGTTAGATTTATGAGTTAATAAAATAGCTTTGTTTTTAATATAGAAGGAACAATGAGCCTGAAAATAATGTTATTTGGCAGCTAAACTAATAAAACCGCATTTTCGGCAAAATTGCAATTTCCAATTATTATTCATTAGCTAGCATACTTGAAGTGTATGTTTTCCTTACTTCATAAAGATTATAGGTAATAGTAAGGTCCACATCTTAAGTGGGTCTTGCTGTCAATATCAATTTTATATTAGAAATCCTTATTTGAAGTAATGAAGGGTTCCTGACACTACCTTACAAAAAATCCAAATAACTTTTGGGAAAGTGTCACAGCAGGCGTACCTATTTTTGCTGTACTAAAAGAAATGCCCACTTTCTTCTTAGTGTGTCACAAAAGTGCTGACTGTGTTTCTAGTTGAGGTAATTAATTAGTTTAGATGCTTAATTTTGATGTACTGCACCATCAGCAATATAGAATATCAGTGAGTAAAGTGTTAAGCAGGTACTTAGCTCAACAAAAAGATGCCTTTTTTTTGAACTTGTACTTTGATATCCACTTCATTTTTTAATAACTTGTCACCAATGGCAGCTGTTAAAATAGACCTGTTTGGTATGATACCTTTCCTGGACTTTGTATTAGATGTGCCTATATTTTTAAGTCACACGTGTGCAAAGTTTGAGTGTGGTGTCACCCCGTATGCATGGTTGATCATTTCAATATTTTAAAGGTTGCCATTCCTTGGAATACTAGTACTTTTGTGATGCATCATCTTAAAGTTGTCTAGATTTACCTAGAAAATCCTTGTTAATGGGATCCTTGTCATTTTTATTTTCCTTTCAAAGAAAAAAAGATATGGTAAGTATTGAAACAAGTGCCAGTTGAACAAGAGCATGCTTAGGAAGGCAATCCAGTAAGGAAGTCTATCTGAAAATGTAAGTAGAAGATGAGAAAATGAGGGAATGAAAGACTTAACAAATTAAATTTGACTTAGGCACCAGAATACATAGTTAAATTATACCAATCAGTTTGAGGGGCTAGGTGGTGAAATAACAGGATGAGGAGGTTAGATAAAAAACAAAGGGAGAGTCATTAAGAGTGAGAAAACCCAAAATATTGCAAAATGTTGGTTAAATAATTCTATGAATAGTTAAGCACAGACCTCAGGAAGGGGTTGTGACAGAAACCCTTAGAATGGAATAACTAGGATCTTAAAACATGTCAGAAGGATATGGATATATACACACATATATATACATATATATGAATATAGAAATAACTTACTTAAAAGGAGAAATGAAGATAAAAATAGTTAAAAACAGCTATATTTCTTCAACATTTTTGACTGAGCTTTGCAATACAGTTTTACTTTGCAAACAGCATCCGAGTACTAAGCAGGTCTCCTGAGATGGTATATAGTACCCTCTTGATATTTTCTGATTCTATAGAGTCTTTATAAGTTGCATTTGTTCTAAGCTATTCTATTAAACAAAAGCACTGAGTATTAGCCTGTAAACTGACTTTACGACTTATTGTTTCAAAATATCTATCTTGAGTGCATGTTAAAAATGGAGGCACCATTACTAGATATTCTGATTTGGTGAGGCCCAGACGTTTAGATTTTAATCAGTACAGAAGGTGATTTTTTGCAGTAGGTGGGAAGGACTTTGAGAAACTCTGGCATAATGGACTGAGGACTAAAGACTGAACAGGAGTTACCTCTGAAATTGTTGACTGTGGAAGTCCGTTCCAGCTTCCTCAGTTAGGCTCTGTTTCAGTGTGCTCAGTGCAAGAGTGACAGAGCCCTCATCACTGTAAATATCCCTGTGTTAGTGTGTACAGGACAGGGGACAGAGGCTTTGCACACAAAGAGCCTTAGACTCTACTCTGCTTTCTTTGTAGCGGACAATTTGAGGGACTTAGAGCTTGTCTCCTCATAGCTTTAAAGTTTTAAAACTTCTGTTATTATGCATGTAGAATGTCATTACTATGCAACAGTGTGAGAACTACACAGTAACATTAGTAATGGTTCTTAGGTGTACTAAGCACTCAGTATATAGTGTCTGTGTCTTATTGGACAAGTAATTAGGGAAGGAAATAATAATAATAATAATAATAATAGTAATAATAATAATAGTAATAATAATAATAGTAGTAGTAGTAGTAATAGCAGCCAGGAAAAGCAAAAAGCTAAGGCGTGCTATAGTGGTTTTTGGATTTGCAGAAATGTTGTCTAACACCTTTAAGAAGGCAGAGTCTGATGTTTGGGTTACAGCTCTGTGGTAGAGTGCTATATGTATAAAGCCCGGGCTTTAGACCACATCCCCTGCCCACCAAAAGCACAGCATAGGGCAAGAGGACAAGAAAATGACTTTTCTCTTTTCTTTTTCTTTTTCTTTTTCTCTTTTTTTCTTTTCTTTTCTCTCTTTCTTTTCTTTTCTTTCTTTTTTTTTTTT
>NW_022196894.1:48045946-48046146 GCF_008632895.1 Mastomys coucha | reverse complement strand
TTTTTGGTTTTTCGAGACAGGGTTTCTCTGTGTAGCCCTGGGTGTTCTAGAACTCACTCTGTAGACCAGGCTGACCTTGAACTCAGAAATCTGCCTGTCTCTGCCTCCCAAGTGCTAGAATTAAAGGTGTGCACCACCACAAGGTGCTTAGTTGAGAGCATTGAACATTATTCTTTTCTGTTAACTTTTTTTTTTTTTTT
>NW_022196894.1:48026480-48045936 GCF_008632895.1 Mastomys coucha | reverse complement strand
GCATACTGGGCTGCCTTAGAATTTAGTGGTTCTCAACTTGTGGGGGTCACAAATCTAATATCTGATTTGTAACAGTAGCAAAATTACAGTTATGAAGTAGCAATGAAAAAATTTTATGTTTGGGGTCAGCACAACAAAGAACTGTACTAAGGAGTCCCAGCATTAGGAAAGTTGAGAACACTGCCTTAGATTGTTGTTAAACTTTCATTAAAACACATGACTGATGTTTACATATGGGCACTGTGAATCCCCTCAATGACAGACAGAGATAATTTTTTGCATAGCCTTCTACTTAGTACTCTGACCCTGCACTGTGTCCTAATCATGCTGTGAGTTTATATAGAAGTTCTCTGTGTGATAAAAACCACTCCTTTCCTTATCAAGAAGATGTATCAGAGTATAAGTAAGAATGACATAAGAAAACTCTTAGATCTACACATGGACACACATGTAAAATTACTTATAAACCATAATACTTTATTCTAACTTATTACTCAGGGCATTCTTCAGACGCCATTGAAATGAGCTCTCTGTCAAGTTAAATTTTAGTGCTTAATAAGTTACATTGCAGAACATAAAAGGGGAGGACTGGCTAAGTAGAAGATGAATGAACCAAACCTCTGAAAAATTTAGTGTAAAACCCAAAAGCTAGGAGTAGCCAAACAGGAGCTCCCATGCAGAGAAAGTGTAGCAGTTGGGTATTAGGGTCTCAAGAGCAGCATTTTTAGTTCACATGCTGCTCTGCACACAGACATTCATCTTTAGGTAGTCTCAACAACCATTTAATTTATGTGAGTAAATTAAACTAAGTAACTTTTGTTGTGTTTTCTAAGTTTTAGAACTAGCATTTCCAGAAACTCCTTCTCACTTTATGCATTCTAATTTGTCAGTTTTAAAATGTCCAATAAATTAGTAAGCTTTGTTTATTTTGAAACTCTCTTTGTACTTTCATGTGTCTTGGATATAGATTCACATTATTGGAAAAGTAAAGATTTTTTTTTTCTCAAAACATTGGTATCAATATTCTTTTGAGCACCAAAACTGAACCCTGTCAGAGGGTTTTTCAAATAATTTTCAGTCCATTTAAATAGCAATATATGGTCATTATTTGCTCTATTATAATATAGCTAGGGATTTTACATAATATATGTTGTTTGCAGCATTTTACTATATTAAAAACCCACATAAACCCTACAAAAGTCTGAATCTTGATTTGTGTATAAACGTATGGGCTTTAAATAAGGAAGGGGCTCCTATAGAATTAATTTTGTTAGTCCATGGGCTGCATTTCAATTATTCCTGCCTGTTTGACCACAAGGAACATTTTTTTTGCTGACTTTAATATGTGATCATCCACCTGCTTGATTTGACTTCACTGCAAGCTTCTCTGTGTCTACGTCTCTATATGTAAGGGAGCAAGGAAGAAGTGGGGGTAGAAAGCCAGGTAAGGTCAAGTATTGTCCTTAATGCCTGTACCCCTCAGGTGAGCAGAGGGTATGGCCTCTGGAGTAGGACTCATGAACTGCTTATTTCATGCTTAGATGAGTTTTGTATTTTCCATTTTCTTAGTTTTTAATTTTACTAAACAAACACAACTTTTAGAAGCACTAAGTCATTTCTTAGCCTACTGAGCACAATGCAGGCTGGCTTCATGATGTTTTACTGTTATTGCAGGTTTCAGGTAATGGTTATATTTCTTTCATCATTTTGTTACTTCCTTGTGCTTCTTCCCATCCCCCCACCCCGAAAGATAGAATGTTCCATGAAAATTTATTTTATTCTTAGATAAGAGTGTTTTGAGTTTGTTTTATAGAGATTCTCAATTTCTTCTTTTTAAAATTAGGAAATGTTAAGATTATGCCTGTTCCTTTAAAATTGTAATGGAAGTACTATGGGCAAATAAAGCTTGCCAAGAAGATGGTATCTGACAGTGCTTTACCTTCTAGGAGTAAAGTAACACCTTGTGTGGTTTATCATTATGATAAAACATTCAGTCAGTTGTCATTGACAAACACTGAAACTTGGACCCTATAGAACTGTGGTTTTGATAATGCCTTCATTATTTATAGGACTGTACTCCCCTATGTAGGAGAGCTGCAGATTGAGGACTCAGAGGCAGTTTTATTAGTCATGTTGTGATGATTATTGTAATATTGATAAGTTCTGAGTGTTACTCCCCACCCTTAATTTTTATTTAAAGACATTATTGTTCTATAGTCCAGGCTGGTCTTGAACTCTACTCTGCTTCTGATCAATTGCTGGGATTATAAGCCTGCATAACTATGTCTGTGTGTATTTATTATTATTATTATTATTATTATTATTATTATTATTATTATTATTATATTATTTTGGTGTGCTTCCAAAACTTATTGAAGTGTAGTTCTATGGTTGATTGTAAATGAAATGTAGTGGTGCTCAAAATAAAACAAAGAAATAAATCTGTCAAATTTTGATTATCTTCTAAGTTGTGGAAATTTAATTTTTCCCCTTTTCTTTCTTCATTCTCTTTTTCTTTAGCTGAGTGACTATCTTCTGCTGCTTCTTTTATCTCCCTTCCCTCTCTCTTCTTTCCCTTCCTCCTTTTCCAATCTCCCTCTGAGTCTGTACACTGCCTGTAAAATTTTAAAATGAGAATATGGAATATGGAGGTAAATTCTATTTTTTTAAACTTTTATTTGATTTTAAAAATTTATAGGTTCCAAGTCATTTTAGTATTTAATGTTGCATATAATGAAATTGTTGGTAAATGAGTTTGAAACTTGTAAGCGTTCCTACATGTGTTGGTTAGGACAGTGTTAGGAGGGGCCTTCAGAGGAGCTGTGTGAAATAAAGACACCTGTTGTTTTGATGAAGTAGATGGAGCTAACCTCCGTATTCTTTCTTAGCTTTGAGGGCGATAGGATGGCTAGTAGCTTGATTAATACTCATTGGAAAGCTGGGTATGTTTTGTCGAATAGTTTCCCAAGTTGTGTGTTTTATACTGGGAGGAAAAGAGAAAGCTAACTTAGACTGAGAGCCCTCTTTGCTACATGGTTTTACTAGTTTATCTTCTATAATAACTTTCAAATGAGAAATGCCTCTGCTTTAATGACAAGGAAACCAAGTCTCAGGATAAGGAATTTGTTTGAGGTCATACAGCTAGACAGGGATTTTACAAGGTGTAGACTGCCAGCGCAGTACCATAGCCTCCTGGGACTTTGTCTATATTTACCTGCTGTTAGGGCCCCATTCCAAGAAGCCAGACATGAAAAGGTTTGGAGAAAATTCTACCAGGAAGTCCACATATTTTCTTTCTCTCAAAGAGAAGTCTTCATTCTGAAATGATGGAACTCTAGTCTTTATCACTTTTAAAGTAATTATGTGAGAAGGTTCCTGATGGGGCCTAATGTAAACTTTAATGCATAAGGTTACTGTGAAAGGCAAAACTAGCCCCAAGCTTAGTTTACAAACTAATCAACTTTCTTTTTTGTTGCTTTGTCTCATATTGAAAGGCCTATAGCCATTCGTCTTTTTAATATTTGCAATTTCTATCACACATAAATCTTTTCCTTTATGAACAGTTGACTTTTCTCATGTTTTTGTTCTATATGTGATGTGTGTGTTCTGGAGTTCTTTAATATCCAATTAATAAGTATGTTTTACTAGAGAAATTTGACAGTATCACATGCGGAGTACTATAAAGTAGTTTCCTGACATTTACTTTGAAAGAAAATTCAATATTAGTGGAAAAATTACTGAGTATATTTTATTTCCGGGCACTCATATCTGAGTGCCTGTTGGTCAAACATGAATTATGTGTAGAGTTAGAAGTTTCAAATTCATCAGTTTTTGAAAATGGGTTGAGATACGTGTCTCCCTTTATTTTACCTAAGACACTTGCTTTTATTGTGATAAGTAGAATATAGTCTATAAGATAAAAGTTTGCATAGGAAAATGTTTGTGTGTGAAAATATAAAGTAACATTTTTGTTATTAAGATCCATGGTTATATGAAATCAGCCTTTTTTTTTAAATTTTATTTTATGTGTATTGAGTGTTTTTGTCTGTACTTCATTCAGTGCTAGTGCAGGCCAGAAGAGGGTGTCAGAATCCTTGGGACTGGAGTTACAGACGTTCTGAGCTGCCATGTGGGTAATGGGACCAAACTCTGGTCCTCTGCAAGAGCAGAAAGTGCTTGCTCGCTCTTACCACTGAGCCCCTCGATATTTTTTTCTTGAGACAATCCTTTTTTTTTGTCTATTTCTTTTCTTTTATTTTCTTTTTATTTTTTTAAAGACTTATTTATTTATTATATGTAAATACACTGTAGCTGTCTCCAAACACATCAGAAGAGGGCGTCAGATCTCATTACAGATGGTTGTGAGCCACCATGTGGTTGCTGGGATTTGAACTCAGAAGACCTTTGGAAGAGCAGTCAGTGCTCTTAACCGCTGAGCCATCTCTCCAGCCCCTTTTTTGGTCTATTTCTTAAGCACTGGGGTTAAAAGTGTGTGCCCCCACTGCTCAGCTAGGTTATGTGTGCCAGTTACCTTGTTTTGTTGGTCATTTTTGTTATTTTGTCTTTATTTTCCTTTGAACCTGAGGATCGAACTCAGGGCCTCAAGCTTGGTAGGTAAGTGCTCTACCATTGAGCTAAATCCCAACTCCTCAGTTTGTTGTTTTTTTTTTTTTAAGTCTGAAAATTTAGTACTCAGCCTCGTTCAATTATAAAAGATTGCAAGTTTGTCTTTTTCTTCTCAGAATGGCTCTCCTTTCCCTCTTATTCATGAAACTCATGAACAACGTATTTTAGTAAGGTAGCAGTTGTAGATAGTCATCTTCTTAGACTATGGCAGAATCTTGCTTTACTTGCATTGGTCGAATGATACTGTGCTGAAGGTGCTGGGTTTCTGTTCATTGTTTTTACCACCTCCTCCACCCCCACTGCTTTCATGCTGTTATCTTTCAACTAGCTTGTAACTTAAGTTAATTTAATTTATGATAATTGACACGCTTCTTTCTCCTTTATATCTTAAGTTATATTCAAACAACAGTGTTTTCCAAATAAAGAAATTTGATCATATACTGATGAGATTTAACTAGTTAAAAACTCTTGTCAGTCAACATTTATGGATCAAGTGCCTACTGTGTGTTAGTTGATACTTGACCTGGACTTGGGAGATATAAAAGTAAATACAAAATAATTGTCCTCAAAATAAACATGGAGCCAGAAGATGTAAATATTTACCATATACATTAATACACACTAATTGTTCTAATAGATGGGGTATACAATAGTCCTAAGAAGGAGCTGGTGAAAGCCGGACCCATTATAGCACAGGAGTGAAATATATGTGGGACTCTGCTCTGACACTTGCCTTTATCCTAATTGTCACTAATTATAAAACTAATTTGTCTGAGGACTGGGGTCTATTTTGGAATACCAACCTTATGGTTTGGTGGTAGCTTATGTCTAATCCCAGCATGTGTGAGTCAGACAGTTTGGAGGGTGGTGGCAAAGGTGAGGCCATGCTGGCCTGGATATGATTCCAAGCCAGTCAGGGCTAAATAGTGAGACACTTTTTCAAAAACCAAACCAAACCCCAAAACAAATACCACCACCTTAAATTCATCACAAATCAAACCAAATTAAAAAAAATCCCCACATGATTGTAATGCTAATTTTTTATTTTATTTAAATATCAGTATATCCTTTGGTAACATTTAAAATTCAGAGTTGTTTTGCAGTCAAGTTTTAAGAGTTTGCTTCTTAGCTATTGCTATCAGTGGCATAATATGTAACGATACCATGATTGAACAGAAGTGATTGTGTAATACCTCAGAGGGGATTCCATAGACACCAATGTTAAAAGCATGGCTAATAGAATGGAATAGTGAATTTGAACTAGATATAAAAGGGCCCGAAGACATGCCTGTGCAAATACATATTACAGTCACTAGTGCTTTCTCTTACATTGTACTAATTAGAAGTATCCTAACAATATTTCTTGTTCAGTATTAACATGGATTCTATGAGAGCCCATGAGAGATAATAGTAAGTTGTACCTAGTTCCTTCATCAAGTAGTTTTCTGGTTTCCCAGAATGTTTTCAGCCTGTACTTGGATTTATAATTTCTTGTTTAGGATGCTGTGGTTTGGCAGGTCCTCCAGTGTGGTACTTGTTTTCATTTATTTATAATGAATAGGGTGTGATCTTATAGTCGTGGCTTTTGTATATTTCCACCTAGTTTCATTTGTAGCCCAGTCTAGGCTGGTGACTTCTGATTCTCAGCATAGGGTAGAATGAAACTTGGTTTCTATAATACTGTACTCAGTGTTCCCAGTTGTCAACTCTGGGTGCTTTTATAACAAACACATTCGAAAATGATATCATAAGGAACTATGATAATCTGGGAAAATAGTTCTTTATAAAGTCACATCATGGATAATGACTGTAATGTTTTCATCACAGTAGCAAGGAGGACAGAAACGGAGTCATTACTAATATGTGAGTCTTTTTTTCTAGTCTCTGTTTTGGAGCCATTTAGCTTTATTGAAGAACAAGCATTACATCTTATTATTTCCCAGTCTTTATGGAAATAATGAATGTCCTTACAAGTCTCATCTATCTGTAGACACACATTCGGATCTTCTTTGGTTCTGGAAAAGCTCAAGACCTGGAACACTCATGGATTTGTTGTAAGGCTGGGTTTTGTTTTATGTTCATGATTTTATACTTATAATCTCTGCATAAATAATATAAATTGTACATGTTTTCTGTAATTTGAAAGACCTTGAATAGGATCAATCTGTACACAGAGCTAAGCATCTGAGGATGAACTCACATGAAAAGTGATGAGCTTACCATGTAAAACTTTTTTCTTGAACCATTTGCTTTCCTTTTAATTTCCTTAAATGTGATCCTGTGTATCAATCATTCTTGATACACAGACTTCAAATACAGTAGGTGGCCTTTGAACTCAATATGCAGATCTTAAGAATTAGGGAAAATGCATACTTTTCTTCATTACGTAAGTGACTTTCTAAAAAGTTTGATTCAGTTTTTTTAAAATATAAAAGTAGCTGGGTGGTGGTGGTGCATGCCTTTAATCCCAGCACTTGGGAGGCAGAGGCAGGCGGATTTCTGAGTTCGAGACCAGCCTGGTCTACAGAGTGAGTTCCAGGACAGCCAGGGCTACACAGAGAAACCCTGTCTCAAAAAAAAAAAAAAGTATATTTTTGTTGACATAATTTTAGGACACCTTAGGATTATTTCTAATTGATACTTGCTTAGGAGTGGCTACTGGTTTTGCAGATTGAAGTTTTAGCCCCAAATCTTAATGTAATCAGTGTTCTCTAAAATATCTATTGGAGTACAGCATAACTATAACATTATTTTGCTAGGTGCATCACAGTCCCTGATCTCAAATTATACTATAGATAATATTAACTATATTATTAATAGTTGTAATAACAAAAGTAGCATAAGAGGACATATAGAGAATGAAATGGAGAACCACAAAAATGAACCCTCATAGCTATAGCCTCCTAATTAAAAATTATGTGTCTGTCTGTCTATCTATCTATCTATCTATCTATCTATCTATCTATCTATCTACCTACCTACCTACCTATCTCATGTGTGTATGTCTGTGTTTTTATGAGGCTGTGCATGTGTATTATACAGGTACACATGCCTGAACATATATAGAAGCCAGAAGAGGGCATCTTATACCCTCCTTTCATTCTACCTATTTCTTTGGGCTGGGGTCCTGCTCTGAGCCTGAGATTTTCATTTTCTAAGTTATGCTAGAGGTCAGCAGTCCCCTCCCTTATTTCCCCTCCTTTGAAGCTGAGGTTCCAGGTATGCAAAGTACACCTGGCTTCTTGCATAGGATCTATGGTCCAAACTGCCCTCATGACTGCAGTGCAGCAAGTGCTCGTAATTGCTGAGCCATGTCTGTAGCCCCCATTCAATTTTTGACAACAGACATTGGAGAAAAGACAGTCTCTTCAACAACTGGTGCTAGGAAGTTTGGATAGCCACATGCAGAAGAATAAAATTAGATTTGTATTTCTCACCCTGTATAAAGTCAATTCAAGATAGATCAAAGACTAGACATAAGACAGAAACTCTGCATTACTAGAGGAAAACACTAGCAAACACTTTAAGATGGGGAAGAACTTTCTGAAAATGTCTCCAGTTGCACAGTAAATCATTCCAACAATTGACAAATGTGCTTGCAAGGAGGTATCTTCCATACTGTAAACAGTCACAAAGTGGAGAGACTGCCAAATAGAATGAGAAATTAATATTTGCCAGGTGTATACTGACTCTATAAAGTGCTCCAAAATGTAACATCAAAACTCATATTAAATATTTAATAAATGGCCAAATGAATTGAACAGTGGAGGATTTTTTTCAGTTGTAAAGATTTTTTTTTTTTTTTGCAGGAAAATGGGACTGAAGGTTATCAAGTTCAAATAGTTAAGAATGAATGTCATGTTTTGTACATGACATGAAAGTAGAAGAGGACTAAGAGAGGAGAAACGAACTAAGGCAGGGCAGAGGGCTAAGCAAGAGAAGGTAATGGGGCAAGAGACAAAAATATCACACTTTCACAGAGTCTAGATCTGTCTGTCTGTCTATATACATGAAAGCAAAAGGGAGACAATTTGTAGGGAAGAAGAGGCCAGTGAGATGATAGAGGGGTAGTGGAGGTGTGAATATGAGCAAGGTATGATGATATATATGTGTGAAAATGTCATAATGAAACTCATTGTGTGGCAACTGAAATTAGTAATGAAGAACAGGATTTGCAGAACAAAAGGACAGTGGTCTTAGGGTATGTTTAGTGTAGTAATGACACATGCCTACTCTGAAATAGAAAGCTAAGGGATCATAATATCCATATGTTATAGGGCTGGTGGATATAGGGTAATACAATATGATTTAAAAAGGGAGAATAGGGTAGACTTGACTTTAACTTTGCTTGTATAATTATCTCTAGCCATCTCCTCACAACACTTGTTCAATCTAAATGAGAGAAGATGGACCAGTGGAGAACCCAGGCTAACCCTTAGGTCAAATATCTCACCCTAAATGTACTCTTATCCAAGCCACTTGGCCTCCAGGTTTAAAATATTGTTCTCATGAGCAACATAATTTTAGCATATATCCTTTATGTCTTTATATTTATTTATAAATTACATGAGTGGGTTATTATACAATAAAGTAAAGAAAATCTTAAGTTTTCTTTTCATTCCAGATAGACTATCTTGTTACATTTTGGCATTTAAGAACTCTACTCTGGAAACCACTTATCAAAACTGGGCAGTGCCACATCAGTTTTCAAGCTGTGCGAGGATCAGGGGCTTTGCCTTGTTCATTACTATTTCCCTTAGCATACAGAACGTTCCAGGGGCTCCAGAAGACTATTAATGGATATGCAGATCAGGGTGTTGGGTAAGGGTAAGGACAGATCTAGCTCAAGTATGAGGAATCTGGTAAGAATGGAGAATTTTTTCTTTTCTTTTTCTTTCTTTCTTTTCTTTTTTCTTTCTTTCTTTCTTTCTTCCTTCCTTCCTTTCTTTCTTTCTTTCTTTCTTTCTTTTTTTTTTTTTTTTTTTTTTTTTTGTGCCTCTAAAAGTACCTGTCATGCCGGGTGGTGGTGGCACATGCCTTTAATCCCAGCACTTGGGAGGCAGAGGCAGGTGGATTTCTGAGTTCGAGGCCAGCCTGGTCTACAGAGTGAGTTCCAGGACAGCCAGGGCTACACAGAGAAAACCTATCTCGACAAAACATAAAAACAAAAAACCAACCAACCAAACAAAAGTACCTGTCACACAGGGACTCAGTACATATTAGCTTTCAGCATAGGGGTGCAGAGACTATAGTTTAGCCTGCAGTATCAGGCTGAGGCCACAGGTTGTTGGGGTGCTAAGAAAACATTGTTTCAGGACAAAGTATAGAGACAGATTCTGTATAGATAGGTAGAATGATCAGCCTATAGGGGTGACTTTGGAGACCTCAGACCTTAAAGGTAAAATAGAGACAATCTTAGATGATGAGATCTGATTTTACTCATCTTTGTACCCTTTGTCGTATGTGTTCTAGGATATGGTTAGTAGGTGTCTGATCAGTTTTTGTTGAATTTGTTTGTTTTATACTGCACACTGTGTAAAGAGCCTCTGGCCTATAGGAGTGGATCAGAGGCCGGCAAATGAATGATGTATTCCCAGTGCTGCCCACACAGAAGTGCTTTGGTGGCCTAAACTGCTCTGATCCTGCTCTTTCTTCTCCCAGTACTAAAACTGCTATGTCATGTGTCATCCCAATCTTATACTATCATTAGTAAGATGGAGCTTATTTACATAGAAATTTTAGAAAGTTATTTTACATTTCCTTACTACTTTGGAATTATTATCTTAATCAGAATTTTTTTTTAAGGTACCACCTTAAAACATTTCTAGCTAGATTCTGTCTACCTGACCATCAGCCTAGTTCTGCATACTCAGAGTATTTTTGAGCTCCTGTCATGTTCTAGGTGCTAACCTCATGGAACTTTGTAACCTTGGAGTGACAATTCAAATTTGCTTTTTGGCATTATCTCTCAGAGAAGCTGTGCCATTAGTTTTCTCTCTGTTAGAAACTAGCTACATGAATGCAGTCCTCTGCCTCTGCCGTCCCAATCAGGACAGGTACATGTTTATTTAAAGCAGTTTCACATCTGCACACAAAATAAGCCACAGTGTTCTAATTTGCTTTTCTAATGCCTCGCAGCGAATGCAGGAAGTTCCCCATTTATTGTCTTACAAGGCCAGGCTAGTCTGCCGAAGCTCTCCACCACGGAATGCAAGTTTAATCTCTTCTCAGAGATCCTCTTGCAACTTTGGTATGATCTCCAAGTAGTAGTTCTTATCTTGTTAGTCATTGAGTTATCAGACCTTTACTGCTAGGCTATAACGCTTATTACTACTGCACGGTGGTAAAATCTTACACTGGGTGTAACTTAGAGCCTGCACTGTGATTAAATTTACTGATCTTACTTACTTAAGAACAGTCTGGGAGGTAACTAGTAGGACATTATTCCCATTTCACAGACAAAGACACAACACATGCTTAAGATTACCGGCCTGACCCAGAGACTGAGTTTGTATTGGCTTCCCCAGGGCAAGATTTACATATACTAGCCTTTTCTTCTAGAGAGCTGCCTCTGTACAAGACAGACTGGGTGTTTTTGTGCTAAGATCTTTCCCCCTTATTTTCAGCTTGTTAAGGTTGCTGTCACCTAGAACAGCAGTGGTTTAGGAACATGCGCTTTAGCTGTTTATGTCGTAAGGCCTGCAAAATATCAATGAAATGAATACTACACTTCTCATTTGCTTAATAAGTATTTAAGGTATTGTGAATAGTTTGTCTATTGACAACATTTTTTAGCGCATAAAGTGGGAAATAAAAGGACCATATACTGACAAAGAATGAGTTTTGACTATGTGTAGGTTAGGCTCACCTCCCCTTTCTCTCTCTCTCTTTCTCTCTCTTCTTCCTTCCTTCCTTCCTTCCTTCCTTCCTTCCTTCCTTCCTTCCTTCCTTCCCTCTCTCTTCTCCCTGTCTCCCCTTCTTTCTCTCTCTTTCTCTCCTTCCTTCCCTTCCTTTCTTCTCCCTTCCTTTTCTTCCTTCCATTTCCTTCATTCTCTTCCCTGCCTCCCTTACCCTCTTTTCCCTTCCTTCCCTCATTCCCTCCCTTCCTTCTTCCCTTCCTCCCTCCATTCTCTCCTCCTTCCCTCATTTCCTCTCTTCCTTCCTTCTTCCTTCCTTTCCTTCCTACCTTTATTCCTTCCTTCCTTCCTCCCTCCCTTCTTCCTTTCCTTCATTCCCTTCTCTCTCTCCTTCTACCTTCCTCCTTCCCTCCCTTGTTCCTTTCCTTTTCTTTTCCCTCCATCCTCCTCCTTTCCTCCCTCTCTCCCTTCCTCCTTCCCCCATTCCCTCCCTCCCTTCTTCCATCTGTTCCTTCCTTCCTTTCTTTCTATTGCTTTGAAGATAGGCTCTTAAGTGTCCCAGGTTGGCCTCAGGCTTAGTCCCTAGCAGCTAAAGATGATCTTGCACTTCTGATCCTCTTCCTTTTGTCTCCCCAATGCTTGGGTTGCTGGTGTGTCTCTTTGTTCCTGGTTGATTAGAGCTCAAACCCAAGGCTTCCTGCAGCTAGGCAAGTACTCTTCCAATTGACCTATAGCCTAGCCCCATTTCAACATTTCTGCGGCTGTTATTTAGTATAATGTCTTTGGGCATGCTGTAATGTTAATGGATAAAATTCTGTTGAAGACTTGCAATTTGGCAAAGTTAGAGCATACTGTTTATTTTGCATAGTATATAATGTTGGCAGTGGTAAAGCCCATGGACTTAAAAAAGTTTTTATTTAAAGTGGCCAAGGAAAAGAGAAGACTTAGTGAGGTAGAGTTTCTCTTCAGACTCAGTGGCTCCACTCCTTTCTACCTAGCCCTGTGATGTCGGAATCACTGTTCTCAATTTTAGATGTAAGAGCTGAGCCTCAGGCTCCCCAACTTGCTCATGTTATTCTTCAGGCAAATGGACTTGGCATTCCATCCCAGTTCATCTTCACTCCCTCCCTCCATCTGTCTCTTGTACTTTCTTCATGGCATTTGCACCATTCACTGGACCTGTGTGGACTCCCACTGAATTGTAATGCCTTGGGTTTAAAAGCATGACTTTACAGCACAGGATAAAATGGTCTTTTCTTTATTTGTGTTCATGCAATGCCAAGCAAATTACTGTGTATAATTGTTCCTAAATAACTTGTTTCTAGAATCATTTAAAAAATAAGGTAAACTTGTGAATTAAAGAGTTAATATTCTATAGGGATGGAATATCTGTGATGAAAAATATAAAGATGAAATAATTCTAGTCTTAAGTACTATAAACCTAAAGAGATTGAATAGAGTATTAACTATAAAGGATATTGCAGATCTTGCAGATTATTTAAAACGTCCCATCATTTTTAAATGGGAAGAAAGTCCCAGATTAAGGAAGTGTGACCCAGGCAGGAGTGGCAGAGCTGTGTCTGAGAATAAGACTTTTTGGTTTAGTGGTTTTCTATGGAAATCTGTTTAGCTTCAAAATAATGTAAAAGTATTAGTTGATTAGTGTTTCTATGCTCAGTGCAGGATTATGTGACTTTTTGTTTCTAATGAGAATGAAGCTGTATGGACACTCTATGTTCTCTCATTTTATCTGTTACCCTAAAATCACCTTATATATCTATTACTTGAACATTCCTTATTATCTTCTGATGCAAGTTCTCATTTACTTTCTGACATGACCTGATTTGGGTGGCTAACAGACAATAAAATGAAACATTGCTTCAGTGTCCAGAGCAAGAATTTGCAAACAGTTACACATTGTTAAACAGCACACTGGCTTATCAAATGCCCTGAGTTTATTCCAGTCTGGTCTTGGGAAACACCTTCCCAGCCTCATAGCAGCTCTCCCGGATCCTATGTAGAACAGCTTTTAGAAACTTACTGTAGGGCTGTTAGATTTCCTCTGTCCGTGAAAGAGTAAACCGCTTAAAGTTGACCAGGAGAAAGAAGATTTTAAAACCATAACCGATTTAGTTTTCAGTGATAGGCTGACTCATGCACGGTGATGCTTCGTAATGGCCATATTAAGAGACTTCTGTGGTGACGCAGTGCCCATCCTACCTTGCTGTGGACTAAATCTGCTCAGATGCACATAGACAAAGCAATAAATTAAGATCCAAGGCCATGTTTCAAGCCTACTTTTAAAATAGCTGTCTTTTGGCAGAGAATGCCTTCTGCTTTATAGTGCAAGGAGAAGTCTGCTGGGCCTAGTCAGAGTTCTGCTTGGGCATTTGGGAACTGGACATTATTCAGCCCCAAATTTCCAAAGGATAAGAGCCAGGCAGTCCAGGCAGGCACCTTCTTCTATTCTTTTGTGTAATTTTAGGGATAAAAAAAGGCACCATTTTCTAGGGATGCCTATATCCAAATGCTGGGAAATTGTCAAAATAGATTTTCTTAGAAAAATTTTGTTACCTTCTGGAAGGAGATCACTATAATAAATATATAAAACTCATTGTCTCCTTGGGCACCAAGGACAAACCTGCTTGGGTTGTACATAGCGAGACTAACAGAGATGTATGCAGAGATCCTGCAGGTAGTTGTAGACTAGAAAAAAATGGTTTAAACACTGACATTAAAGCACCAACTCTATAAACTGGTAGAGATAGATCTTAAAGATAAAATGCTTATTATTTATGGAAATCATTTTAAAAATTATAAATACAAGATGAAGGACTAAGTGGAAACATTGCTTCTGTTTTTGGTGCTGACAATGGCTGTGCATTCTGTCTTACACTCTTGGTTTAATCAGTTTTATGTGTTTTCAAAGTTAGTCTGGCTTTTAAAGTTTGACTAAAGAAGAACAAATATCTGATTTTTATAAAGGAGTTAATCTTTATTAGATGGGCCTTGTAATAGAAAGCAAAAGGACTTTAACCATCAACTTCTTTTATCCATCATTAAAAGCTAATTGTCTTATCCTAGAAGTGCAACTTGATGGAATTTTTAACATACCAAAGATTGGCAACCTGTGAAGAGGCAAGTATTCTCTATGAGGATTTGAGTTAGGAGAAGGAAAGGGAAAAATGATTCTTTTATAAATCTTAAGTGGCAGCTAAATAGAAATAAAAGCTTATAATTTTTGTGAGACAAGGGTGATAACAGATTAGTTCCTTATGTTTAGTTGGAATTAGAAAGTTTTGAGTAGAAAATTTAAAGCCAGTCAGTCTTTAGGGTGGGTGTTAGGACTGAGAACTTAGGAATGTATATATAGTTTTAATACTCTGCAACAATAATAATGTAGCATCTACCTTCGTGCTGGTCCCTAACGTGATTAAAAAACAGACAAGGGAATTGATTACTTTCTTATTCTTTAAAGAATGGGACTGGTGGGTTATTTACTAGGAAAACCATTGTCTATGTGGCGCATGGGGGAATTAGATTTTGTTCTTTGGCTCCAGCTCTCTCAAGTTTGGGTCTTGCTCAGTAGGTAGTGATGATGTGTTAAGTGGTTAAAACCACTTTTGTTAAGGCTTTTGTTCACCTTGGTGACATGGCTGTAAAACACAGAGCTCCAAACAGATTTTGCAATGGTGTCTTCTTATCAGTTCTCCTCTTTCCCAGCCTCACAGCTAGGTAGACGGGGCAGCGAGCGAGCGACACTGGTCTGTAGGAAGAAGTCAGCTTGTATAAGGAAGCTCCAAGCTGCTAATTGTTTCCAGCAGAAAAACTACACATGGAAGATCAGGGCAATCCTGTACCCTTGGCTTTTACTGAGGTCCTGTGAGCTAATGATCAGTTTTCCAACACTGTAATACCTAACCTGCCCCAGCCCTTCCTGCAGTCTCTTAAGCTCTCAGTGGATTGATAGCTGATGTTCAAATTGGCACATTACTGCGAATCTATGTTTTTATTCTTTAATTTTACAGATCACAATAATATTACTTGTTTCCCAATTTTTTCTGTTTGATAATTTATTATTTTATTTTACCGTTGTTACAAGTTTAGGAAGATTTATTGTAATTAACTTAAGGATTTTTTTTTTGAGCCAATTGTAAGAACAGGGTAATAATTTATTTTGGCCTATGTAAAATTCACAAATTTTAGATTATGGTAGACAAGATCACATGGTTAAGTAAGTCATTAGTAAGTGATTTTTATAATGTCATTCTAGGGATGTATAATCTTATTTTACATGAGATAATTTCTCTAAGAAACCTGTAATAGAAACTCTACAGATCTCACTGTAGCACTGGCTAGTCTAGAACTCACTATGTAGATCAGAGTGGCCTAGAACTCAGAGAGATCCACATGCCTCTGCCCCTTGAGGTCTGGGATTAAAGTTGTACACCACCATACTAGGCTAGAAAGTGTGATTTTTTTTCTTTTTAAAAGGTTTATTTATTGATTTTATATGTGTGAGTACATTGTTAGTCTCTTCAAACACACCATAAGAGGATATCAGATCCCATTACAGATAGTTGTGAGACCCTGTGTGGTTGCTAGGAATTGAACTAGGACCACTGGAAGAACAGTTTCTTAGCTCTGAACTCCTAAGCCATCTCTCCAGCCCCCAAAAGTATGAATTTTTACTTTTATTTCAGTTTATGGAAAAACTGGGACTTCTGAGTTAAATAACCAAATCTTATATAACCTATTATAACTATATGTTAATTTTTTAAAATGCTGAATAAGGTCATGTTAATTTAAGATATATAATCATAATATTTTGGGCCTAGCAAACTATCTTACTTTAATATAAGATATTATGGTTATTGTATCTAAAAGTGATACATGGTTGTTTGCCTCCCAAACTACTGCTTATTTTTAGAAAGAACACTAGTTGTATTGATTGGCTGAGTAATGTCTTACCTATTCAGTTCCTGTTATGGCCTTGTAACATAACTGCTCTGCTTACGTGACTTACTCTGACTTGTGAGTAATGAGTATTTTGGGTATACTTCATAACGTTCATGGTAAAAGATTCACCAATATGTATATCTTAGCTTTAAAAATCACAAGCTTATTTAGTTACCAATTGCTAAGTTGTTTTATATCATGAAATAATACTAGAAAATGATTTTTTCCCCTAAAAATATGGAACAGCTTAAATACTGTCATCTTTTTTGAGGGGTTGTGTTGAAGTTTATATGAATGGTTCTCTTTGAATCTTAGACACAGAGTGATGGTACAGGCCACATTAAATATACTGCAGTACAGTGTCTTTAGTAAACCAGCTGGTAAACCAGCGGTCTTGGTGACTGTTGACAACATACCAGCTCAGTTAGTCTTACTGAGCATCATCTTAGTCCTATGTGTGATGGTCATCATACCATTCCTTACTTGACATAGCAGTGCCAGGTTGAATACCTGTTATGTAAGGGAGTGTTCACAGATAGATGGAGTATAAAGAACTTAGAGGTTTTTCTTGGTGACATAATTTTGAGGTCTGATCACTTTTAGATTTCTGTGACATGTATTCCAGTTGATTTACTTTTAGTTCTATATCTGTATCATTTAAAGAAATGAATAAGATATGACATTAAATATGTTCACCATTTATTTGTATATAAGGTACTCTTCTATTAATAGTCAAAATAGTAGTAGACTTAATTTACCTGAATTCCCCTCATGTCTCTTTTATATTTTTTATTTGTTTTGTTTTTATTTTTTTTAAAGCCCATTCTCTATTCTTTCACACATTTTGAGGCAAGGTTCTGACTGGAAGAGTCCCCTACCAGGAATTACATGAGAGACCTTTATCTAAGCCCAGTGCCACTTCTACTGTCCTCATTGCCTTAGGTTCTGGACAGTTGCTTGTTTTTCTCATTTGCTTAGCTTCATTTTCAGTATATATATTTCTGGTCCCTGATCCACTCAGAAAATTAAATTCGTCTTTTAAATATCCACCTGGGGGGTAGTGTGCTTTAGAAGTATGATTATGTGATAGACAGCTCATATTTGAATGTCATGCATAATATTCTTAGCTATGAGTATGTGGGTGGGTATATGTAGAAAATCGTTTTCTAGTATTATTTCGTGATATAAAACAACTTAGTAATTGGTAATTAAGTAGCTTACAATTCTGGTTCCTTCATACGTAAACAAAGGTAATATTAATTACCTTTTGGAATCATTTTCAAAATGAAAAGATATGGCCTGTGTAAAGTACTTGAATGCTTTGTATGTGGGGAGTCAGCATTTATATATTCATTTTTTTTAAATGAAAAAGATACTCCTGTTCATTAGGTCTTTTCAGTATATCGATCTTTATATAACTTGTTTATTAAAAGTTGAATATGTTAACTTACAATTCTAAGCATTATGATTAAACAAATGAAATGAAAAATGAAAAAATAAAATTCAGATTCATAAAATGAGGGTTTTTTTTTGTGCTGATGTGGGGGATATTGATGATACAGAATAGTATACCTACAAAGATAAGGAAGAAGATAGCTAACACATTATTTAAATAAGAAGTAAATTGAAATATTTGTTCAATAAATATTTATTGAACTTACTGTGAGGTAGGCACTGCTTTAATCTCTAGGCGATATTACTATTAATAAGATGGTTGTAAATGTTAGCTTAGTAGAGTGCACTTTCTAGTGGGGAAAAGCAGATATTGTGTGAGCTATCTCTCATGTAAGTTGCCTATATGCCAAAGAAAAAATAAAGCAAGGAAAGGAAGGTGGAAGAAAGGAGGTTGCTCTTTCTTCGTGACTTGTTATTCAGTAGAGGTTGCGCTCTGTACAGAACTGTACGAGTCCAGAAGGGGTGCGTTCAGAGATGGTAAGCATGGTGCTGACCTCAGGCACGCCCTGTCCTCTTGTCCTTTCCTGCACTGTGTTTACTATGTTACATCTGATGAGATGCTCTCGTCTTCCCCTTTGGACGCTTTCCTCTTCAGCTGACAGGGAGTGCATAAGCTGTACCTGGTGGCAGACTTTTGGGGATCCTTCGTTGTGCTTGGCAGAGGGTGCCTAGTACTTTGGATGCCCTTTTCTGTAATTGGCAGAACTAGGGGCAGACCACACATGCTTCTTGCAGCTGAAGTACTCATGTATCCTTTTAGGGTTTTTGCTTTTAATTTGCCGTAGAAGTTAAGTGAGTTAGTAGTAGAATGTAAAAAGCAAATCTGCTTTGTTCTTGTCGTCGTTGTTTTGTTTTGCTTTTTGAGACAGCATCAAACACAAAACTTCCTGTCACAGCCTCTCAGGCCCTGCACTGCCTAACATGTACTATTTCTTAATTTCTTAACTTAAGAAAAAAAAACACAGGGGCTAAGAAAGGTACATTTAAATTTTAAATAATTTACCAGGAACCAAGAAAAAAGGAAAATAATGTTGAGCTAGTATTATCTTTTCATTAAATCTTAGGGATTCAGATCTTCTGTCCTCCTCTATATATTAATTTGCAGGCTAGTATGTTAATTTTTCCAGCATACGTTTACTGAGAATCTGGGCAATGACAGTGTCACTTAGAGAATAAAGGCACCCCATTTACTTTTATCCCAGTGCATGGAGAGTGTATACCCCAGGATGGGAGAGGAAATGTCAGAATAACCTTGACCTTAATCATGTAACACAAGAAGAAGAACCTCGCACATTTCTTTGAATATAGTATACGTTCAGCACTTGTGAATGTCCGTATTGATTTTCGAATACAGCGGTTAGTCATTCAAGAGAAATATAGACAGTATGTTGAAAGTTAGATGTGGGGATCTGGTGGTATGTGACCTGATTTTAGGGATGTCTGTATGTCTGTATGGAAATTTGAAATGGGCCTCAGAGGTTTAACCGGATGTGATCATACTTCCCTGCGTGTGGGAGATTGCTGTATTTAGTTTATATATATATATATATATATATATA
>NW_022196894.1:48024547-48026470 GCF_008632895.1 Mastomys coucha | reverse complement strand
ATATATATATATACATATATATATATGTATATATAATTTGAGGTAAGACTGAACAGGCTGTCCATAAATATTTGTTGATTAAATAAATAAGGAGAAAAGACAATCCTCTTGGTCCTTTAGTGGGAGAAGATTGCAAACAGGAACATGCCAGAAACAAGGAAACAAGGGGAATTTAGAAACTCCAACAGTAATTCTGTCAGCTAAAGGTGAGTGCGAAGACATGGGGCTTCTATAGGATGAAGGTCAGACCTTGGGAGTCATAATTGCCTGCTGAGAAGTCAAGCAGGTTCAGTTGCCTAGACTTGTGCTACTGGAAGTAGGAGCGAGCTGCAGGAGCCTCCAGTAAGGACAATGAGCATGAAACGGGATGTAATTAGGAACTCATTTCAGGTGGCCTTAGGGACTCCAGAGGCATGTTTGCAACCAATGATATTTTAAAGGCTGAACCGGCAGCATGCTAAATCTACTGCTGTAGCTCCATGGATTGGTTCTGAATGTCTCTTCTTGCTACAGGTGTTCTTCCTAAGAAAATGAAAGCATCAAATCATATTTACTGGATTAACTTTTCTGAGAGTTTAGCACTGTCTAATTCATTCTCCTAAGTGCCCCTACCAATATTATAAAATAAAAAAAAAAAGATCAAGTAAATGTTTTACATCAGCTCTCAGGTAATTTACAGTAGTTCAATTTTTATATACTGTAAATGTATTTTTATAAACCCTTTGGGTCTTTTGTATATTCTGTACTATAAACACACACATACATATAGAAAGAGAGGAGGGGGTAGGGAAGGGGAGAGACAGAATGAGAGAGAGGGAGGGGAAGAGGAAGACGAGGAGGAGAAAAAAGGAGAGAAGAAATACAGAAACAACCACACATTAGTTATTTATCCCTGAAGCATTTTGCTTCAGTCATGTAGCACGGTGATAATACTGTGTTGATTTTTTTTTTTTATATGAAAATTCTTCACGATCATCAAGCTTACAAAGTGGTTTCTAAAAAAGTATTTCAGTGTCTTTTTTTTTTTCTTTTGAAGAAACAGAACAGTAATGCTGTTTTAGCTTTTATTTAGAACAATACATATTTGTTAGGAAGATCATTCTTTAGAGAAGTCGTCTCAGCTTTTGTCTTCATATCCAACAGAAATGCATAACCCTGTAAGAAGAGAGTCTGAGCATATGATATGCACAGTTTTTTTCCTTCCCGGAGGAAGGGCCGTATACGGAGTAAACAGATGCGATTCTAGCTGGACTGTGCCTTTCTGAAGTGAGTAACCTGTACTAGATCGTTTATGTCATCATGCCTCAACGTTCTCATCTGTAAAATAAGATGCTCTCCTGAAATGATCAGAAACAGTTTTTTAGAAGTAATTCCCTGTGACTTCTGTGAGAAAAACAAGGAGAAAGACCTCCCATAAATATGGACAATGTGGAATATAGTATTCACATGATTTGCTGTCCTTCAGAAGTTCCTCATTTGTACTTTGTTTTCGCCAGCGGAGGCTGAAAGATCCATGTTTACTTTAGCTGAAGAACATTGGGCTTTTCTAAGCAGAGTGCATGGCTCATGGAAGATGCCCCAGTACATAATTACTGGGTTTGTTTCAGTTGTGAGAGACATTAGTGTTGAGGGATTCCTCTTGGACTCGTCTGATCCTCTGCTCATGTTAGAGAAGCAGTTGGAACAACTCTTGCTGTATTCAGAAGGAAACTCTAGAATGGATGGTCACAAAAACCATTATATTCACTGAATGAGCATTTATTGAAGTCCTGCTACTAGCCCTGTAGGCATGATATTAAGCCCTGAGAATATAAAATAAATACAAATATCTATCCTCCCAGCTTCTGTTAGGAAAATGGGCACTAGGGACTAAGAACAAGCACGTTCTATTCCAATATCATGAGTAGGGAACTACACAACTGC
>NW_022196894.1:47959580-48024119 GCF_008632895.1 Mastomys coucha | reverse complement strand
TCTCCCCTCCCCTCCTCTTTTCTCCTCTCCTCTCCTCTCCTCTATGAAAGTCTTATGAAACATAAGAGTTATGCTTCATTTGACTATAAGGAAAATATTTTCTTTCAGACAATTTATTTTTGAGTATCAGAGTTATATCTGGTTGTTAAAATCATGTACTTAGCTTGAGTGTACTAGTCAGTAGTGAGAACTTGGCTTATTTGATATTTAGAAATCCCACTAAAATGAATGCTAGGCATTCTCCTTGCCTTGTACTGATGATAGTAATCATTACGGTAGCTGGTTATCTAGGAGTAAGTACCAGGCGGCAGGAGAGGCATTTGTTTGAGACTTTATAGTTTCATGTAACTCAGTCTGACCTCACCTTTGCTGGATGGCCAAGGACGATCGATCTCAAATTCCTGCTCCTTCTGTGCCTACTTCCTGGTGTATACTTCTGTACCTAGTTTTACGTGGTGCTGAGGATCAATACCAGGGCTTTCTGCATGCTAGGCAAACACTACCAACTGAATCCCTCTTCCATCCCTATGGTAGACAGTTTAAATAATTTTATTAAACTTAGAATACCATTATGAAGTAGATACTATATTCCATTTTAACTGGACAGTAATATCCATGTAGCCATTTCTGTGCTTCAGGATTTGAATTCTGATAGTTCTGACCCTAGAGACTTAGGTCAGTGACCAATTTTCTACCCTTCCCTCTGCATCTGAGTGATTCGTTATAATCCAAGCCTATATTTTTTTAATGCTTAGGCCAAAGGGCAGATTGAATAGGTGAGAGTGTAAATTTGAGGCTATCATTTGGGAAGGGAGGCCAGGGACTGTAAATAGAAAAGGCACATTTTAAAAGCCAAGGCAAATATGAGAAAATTGTAGCCAAGAGGAGAATGCAAACCAGCAATGGGATCAAATTGCCCATGTATGCAGGTGAATGGGTAGAAGAGGTAACGGTGTCTTGGAGGTCTGTCTGTGATTTCCCCAGCCACTGCCTTGTCGATTTGCTCCTAAACAAGCAGAATGTCCAGAATCGAGTCCAAGAGTGTGTGCTTGCCATTTCTTGCAGCTGATTCTGATATGCAACAAATGCTGGCAGGAATCCAGATAAGACTGTGCAGAGGGCCAACTGGGTGGGATGGGGTTTGGTATCTAGACTCAGGGGTTGGGTGTGGAGGGTTTCTGCTTTTTCACGGGGCAGAGAGTGAAGATCAAGAAGACTGACAGGAACAGAGGGACTGTTGGTTACAGATTTGAGGTTTTACTGCTCATCCTTAATTTTCAACTCCCCTTTCCACCTATTACTTATAGAAAATAAATCATGTTTTCCTTTGTACTTTCTGTGAATAAAATGGTCTGTCTTAAATGCTCTAAAAGGCTTTATAATAAATAGACTGGTAATCTCACTTATTTTGTGAGCACAGTATTGGTTTTTAAGGGGGAAAAGGTATGATTATTTACCCAGTTTAATGTATTAATATTTTATTACTTCTTTTGATTTGTCTGACTTTAATTCCTAAGTAGAGTCAGTCTTTGATATCTTAAGTTCCATGTCTTGATGCTGATCTAACCACAGACAGAGAAAATATCTGGGGGAAAATTGCATTGGTGCAAATCATGTACCAACTTTGTCTTGTCATTATTCTGTATATGCTGAAGTGGCATTGTAATTACTTGAACTGTATTATAAGCAGTAATGAGATATGTACATTTTGTGAGGAGTTTGTAGGCTACATGAAAATAGTATTCATATAAAAGATCTGAGTGAGGGTGTTGATACCTGCAGAGGATCCTTGAATCAGTTCCTGCATTCCTACGTGATGACACTTATTTTCCAGGTTTCTCTCTTTGACTGTTGTTTCAGGAAAATGACAGTATTTTAGCTTTGTTTTATGATTTTTCTTCATGTGTGCATGTGTGAGTTTACATATATACATGTGCCTGTGGATTCATGTGGAGGCCAGAGAACAACCTAGAATTTTGCCTTCAAGGACTCTATCAGCTTCTTTCTTTTTTTTAAGTTATTTTATTTAATTACATTCCAGTTATTGCCCCACCTCAGTCCCCCCTCCTACAGTTCCTCAACCCATTCCTCCTCCCCCTTGCATCTGAGAGGGTGCTCCCCTCCCTCCCACAAGGACTCCCCCTTCCCTGGGGCCTCAAGTCTCTTGAGGATTGGGTACATCTTCTCCCACTGAGGCCAGACCAGGCAGGCCTCTTCTTTATTTGTGGTAGGGGGCCTCAGACCAGCCCATGTATACTCCTGGTTGGTGGCTCAGTCTGTGGGAGCTCCCTGGGTTATGGTTTAATTGAGTGTGCTGGTCTTCTTATGGGGTCACTCTCCCTTTCAGCTTCTTCAATCCTTCCCCTAATTCAATCATAGGGATTCCCAGCTTCAGCCCAATGGTTGGATGTAAGTATCTGCCCCTATCTTAGTCAGCTGCTTGTTGGACCTCTTAGAGGACAGTCGTGCCAGGCTCCTGTCTGTTAGCACATCATTGCATCAATAATAGTGTCAGGCCTTGGTGTCCCCCCATGAGATGGATCCCAGGTTGGGCCAGTCACCTTTCTTTCAGTCTCTTCTCTATTTTTGTCTCTGCAGTTCTTTTAGACAGGAACAATTCTGGGTCAGGAATTTTGACTGTGGGTTAGTAACCCTGTCCCTCCACTTGAGGCCCTGCCTATCTACTGGAGGTGGACTCTTTGAGTTCCCTCTCCTCACTGATGGAGATTTTGTCTAAGGTCACCCCCAGTGAGTCCTGAGGGTCACCTTATGGTTCACAGATACTTTCTAGAGGGTTCACCGACTCCCCAACCCTCTGGCCGCTTATTTCCATTCATTCTCTTGGCCCTTTGGGCTTCTCTCACTTTATCAACTTCTCTGAGATGGTCTTTCATTGGCCTGGAGCTCATCAATTAGGTTAGACTGACCATCCACAGGGATCCTTCTGTCTCTTGTTAGGAGCTTGTGCCATCATGTCCAGTATTTACACATGATTTCTGGGGCTCAAACAGGTCCTCACAGTTGTGATGTAAGCACTTTACCTACCGAGCTATCTCCCCATCCCCTTAAGATTTAAAAAACAAAAATACTTATTTGATGGGTGAGGGAGCATTTGTGTATTACAAATTGTCATAGGACAATTTTTTCAAGCGTGATCTCTCCTTCCACCATGTAGGTTTGGGGATCAGATTGAGGTGGCCAGGTTTGTAGAAAGCATCTTGACTGGTCCTCTTTGTCCACTTAAATGCTCTAATAAGCAGTTAGCTTGTCTGATGCTGGCCATGTGATTATATCTTCTGGTTTGTGAGTACTCTAAAGTTGCTAGTGGCAATTTCCTCTAAAGCCCTGAGAGGTAAGACTAGATTGGTAAATGTTGGAGGTGTTGGAAATGCTGTTGACCAGAATTTGAAAATTAGATAATACACTCAGATATCATGTCAGTTATAAACTACATAGGAAAGATGGTGTGGAACCAAGAGGGAGGCACCACACCATGCCTGCTCAGAGGGGTGACACGAGGCTTTGGCATCATAGCAGTTACTACAGCAATTATTATAGTTCTTCCTTACCAATAGTGACGAAATCTCTCTCTTCCATGAAAGTATTTCTGGTGAGAAATAGTGCGGTGAAAATGACTGAGGATGACTGCATCTTAACATGGAAAACGTGGAAATCTACGCTTTTTAGTCCTTGCTAAGACGAAGGTCTCCCTGTGACGATTACCTGCCTCGCTTCCCACCTTGCAGCTTTCCTTCTCTGTTTGTAGACCGTCTGTTTTGAGACCAGGATCTGAGACTCGGCCCAACACTACAGTGCAGTTGGAATATTTTCTTTGCAGTTGCCCCTTGGTTTAAGGTTTTAGCTATATCTAACTCATGGAGGGATTTCTAGGTTGCTAAGAGTGCTTTAGCAAAGGAAGGAGTGTACAAATGGCAAGATAATCCACCATTTAGTTTCTTTGTTGAAAACCCTAGAAAAATCTTAGAGAATGCCTGTTTACTTTCCAAGAAAGTATTGATCTTTATGGCCACATCACTCTCTGATCATCACTCTCTGAAAGTCCCAACAAAAAATATTCATCAAAAGGCAGAAATGGAACTCAAACTATTATCACATGTATGTTTAATAACCCAATCTTTGGGTGTGAGAAACTTCAAAGAAGAGCAAAAGTCTGTTAGTCCTGAGATGGCCCGTTCTTGTGGTAGCAGGGCTACCTCTGAGGGCTGAGGGCATCTCTGCTGTCAGCATGTGACAAAGTGATAAAGTAGCTCAGGTAGAGTTGAGAGAGTAGTAATTTCTCAGGGCCTTAATATTTCCTGGTCAAGTACTTCCCTTACTCCCCATGTCTTAAGTGTTAGCACTGATAATCTTGCTATCAGAGAAGGTAAGAGGAAATCCATATTTCTACAAAAATATCACTTAAGTAAATTTGTCATAGAAAAATATTGGAGTGTAACTTATAAGTAGGAGATTTTGGATTTTATCTATAATCTTATAAGGTGTTAGAATCAAGAAAGCTGAGTTTTTTTTTTTTTTTTGCAAATTGTTGTTTGTCTACACACTGGGACCTAGTAGTGGCTCAGGGTCTGCATAGCATCACGGCTTCATGTACTCTGATTCTGTATTACTATTTGCCTAAGAGGACTTTACTTTGCATTTTAGAAAACTCAACAGGTGTTTGTTCACAGGTTTGTATGCTTATTATATATGAAAATCATTCATGTTGGATGTATTATTTTAGTGTATATATGTGATGACTTTTATTCTTTTAAATGTGATGTCATTTAAATGCTGGCTTTGAGCCAGGACCATTCTGCTTAGTGCATGCTCAGAACCCTCTTCTGCAGGGGAGTATTAACCATAAATGTTAGGTGTTTTGTAGCTTTATAGGTATCTGGTGCCTTTCTGGAGTTGTTTTTATAATTGATAGAGCCTCTCGGGCTGTCCTATGGTCTGATTCTTTAGTGGGTACCAAGGCTATATGATTTTTCTTAGCTGTTGCTTGATTGTTGTCTTATTTTCATTAAAAAATTTTGTATTAATTTTTATCTTATGTGGATGGATATTTTACTGTATCATGTGGATGCAGTCCCCATGGAGGCCAGAAGAGGGCATCATATCCCCTGGCACTGGAGTTAGCAGGGTTGTGAGCCTCCTTGCTCCTTCTGAGAACCAAACTGGCCTCCTCAACGGCAACTGTTCTTAATGGCTGTGCCATTTCTCCAGCCTTTTGTTTTCATTTCTTAAGAGATTACTTTAGGAAATGTGTATTAAATTATCTCAAGTGTTAATCTTTTTTTTTTTTTTTTTTTTTTTTTTGGTTTTTCGAGACAGGGTTTCTCTGTGTAGCCCCGACTGTCCTGGAACTCACTCTGTAGACCAGGCTGGCCTCGAACTCAGAAATCCGCCTGCCTCTGCCTCCCAAGTGCTGGGATTAAAGGCGTGCGCCACCACCCACCACCGGCTCAAGTGTTAATCTTAAAAGGGTTAATGCCTATTTACATTTTCAGAAAAGACCTAATTTACATAAAATAACCAAGGCAGATGTTAAGACTCAAGCATCATTGGGTGGATTCTGGCAAACCTTATGTCTTACACATATCAGCCTTTGGATATTGTAGTGTTTCAATTCTCAAATATTTCTACTCAAATTCCTAAATGGTAGATGGAGATAAACTCATATTTATTTATTTATTTATTTATTTATTTTTGTTTTTTGAGACAGGGTTTCTCTGTGTAGCCCTGGCTGTCCAGAACTCACTCTGTAGACCAGGCTGGCCTTGAACTTAGAAATCCGTCTGCCTCTGCCTCCCAAGTGCTGGGATTAAAGGTGTGCATCACTACCGTCTGGCTTATATTTTTATTAAGTCAAAGATTTTGGTCCATATTTGCTACTAGAAACTCAGACTTATATTTTTAGAATTTTTTCTCTAAAATGTACATTTGAATATTATATCCTGTTCCATATTATGTGTCTCTTTTTCTCAAATTAGATAAAATTAGCATGGTGAAATACATTGGTTTCTAAAATTTTGGTTATTTTTCCCCAGTAGGGGTCCTCTTTCTCTCTCTTTCTCTCTGTAACTGAGGCTAGCCTCAAAGTCATGACAGCCTTTCTGCTTCAACCTTCCAAGTGCTGGGATTTCATGCCCAGCTGAGATGTGTAGATCTTAAGTATTCAGTTTGAGTAATGATGAAAGTGTATATTGGATTTTATTAGACTCCTCTGAATTGTGATAAAAAGATACCTCTGCTCTTTCATAGAAGTATTGCTTGATGATTTTCCAAGGAAATTGGTGTCCTAGGAATATTTATTTATCTTGTATGTGTATGTGTGTGTTCTACCAGTCACACCAGGCTGTATTCTCAAAGAGGTGGTGACAGGCAGTGGCATTATTATTCCAGTTTTGAGAATAATATAGACTTTGTCAGTAAGACAGTTGTGTAAAGGGAACAAGTATCTTAATAGAATCTCCATTGACCAATATCAGTTCTTCCCTAAAACACAACAAAATTCCCATTTCTCTAATGGGAAGTAGTTTGTCAAGTCCTGTAGCTAATTTATTTTATAATTACGGTCTTTTGTGTATATTTGGGATCTATCATTTAATTCTTTTAGTATTCAGATTCAGAGTGACATTTGACAGTTTCATTTTCTGCTACCCTCAGAGAACCCACTGATTAGCTATCCAGTGTTCAGTCTTACTTCTTTTTGGGGGGTGGGGTGAGATGAGGGGTGTTCTGAGACAGGGTTTCTCTGTGTAGTCCTGGCTGTCCTGGAACTCACTCTGTAGACTCAGGCTGGCCTCGAACTCAGAAATCCGCCTGCCTCTGCCTCCCAAGTGCTGGGATTAAAGGCGTGCGTCACCACTGCCCAGCTCAGTCTTACTTCTTGGATTCTTTCTTTCTTTCTTTCTTTCTTTCTTTCTTTCTTTCTTTCTTTCTTTCTTTCTTTAATTTTTTTGATCATTGCCTGCAGCAACTGGGATAGAATGCTTATACCTCCCTTTTAGGAAGTAGATGGTTTCTTTAGTAGAGACTAAGGTTTGAGTCTTGCATATGGTACCTGTAGCCCAATAGGTTTATGTTAGTGGTAAGTAAGGTGTTCTGTAGCAAAGGAAGTTCAAAGTCGAGTGAGGAATGGATAGAGCCTTTATTCAACAAATGTTTGTAATGAGGTTATGGTTAGGGTTAACATCATCTTCTGTTAGTCATGGATAGTCTCGAGTCTCACATCACGATCCTGAAACAGAAATTCGAGGGAGGGTAGCAACCTGTGGTTTAGTAAAGTCAGATAGGTGATAGTGATTGATGATAAAAGTTGAGAACGACTAGATTGGAAATGAGGGAAACAGTGGCAGTCTGGAGCTTAGCCTCTGGAAGGTCTTTCAGGGAGTGAAATATCAGGATATGATATGAGATCATAGAGACGCCATTGAGAAAAAGTGCTCCCTCAGGGATCTGGGGCGTGTTTCTCTGGAGCTGCCTCAGCAGGCAGACACCAAGGGCAAGGCACATTTCCTGGATTCTCGGGGCAAAGCGCTCTTTGTGATGTTGTACTCAGAGGAGCTAGATGGTGGGTGCACTGGCAGGGTTAAGGGTCTGGGCTGGGTATCAGTGTCCATTACACTGAGGTCCAGGAAGCCCTCAGATTTGCCCAGAGTCCCACAGATAGGCATGGGGTTTGAATTCTGTCATTCCAGTCTCTTCCTAAACATTAGCTAGGCTGTCTATTATGATGAGAACTATCATAACAGTAATCAAATCTCCATCATGAACAAGAGAATACTTAGAGAAGGGATTTACGTTTGATCAGGAGAAAACAGGTGGAATGACTGTTATTTGGTTTCGCACTGAAGTGCAGGATAAGTTGTGCTGGATGTATAAAAACTTTGTGAGGCTGTGGGAGTGGCCTGAGAACAGGCCTTCTTCAGGCATTACAAACAGCTGGACTCAAAATCAGGGACATGAGCTACACTGCCTGATGTTATTCTGTATTCTCATACTCAGAATGTTTATATCATGTTGACCATATACATAGCTAACCTGAAACAACTGGAAATACAACTAAATCAGAGTTTGGCTTATCAGAAAAAAACCTTACTCTCATTTCCTAGTTGACTCCGCTTATCATGTCAGATGACATTTTTTTTTGTCATTTATTTTATTTTATAAATCTAAACCACAGCGTAGCAAGAGCAAGTAAGCAAGATGTTTTATAAAGCCAAACTGTTTAATTTCTCTTTTGTGGGGCCGAGGGGAGGGTGGGAGGTGTCAGGAGGAGGAGGTCAAGAAGCTGCCTTGTAGACCTGGAAAAGAAACCTAGGATTTCTTTCACACACTCAGTAGTTAATTTTTTTTTCATTTTCCCTTCAGTGATTTAGACATCAGCAAATAACTTAATTCTCCCTCAATTTAATATATAAATGTAACTCCAGTATTCATTTAGGTGATGGGAATAAACACCAACAAGAAGTTGAGACCATGATTTGGAATCCTAACTGACATCAGTCTTCTCATTATTTTCATCCTTAACAACTGTGTCATTGGCATTAGTGGCTGCCTGTGATTGACAGTGGCATCTACTTGGTTTGCACACTGAACCCCAAATTCTATCAGCCTCCCTAGTCGTTTGCCTGATCCCTTCACAAGACACTGCTCGCCAGTTTGCCGCCCTGAGCCTGAACTGCTGTGTTGCGCTGTTGTACTCGGCTCCTCTGAGGCTCCACTCATAAGGGTAGGTTGGGAACAACAGTGCTTGAGACCCCCAGCTTCCTCTCCCATGCCTATCTTGGGACTCTGGGCAAATCTGCGGATCTTGACTCCTGTACTACCTCTTCCGAATGTCTTTTTTGATCTGTTTTTTCTTTCCTGTGATAATTGCCATTGCTGAGGGCAGGTCCTAGTTTATCCCGTACACTGGCTGCTTTTAACCATGACTCTTTTCTGTGTATACTTGGTTTCTCATCTAAAAATTCATTATACACACCTGTTTTCATATTAATTTTTCTACAGTGCAGTCTGACTATCTTATCTCCCGGAATAAAAGGATATCCATGACTTGTCCTCAACCAATACGGAACAACTTTTTGCTCAGAACTCTTCAGTAAAGCAAATAAATAGAAACCCAGCAGAATACACAGTTTCCTTACACATACAACCACATTGGCAAAAGCAGGAGACTGAAGCATTGCTGATATTCCTGAGGGGTTGTGTTGGGAAGTTGCTTCTTGCTGCCGTTATATTTTGCGTTATAGAAAATTTAGCAGCATTATTAACCTCTACCCACTGAATGCTAGTATCATCTCTCTAGTCAAAGACCGTGTATTTGGCTAGTCATAGTAGAATTACTTATAATGAATATCTGGGAATAGCATCAGTGGCCATCAGCTGGGAGACAGGCCAGCCATGCTGACTAGTAGACTGGAATGAATATATAGTCCTTAAAACGGGTGAGTTAGTATGCGTCAGTCTAAAGAAGTTGTGGGGTAAGTTTTCATTCCAGCTCCTGTATCGCTTAGAAGACACCCCAAACAATGTTACATATTCCTACTCAAAACTCCTCCTTAGGAGGAAGGAATGAGGAAGAATGGGACAAAAGAGAGCAAAATGGACGACCTGATTTTTAGACTTGATAGTGTGTGTTGTGCTCGACTACAGTTGTACTTTCATGTTCTTTTATGAATTTAGTAGTAAATGTTGAAAAAAAGTGACTGCTCTGCAATGTTTCTTATTCAAGTTTCCCATGTACCAAGGCATAGCTTCATGATTCATTTCTGTACAAACGTGTAGATCTGGATTCTCACACATTGAAATAAACGCAGCTGTGTTTATTTCAGTGCGATTACGTTCAAATAAACACACATGCAATCCCTTATGAGCACGAACCCGTAAAACACTTGTTGATTTGGTTCTGAAATTGTGTGTTCAAATAAACACACTTGCTTTAAGGGAAGTTTTGCTTTACTTGGTGTTCATGCCTTGGCCATGTGTTTTATAGAGGGCAGATGTGGAGTGCCCTAATAGAATAATAGTCCTTTACAGTTTAAACCATTGCTTTAGACTAATGCACATTTAATATGTTGGTAGTTGTATCTATATAATACAAATAATCAAAAAAAGTATTTGTGTTACCTATTTTATTTTAGACATTGTAACTAAATGGGATATAATTAAAAAATTAACACCTAAGATATATTTGTGAATATATATTTTAAAGAAATATCAAGAGCTTAAAATAAGGGAAGATTTTTAAGGCTGGGAACCCACTTTTTGCACAACCAGACTTATAAATCTATGTTTTTAACATTAAAGATTTTAGAATGAAGATAAAGAAAAGGTTCACACCAAAGAGTGCTATTCAGATTTATATTTCTCTTGAAATGGCAGTAGGGAATCTGAAAAGAGTTAACACCCTTCAGCTTCCTATAGGATATTTCAATCAAATGCAATGTAACTTTCACAGGGCCTGTCTTTGAGGTTATCTTTCCTTATAGAATTAACTGCATGCTATAGCTAGTAATCAGTTGTTTTTTTTTTTATCTTATAAAATGTGTAATTATGAAAATATTTAGGGAGCAGACAGACTCATGTCTGCTTGACTTTACTTTCTTGTTCTTATAAGTTATTTGGTTCAGGAAGGAGGAGCGCAGGAGAGGAACTTATGTTGGGGAGCAGTTAATTGTGAGAGGGTGTTTCATCTGAGGGTCCAAGCATTTGTATCCTCAGGAGCCCCCTCCTGCCTTGTCTACTCAGGATCTATTCACCACTTCTGGGGAGTCCAGGATGGCTTTTAGTTTCACCTCACAGGACTACACAGAAGGCCACTTGGTGCTGTAGTGGAGGTACAGATCCTCAACACAGTGTCTACATTTCTGCTAACAAGTCTGTTTTCTTGTCAGTCTTTGTGAGTTTGGCTTTTAAGGAATTTTTATCAGGCATTTCAGAAGGTTAGATATTTTAAACATACCTCCCCCAAAGTAAATTATTATAGAAAAAACCAAAATACTATTTCCTTTCTTTTGACAAAGATCAATGCATTTCATAATAAAATGATTCTGCTTATATAATCTAGTACTTAATAATTTTTAAAATTATTTTAACTTAAAAATGTTTTACTTGTTTATGTTCACATAGCCTGCCTCACCGACTGGAAGTGAAGTTTCATGGAAACAAGAACCTTTGTTTTGTCTGCTTTTACTTGCAGTGCTGCTGCAGGGCTGGGATGCATTAGACACTCAGTATCCTACATGAGTCTCTGAAAGTGATTCCCATTCTTGACGTCTTGTCTCATGCTACTTACTAGTTGTGTATTTCATAGAATCCTTTTAGTGTGTTTTCCCATACAGTTTCATACAAGAAAAACAGAACACAGCCATTATTTCCTTTTACTTTGTTTTTTCTAGATAGGGTTTCTCTGGGATTAAAGGTGTGTGCCACTACACCCGGCTCCATTTCCCTTTACTTTTACAAACCTTGTTACTATCATCTTCTTTTTAGCTTTTCAAGTCTGAGATGTGAACTGTAGTTTTGAGTTTTACAATAACCTATGAGACTGAACACTCATCCGTTTATTGGACAGTTTTGTTTCCTGAAAGTATAGGCTCATATATCCTTTGCTCATCTCATATTAAATTGCTCCTTTATGCCTATACTTTTTGTCTATGTAAGTGTGCATATGTGTATATGTTTGTGTGTCAAAGAGGCAGTTTTCAGCCCCTTCTATGAACTAATAAGTTTTCTTTCACTTCTAAGTAAATGATTATTATTTATCATATGGAGATGTTTTTGAGTCAGTGTTTGGACTTATGTGTTGTTACATCAATCTATTTTTCTATTTCTGTAGAAATATAAGATTGACAAATGGTTTTATAACACCTCTTGCTATCTGATGGTACACTCATTCTTTTCTTAATTACTCTTTTGCACTTTAAAAAATTCATCTAAGTGAATGTAAAATCACTTCCTGAGTATAAATATAATTAAAATTTATCAGAATTATATGTAAATTAATAGGATAATTAGGAGGAAGCTGTCATAAAATGACTGACTTTCTGGGAACATTGATCCCATTTATTCAAGCTTCCTCCTCTCAACCTCAGTATATCTCCCCTCCCTTCAAATTTTACACATTTCTATTCTGATTTATTCTAATATACTTACTCATTTTTGTTGTCATGATGAAAGGGATTTTTGTATTTTTTTTTCATTGATTATCCTATTTGATTAAAAAAACAAAACAAAACAAACATTTATCATTTCTCTGGCTACCTTGTGGACTTGTATTGGTGCTAGCAGCTAGTTGGTTGGGTCTTTGTCTCTGTCTCTGCATCTGTCCCTCATTCCTTACAAAAGGAATCATTATGACTAATGACATTCATGCTGGCCTAATTTAGTCTTTGGCTTCTTGTTTGGTTAATGTAGTCATTGGTACTTCAAGTGTGGCCCATCTTGAGTTACATATTTTTATGTAATTTGGTCATTTAGTATTTATATCAATACTATGCACAGTTTTGTTTTTAAAATATGTGCCCTGTCTTCTTTTATCATGTAAAGGAAAGAAGACATCCCTGGCTAGGACCTTTTAGGTGAATACATGGCCCAGTGAATTTGTTGATCTGATTGTGTTCTCTCTTTTTTTTACTCTGCTAATGGAGTCAACTCCAGTAGTAAATTTTCTGCTGCCAACTACCCTTATGTTTGTGAGGTAGCTTACTTAGATGTTTTTTGTTTTGTTTTGTTTTTTAAAGATTTATTTATTTATTTTATGTGTATGAGTACACTGTAGCTGTACAGATGGCTGTGAGCCATCATGTGGCTGCTGGGAATTGAAGTCAGGACCTCTGCTTGCTTGGGCCCTGCTTTCCTCCGGCATAATTCTTTTTTTTTTTGCGGGGGAGCGTCTTTTTGTTTGTTTGTTTGAGTCAGGGTTTCTTCCAGGGTTTCTCTGTGTAGCCCTGGCTGCCTTGGAACTTGCTCTGTAGACCAGGCTGGCCTAGAACTCAGAGACCCGCCTGCTTCTGCCTCCCAAGTGCTGTAGTTAAGAGCCTGTGCCACTACCATCTGGCACTTTGATGTTACTCTTAACAAACAGTTTGTGTTTTTTAAAATTGTTCTTAGGGATTTTTACATCTGTCTTGAAGTGTGATAGGAAAGTGAATCATCTTCGCTATTTTTTCTGGTCTTCTGAGTGTCAGTTGGGATGTTTTCCTGTAATCTCTGTATGTTACAGGAAAATTTGATTAAACTGGGAATTATTTATTTTGAATGTTTATCATAACTTCTGCAAAACTATCCCAGGCCTCATATCATGCCTTTAGCATGTATATCTTTGACAACTGCTCTCAATTTTTGCTATTGCTGTATTTTCTGCTTTTCTTTTGGCCAGCTTTAATGCATTGTGACTATTATACATTTATTATACTTTGTGTAGAACAGCTTTTAATACTTTGTGAGCAAACTTTTTATTTCACATAGACAAAAACTTTAGTGTTTTTGGAGGAAGGTTCTTAGCGGTCTTCTGGTATGTACTTTCTGTGTCCTTCTTCATGAATTTAATAGATGCTCTCGCCTTCGTTCTTTCTTATTCCTTCTTTTCCTGTTTATATTTTTAAATAATTTATTATCAAACTTATTTATTATTCTCTGAGATGACATTTGATGCATTATTGTTACCAATGATGGGGATCTGGGCTGGTGTCTTCCAGATTCTAGGCCTCTTATTCAAGAAATTAGAATAAAAGCTAACACACATTGCAAGTGTAGTATGGACATTTTATTCAAAGTGAGGTGACAGTGCAGATCAGAAAGAAATACATCTTGTGAATGATACAAGTGACAGTCCTCAAGAGCCCCGGGGTTATTGCCTGGACTTTTTAAACGTAGGGTTCGAGGAACCTTAATAGGAGCTGTAGTTTAAGTGGTTTTCTGTTTTTATTGACAGGCCTGGGTAAAATAAGCCGTTGCTCACATATCTCTTCCCGTAATGCATCTGATTTCAGTAATATGCACGTATAAGTATCCATAGGCATAAGATGATAAATAGGGTATTCTCCATAGAAACTCACTTTTAGGACACATTTTTGCCTTATTGCACATGTACCAAAACCAGGTCAGGCCAAATCAGCCTTCCTACTCTCTCTATCTGGACACAAGTGGAGGACCATTTAATATAAGTTTGGTGGTCCTTAAGAGAAAAGAAACTTAGTCTGTTGTTTAGAGTGCAGATACAGCTTGGGGTCCTAGATTGCTAAGAGTTTCTAGGTACATTGTTTAGAGAGGTTGTGTGTGCATGGTGAGAGTCCTTGCTTGGTTAGAGGAGTGTGTGCTTAGCCCCAAACAAGTGAAGTCCAGGTTCTTCAACTATTGCCTATGCTTTCTTGATTCAGGATTTCCTATGGGTCAGATTTTAATAGCATGTTACAAGTCTTTGAAGGTAGTATGATCAGTGTTACACACTTTGAGATTTCAAAATTTATAATTTGCTTCTAGAAGTATGGCTTAAAATTTCCAGTTTAATATCTTTATGTTATTTTATGATGAATTTCTTAAGTTACTATGTGAGCAAGTGTGGGCTGCAAGAAAGTAATAGGGATTTTTTAAAAAAAATACTTATGGTGTTGCTGTCTGACTAATTTCTATGTGACACACCTTTGTTTTGTTTTTCTCTTGTATTGAAAATCATTTTTATTACAATTACTTATTTTTGTGTGTGTTTGTATGTGTGTGTGTGTGCATGCATGGAGGTCAAAGGACAACTTGTTGGAGTTGATTCTTTCGTCTCTATGAATCCTGGGTATTGAATTCAGATGACCAGATTTGGTGAGACATTCCTTTAATTGCTAACCCATATTGCCAGCCTCTTTACTTGGTATGTTTTGAGACAGGGTCTCATGTAGCACAAGGCTAATCTTGAACTCATTATGGAGCCAAGGTTGACCTTGAACTCTTCATCTACTTTATAATCATGCACTGCCACACCTAGTTACATGTCTTTGAAACAAATGCAGTCCGTACAGGAATTCAAAGTGCTGTATATCTTTTATGTTAACATCATGTCTATTATACAGTTTGATTTGAATATTGTCTGCATCCTTTGTAACTCTGATGATCTTTCTTTTCATTTACTTATGGTCAGAGGTAAAGTACCCTAGTTGATTCTAATTTGTCAGCTTGCTATGCACTAAGCCTTCGTTTTCCTCTTTCTATATTTCAGAGTTATATTGTTAAATGCATAGGAATTGGTGACTGCTGTTACTCATGGCAGAGCTTTCCTTTTGGCGGTGTAAACGTCAGCTGATGGCTTTCTACTTGGTCCCTCTTGCTTCTTTTGTCTGTGTTCTACCCGCTTTCTCTTTCCGTTTGTCTGCCTTGCAGTTTCTCATTCCTGAAAGTCAACTTTGTGTGCTGTCTTTGCTTTATGGCTTCAGACACAGCTTGTTTTCACTTTTGTTTCATAAGTTGACCTTAATGGGACTCTGAAAAGTTAGTGCTGTTTATGCTTGTATCTCAAATTTGTTAATTTCTTTTTTGCATTTTCTAGAATCTTATAGGGATGATTATTTTTCTTAGACTTGCTGTTTATTTGCTGGTCTGATTTGCATAGTATACATTTCTTTGCTATTTTGTGGTTTCACTTTTATTTATCTATTTATTTTTTTATTTATAAATGTTTATTTATGTTTAGCGCTCTGTCTGCATGTGTGCCTACATTCCAGAAGCAGGCATCAGATCCCACTATAGATGGCTGTGAGATACTTTGTGGTTGCTGGGAGTTGGTTCCGAGACCTCTGGAGGAGCAGCCAGTGTTCTTAACCACCGAGACATCTCTCCAGCCCCTTGTGGTTTTATTTTTAACATTCATATTGAAACTTTTTTTTTTTAAAAACATTGTGTGGAGTTATAGGTGTCTGTAGCTTTTGAAATGAGAGGAACTGGGAGGTGGCCTTATTTTCCTCTGTTTTGTCTCCTGACCATTTTAGGTTGACAAGGAAAGAAAAGATCCTGCATGACAAGTCGGGATTCTTCTTTCCTGCCTTCCCTCTCCTCACCCCACGTCTTTATGGAGAAGCTTTAGGGTGATCTGTTCATGTACCAATGTGTTCCCTTCCATACCTCTTAGGTCCATTTGTTCTAGGCTATTTCTCAGTATTTTGTGGCTGTTTTCATGTGGACTGTGTTTTATCAAATTGTCAAGTGTGGTGTTTTCTGATAACGACTCTCAAACCTCTCTGTTGTCCTAACAGGTAGATGGAAATAGATGCAATGCCTCTACTTCACCTTTTTTTTTTACCTTTATTCTTTATTTTTCACACATAGTTATTTATCATCAATTATTTCTATATGTGTTTGTGGGAGTTGAACTCAGGACCTCTGGACGAGCAGTCAGTGTTCTTAATTGCTGAGCCATTTTTCCAGCCACATGTGTAATGAAGAATAAAGGTAAAAAGCACATATATGGAAGGGTGGGCTAGGTCTTCAACTTAGGTTGAACTCAGGCTGCTGAGCTATATTGCTGACCCTTTTAAGATTCTATCATTTTTCTTTGTTATTTGTATGTGTGATTGTCTTTCTTTGTTATTTGTAAGTGTGATTTGTATAGGATAGGCATGTCTGTGGAGGTCACAGAACATTTTTGTGGAATCAGTTCTTTCCTTCTACTTTTAGGTAGGTTCAGGGAGTGGAACTCAGCTCTGAGCCATCTTACCTGCCCTATTCTTTTCTTTTGAATTTTGGAGAAATCCTTGGGGCCAATGAGACTCACCAATTTACTCTTGTGGTGTCCTGTTCTACTCAGTCTATTTAGTTCAATAAATACTTTTTTTTTCATTCTCAAACTTTTTAATATATATAGGGCTGACCATTCCTTTTATATCCCTTCAGGGGCTATTGAAATACATGTAAAATATGCCTCTGCTTAAAGCAATAAGCAAATAGGCCCCGGCAGTCACATAGAACTGCCTTCAGATCATGACTTGCAGCCATTTAACGGTGTTACAGCTACTCACATGATATCTGTGCTTGACCTTTGATTTTTCTAGCAAAGTTATCCTAAAAATGCTACTTTCCTGTACTCTAAGGATAAAATTCTCTAATAACAACAATATTAGGCAGCTTATTAGGCACTGCGTACCAGAAATTGTATCAGACTAATTTTCTCAAATGTTATCTCGTAAGATGCTGGTTTTCCTTACACAGTTCCTAAGGGTATGTCCATAGCAGTTTCTTTGTGTCTTATTCCCTTGAAGTCAACTGGTTACTCTTGTGGAAATTTACTGAGAAACAAATCCTTGGTCTCCGGTTGTGCTTCTGGCCTTCCAAGTATAAGAAGTTGTCAATGTTGTCAAGAAAGGCGCTTGACCCGCCTTGCTGATCCTTTCTTTTAAAGTCTGTTTTTCCTGCTCAGTCTGTGGATGTGCGGGATGTGTGTGTGCACGAGTGTATGTCCTTTAGCCCACTGGATGGAGTTCATTAGTTCATTTGTGCAGCTCTTTCTGCTTACTGTCGACAGTGTAGGGTAGTAACATTTTCTGTGCGCTTATTTTATGAAAAAATTATTTCCTATATGGTAAATTAAACCCATAAGTATATCAGCTTATGTATATTATGGTCCTTAGGATGTGCAGGTATTCCTGAACAGAAAACCATTGTATGCTGACAACCATATTCGACTGACTCCCGAATTTTTCCAAACTTCAGTATTCAGTTAATTCCTTCTTTGGTCTTCAAAAATTCATAGTAAATTTGCTACATGTATCTTTTAAAATAGACCAAAAAATTCATTTGTTTGGTTTTTTGTCAATACCTTATTTGTAGACCATTGGGACTTACTAAACCACCCTTCAGAGAAAGCAGTTCCTAGACTGGATAGGAGAATTCTCTTATATCACCGTAATTGCATATTAGCTAGCCTTTATAGATAAATGCTTTATAATTGCAAGTAAACTTTCAATATGTTGCTTTCTTTTTTTGAGACCTTCTGATCATTACTGTGTTTACACATTCTCTTTTAAAAGGTTAAAATTAACATCTATGTGCTATAATCATTTCAATGTTTAATATACAACCATACAAACAGGTTGATTTTAAAAGTAGCATTTAAATTATCAGCCATTCAAATAAAAAATTATGTCTATTGGAGTATGCCTCAGGAAGGTAATTTTTTCTTTACACTGATTTACCTCTCTTGTTACATTAAAACATTCATTTTAAAGATTGTAAAACAGCCAGAAAAGTTTCACTAGATGGTATTAAGTGAGCCACCTTTTTGTTAATTTTGTCTTCAGAAGCAGTTTGTATCTTTAGCTTACTATTACTGTACCAATACATTTGCTTTCTTGTCTATTTAAAAATTTCAGCAAGCTTGAAATTAATATTTTCAGTATTATCCCAACTTAAACAGATTATCCAAGTGAAAACAGTGATATTATATTCCATCTTATCTCCTTGTGAGAATGAGGTCATATATATTCACAGTAATTAACTTGCATTAATGCAACTGCTCAGTGTTTTAAAGTTATGATTCTTTAATATGCACTTAAATTATTTTAAACAATATCAGAAAAGAATCAGATAATTATTCAGGATTAAGTATCCTTGAAGACTTAGTTAAATAATCTATTTCTATATAAAGTACAAATAATAAAATATTACAATGTTGTGTAGGTATTAAAAATAAACACACATGTCATTTTTGTTAACTTATTTTCAACATTTTATAGGAAATAATTAGTGTGATCATCTGGGATAATTTTAATTTAAAAATCTCAGGATCTTCATTAGTATAGTTATGTTTTTCCAGATTATATATTTCTATGTTTTGATTTATTAATAGTTATCAACTACTGAATCCTTGGTATGAAGTAAGCAACATAAATAGTTAAGAATCTTTCAGAGTGTGTATTACTTATTCTGTAAAGTCGCTGGTAAAAACTGTAAACATTTTCACTTTAGAAACAAGGAAAATGAGAAGCAGAAAAGTTATGTGACTAGACCAGGATCTGGCACCCAAGAAAAGACTCGGATTTATTAGCCAGCATCCTCTCCCTCCAAAATTCACCTGGTAAATTACATTTAGGTATTTGGTATTTCACTGTTTGCAATGTAGCAGTTTTAGATAGATCTGTGAAGAAATATAATTTCAAGGAAATAGATATTGTTAATGATTGTTAAAATTGAGGGGAGGAGTGGAGAGAAAGGGTCAGTTTGTAAAGTGATAGTTGTGTAAACATAAGGGCCTCAGCTCAGATTCCCAGTATTCGTATAAAAAACAGGCAAAAAGGTAGGCATGGCTGCTCATGCTTACAAGAGAGAAAGAGTCCTGCTGTCATCTCTGGCAAGCACATGCACACCAATGTGGACACACAGGAACATGATGCATACACCACTCAGAAAGTGTCTAGGTGATTCTTTGGAAATTACTAAGGATAAGGATCAATCATGCTATTGGTATTGCAACAGCTAGCTCCGTGCTGCATATGATAGTAAACAGCAAGCAAAGTAAAATAAAAGCAGTTCTTTGTATACTTTCCAATTAGTATACAAATATGAACTGGAAAATAGCCAGCGATATTTAAAATCAAACTTTTAAGTTGCCATCGTTAACACAAATTGGAGATGAAACTGAGTGCCTAAGAATACTTCTTGACTCTGTCCTCTTTTCCACCTTGGAAAGTGACTCAGGGCTGTAGAGGGCATTGTTGAATGGACCCTACCAGACTCCTGTGCAGTAGGGAGGTAGACCAGGAGTGGCTGCTGTCAAAGTTTCCACTCGGATCTGAGACGCATGTGTCTGACCACTTGTTTCAGACTTTAAAATGAGATAAAATGTAAGGTGTGTTAGAACCAAAGATTCCTATAAACCCACAAAGAAGTGGCAGGACACAAAAGGCATTTTGTACTCATGAACTTTGCTTCTGTCTTGGATAAATTCAGCCCCCAAATACTTTGGAATCAATAAATTTGGTAAAGTGTCTTGTAAGGAATTTTCTCTTTCTCTTTTCAGTTGTGTAATTACAGCTGGGACAGGTGATTTCCCATCCTTCCCCTTCCTTTTCCCTTTCCTCACCACTCTGAAGATAGAGACCATCTATTTATATGGCAAATTACAAGCCATTACTAAATTTAGAAAATACTGACATTACCAGGTAAGGTTCCTATGACATTCTTTTACATGTATTCCTGGATGGTTTGAACATCTAGTGTTTGATTGATCACTTTTTTCCTAGGGAATGTTACTTTAAAAAAAAAAAAACCCAAATTGTCTGAATATTAGTATCCTTTTTATTTAGGAAAGACCAGTCTGGGCAGCATAGCAAGATCAAATCTCTTAAAAAAATCAAAATAAAAAAGAAAACAAAAGCTGTCAACCAAACATATATCTCCAATGATCTGCTTAGAGTGTAAAACTGGTCATTGTACTGAATACATTGGGTAAAACTATCTAATTTGAATAATTTGAATTGTCATGGAACCCCTGAGTAACATGCTATCTCAAATGTTTGGTAGACAGTTGCTTAGCAAGGCTTTAAAAAAAATAAAATGTTGATAAAAGAATCATCTATTCAAGATGGGAAGCCTGGCACCAAGACTTCCTTTTAAGTTTGACGATTTAAGTGTGATGAGGAATAAAAGTGTGATGGGAATCAGGAAAACAAAAGTTCAGAAAAAGAATGAAACAAACCAAATTATGTAATGCTATCCTATGCATACTCCCAGTTGGCCCCCACAGCCACCTGCTGTTAGTGTACTGCTGCTGAAATCTCCACAGATGTCGACAGGACCGAGCAGAAGCGTAGGCAGCACCAGGGAAACACTGGCAGGGAAGCCGCCGTTCATGAACCGTAAGACTGTAATAGGACCTAGGCCTGTCTAGATTGTTAGCTTGGAATTTTGTGATTTTGATTACACAATGTTGAGTGACTTTTTAAAAAAGTATATTCAAGAATCAAAACCACTGCTTATATCTTTTGGAGTAATTTCCTTTTAAAAATAATTTATTTTATTTTAGATTATGCTTGTGTGTGGGGTGGGGTAGGGTTGGGGGAGTGTCAGGGTACGTGCACTTGAGTGCAGGTTCCCATAGAAGCCAGAGAGAGTGTTGGATCATTTGGAGTTGTAGTTATAGGTTGTTGTGAGTCTCCTCACATGGCTGCCGGGGACTGAACTCTGGTCCCTACAAGAATAGGATGTGCTGTTAATCATGGAGCTATCTTTCCAGCTTCTACTTCTTCCAACAGGAGGATAGGCTGCCTGAAATTACTCAGCAGTTGTTAATTTTAGCTTAGGGATTCACTAAGTCTCGGTCCTTGGGACAACTTGTGAGTTTTAATTTTCTTTTGAAGTCTTTGAGTGGTCGAAGGTATGTATATATAGCATGTTTTCTGTTGCACATATATAAAACCCTTAATTTAAGATGATTTTATAGAATTATTAATAAGGAATGTTAATTGAACAAAATTAGACGCTGAGTAAATCTGAGATGCGAATTTACTCTCTTTTTTAGTAGTTTTAAGGTACAACACACTATCGAGAGGATTGATAAGCCAGTTGATTTATTCATCTATGCAGTTACCTGTTTTATTTTGGTTTTTGTTTGTTTGTTTGTTTGTTTGCTTTTTTGTCTTAGCATTAGGGTCCTAAGTTTGTAGTTACAAGACACTGACCAAAACTTAACTTCTTATTTTTTTCCTAAAATTTTTTAAAGATATATTATATCAACAGAGTATATTTATTAATTGGTTTATTCTTTTCGGGGGGGATTTGAGACAGGATTTCTCTGTATAGCCTTGGCTGTCCTGGATCTCACTCTGTAGACCAGGCTGGCCTCGAACTCAGAAATCCACCTGCCTCTGCCTCCCAAGTGCTGGGATTAAAGGCGTGCGCCACCACCGCCCGGCAATTGGTTTATTCTTATAATGCTGTTGATTAAACTTAGGTCCTTGTGCCTGCTAGGTGTGGTGTCATAGACTCACATTCCCAGCCTGAAGAGACTTATTTTTACAATATCTCTGAAAAGCATATATTTGTTTCTTGTAAGCCTTATTAATTAAGCACCAGGATGGAACCGTAAGGCCCTAGCCTGTGGTAAAGGTGAGACAGATGGACTAGTGTAGTATCGGTCTGGGTGTGGAGCACAGTGGACTCAGATAGCTAGAGGGAAGCCTGCATTTGGTCCATATATTTGTCAGAAAATGTTTCGCAATGATAAAAAATGATGGAAAAAAAGAAGGGAGGGTTGCAAAGGAACATTGTTCTGCTATCTTCCTAGAAGACACCGATGGCTTTTTTGTCTTTGGGAACATTACTCAAATTGTCTAAACATCAGTTTCATCACCTGTAAAGTGGGAAAATTGTAGTATGTGCCTCATTGGCTGCTAGTGCATAGGAGAGAGAAGATGTGCGAATGACTTTGATACTTCTTGGCACAGAGTGTTTTCTAAGTAATTGATAATAAGTTGTATTTGTTACTTTGATGTTGTAATGATGGATGAAAATCAGTGCTTGAAGTGCATTGGAAGCGAAGGGAGTAGAAAGCAGGTAAGGACCCTATAAAGGCTGGAGAGGGGACTGAGGAGGCACTCCCTCATCCCGAGGAAGTAGGGCTTTCAAAGAGAGGGTTACAAAAACCCCAAACTTCTGTTTTTTTTTGTTTGTTTGTTTTTTGTTTTTATTCAATGAACAATGAACGTGTGCTATTTTAAACTCTTTTGATAAAGTGTGTGTTTTTTGGTTCTGACTGAATAAGCTCTTCATCAGTACTCCTTTGTGTGGCTAGTTAGTGTGCTGTCTAAGCAGTTAGGCCGCTGCTCTGTTTTATAAAGAGTCAATCTTTAAGATAAACAGTATCTAGAAACATGGCCAGGTACCTTCACTGAGCTGCAAGAGGGAGACATGGGGGGAGTAGTCAGGAAGCATGTAGGTGGGAAGGGTTTCCTGTTTCCAGGCAACAGCAAGGCGCTACAGACTGAGAGCAACTTGAATATAAATTCATTCAGGAGAGGGCATTTTACCATCCTGCCTCCTATTAGGGACATAGACTTGACTGTGGGAGAGAGGGTGGGGTTTAAACTTCATTTATCAGTAGTTATCTGAAGCCATTTCTCATTAGCTTTTGTGTGTTGTACTGAAAATATGGTGGGCCAGTGACAAGGTTAGAATTCTACGATATTTTCAAAGCAGCAGCATCTACATTTGCCTTTTTTTTCTGGAAGCACGGGGTTTCTGTGGCTTTATTTTCCTGCCAGTCTGCTTGAGAGCCTAAGATGCTCTTGGGCCCTAAGCAGTCTCTTTCTCTAACTCCATCTGCAGGAAGGAGGGGGAAGCGCAGCACACTGGCTCCAGTGGAGGTGCCACCTTCCTCTGGGGAGCCAGCAGAGGTTCACTGGAGCCGAAGAGAATAGCTTGCTTGTGCTATTTCCCCTCCTCATGAAATGAAAGACAGTGGTGGCAGAGGGTACTCGCAAGACGCAGCACTCTACTTAGGATGGTTCATTTTGAGATTTTGGAAGTAGGTGGTTATTTAAAACTTGAGACCCCCTCAATGACTTTATATCTGGTGGTGTAATCTGTGGCCATTACGGACCCTCATTCTTTACTCCAGCCTCCTCGTTAGGGAGAGGAGAGCTCCGTGTGCTTGCAGAGTGCGGGGTCTCTTTCAGATTGCATTTCCTCTGGAGTTGTTGGTGTGAGCTGCTTTTCTCCTAAAATCTGCTTTCCATTGTTTATCTCACTGCTTGGGATTAAGTAGTTTTCAGAATTGAAGTCAGATGAGTGGTCTTGTCTTGTAAAGGGCCCAGGCAGATCATGCACAGATCATTCAGAAGATTTAGAATTAGAAGAGAGCAGGTGCTGCCTACGGTCTTGGAGCCTTGTGTGTTTATCACTCTATTAGGAGCTTGCCATAGTCACTTGTCCTGTGATTTTTAGGTACCTTAAAAAGACTTCTTACTTAAAGGGCTACAGAGAGCTGTGCTACGACTTAAGCAAACACACAAGGTCCAGGCTTTATGTAGGATCCCCTGTCGCCATGCGTGTCTAGGGATGAATCACTTCTTGAAGGGTCTAATCTGTCTCCTTATTGTCCTCTCGGGAAAGGGTCACATTATTTAAGTGTAACTTCTGAGAGCCTGGCAGGCCTTTTCAAGGAAATGTTGATGGATGCTCTGTAGTCCCTCCCATCCCAACGGACTTCTTTATGTTTCTTTCTACTTAGACACTTAACCTATGTTTAGGGCGCCTCTTTTATTACACCAGAAAGAAAAAGTTAAAAGAGTAATTCTTACTATTGATACGGTTTGTTCTCCAGTTTGAGCCCTGGGTCTTTAATCAGACATGAAATTTCCTCTCCTAGTCCCTGGCCACATTCAGTTGTTTGCATAGAAGGTCAGTAACAAAATCCTATTCTTAGTGAATTAAGAATCCTTATTCTTATTTTCTGCAGGCTTTTAAACTTTTTAGGATTCTGAGTTAGCAATCTCTGGAATATTTTTGTTGATTATATCATTGTTTATGGTGGTGGATCCCCCCATAACTGGATTACATTTGAGAAGTTTCTTTCTAAATAAAACAGATATTAAGAAAATATTTTTGTGTAAAATTGGTTGCTTAAGTTGTTTTGTAGACAGTTTAGATAATTTTTAATCAATTTATCATTTTTATCAGTTCTGTATATTTCATATATAGAATATTATAAAAAGATTATTTTAAGAGTAAATTGGAGGCCTATACCTATATTTATTTATTTTTATTCATTTATCTATATGTATTCATTTATTTTTGCTTGTTGTTATTTTGCTTGTTGACTCTGTTACAGTATTTTAAACAACAGTAGGCTCTTAAATGCATTGGATTTTTCTCAGTTAATTTTTAAGACAATTATTTTTTACTGTTTTCTTTCAAATTGCTGTGTTTGGTAATTCTTTCAGATGTACAGTGTTCCTTTTGTTTTGTACCCTCAGGTTCATGCAATAAAATGTACTTAGAATTTGTTTTATTTTAATGAAGATAGCAGTAAGATTTCCTGTAATATTTATTTAGTAAAACATTGTAGGTTTTGATGTCAGTTATATTAAATGTGAATTCTTAAATTTATCAAAAATATGTCTTATGTAGGTATGTTATCAGAAAAATGTATCCCATTGTCTAAAGATATTAGGGAGTACTTAAAGTAAGAGGAAATGATTTGAGTCTTCTATCATGAGTAAATAAATGTTTAAATTTGCAAAACCTAAACTCAACTTTCTGAATTTTCAAACAAGGTAATGACTTTGTTTTAAGTTTCTCTGATTATATTATCATTTATTGAGCTTTGTATAATAAGTATTTTTATACAAAGGCTGTTGCTGCTGTATGCTTTTGATAGCTTGGAGTAGATAAAAGGGAAATTCAAAATCATATCACCCCTATCCCCACCCCTCCACCCACCACCTTGCCCTCATCCCATCCCTCATCCCCCACTTCAGTCCTCCCAGGAAAGGAGCGACCTTTCCTGAGTTTGTTTGCTTATTTGTTTTTAGACACTATGTAGCCCTGGCTGGACTTGAATTACAGAAGCAATCCTGCCTCTGCCTCTGCCTCACCAGTACTGGGATTAAAGGTGAGGAACGCCTTACACCTATCCTTCCTTTGTTTCTTGTTTGTTTGTTTTGACACAGTCTCAAACAAACTACTTTGTAGCCCAGGCCAGCCTGGAAATCTGTAAATAGGCAAGGTTGGCCTTGAACTTTTGACAATCCCCTGGCCTCCTGAGTGCCACCACACGTCTCTTTTATGATTCCTAAACTCAGAAGGTCTACATCTGTGATCCTTCATTTGTACCTGGCTCCTAGTGAATCTGAATTGAAAGTCCCATATTGTCTTCATCCTTCGGTCTTCAAATGCTAACAGTGTTTTAAATGTGATAGTAGATAATAATTGTGGAATTAAGCAGAGATTTTTTTTAAAATGTAGCTTTGTAAATAGAATTGTATGCCAACTTCTAATTAGTGGTTTGTTAGTTCTCCTGTGTTGTAGATATGAGCTGATGATGTTTAGTTAATATACCACATTTGTAGTGTAAGCTTAGTATCTTGAATTAGCTGTGTCTTTTATTAGGCCAACAGGAATTTAACATAAAGATTTGAGTTATACATCAATAATTTACCAGGACTGGGGCAGAATTTATAGAATTTATTAAATTGTATTGGTAATCATAATCGATATCCTCTGAGAAATACTTGTCATGTATTTTTAGAAAAGAATAATGGTATATTATTAATAGTACTCTTATCAGAATTTAATATAGTTTAGATCACCATTACATAGTGTTGATGGTGATACTCATAAGAAAAGCTGAAATGTTTCTGTAAGAAAAGATTCTGGAACTTAAAATTCGAAGATTGAAGCAGAAGTATTTATTTCTTAGGTTTTTCAGATGCTAAATATTTTGCCCAGCTTTTTGATTAATAAAATATTTGTGCTGCAGAAGCATTTTAAGTATTTTTCTATAAGTAGCAAATATTGAGCAAATTTTGAAATATTTTGAAAATATTTTGAAAACAGTTTGTGCAACTTGAAAACTTTTAGCATGTGGGTAGCATGTGTGGAAGCTCTTAAAACATTTTTCTGCTATTTGTAAAGTCATTCTTTATTACTCAGATGGCATTTATAGGACTAACACGTTTTTAAAATGTTGTTTCTTTCCTATAGAAGCATGGAGGTTATGTGTTTAGGGTTATAAGTGTCCTCTTCTGGCAGCTAAGGGACTGTCCTTGATAATCATAGCCATTCAGTTGCCAAACAATACTAATTTTAAGTCAGCTTCTAGGCATGAATTCAGTTCCTTATTGTGAAAGTGTAGTATCTTGCCTCAAGGTTGTTGGCACATAAATAAGGCTTTCTATGTCAGTGCATTGTTGTTGGCCTATAACGTACTTATAATGGGTAGTATTTAAGTTCCAGATATTTGTGCTTTAACAAATGTCTCATTAGTGTGGGAGGTAAGAGGGTGGGTGTGGTTGTCACAGCACAACTTTGGAGTTGTGTTCTATCTGTATGTAGATTTTAGAGATCAAACCCAGATCATCAGGCTTGTATGCGTAAGCATTTAATCTGATCAGCTATTTTATGTGTTCTGCTTTAACAATTTTTAACTATAGAAAAGCTTAAAGCTCTTAAATAATTCATAACTTTTTTCTGCTTCTATAAATAGGATTTAAGAAACTCTCCCAATTGTGTCCTATCTATCGTCTATCTATCCTTTCATCCATCTGTCCAGGTGCAGTTGCTGTGGTTATGTGAGACATAGTGGTGTAGGTGCCCTGTGCCTGCTGCATGTGTCCCTGGAAACTGTAATGTTATTCTACAGACCTGGGCTTTAGTAGTTTTTCCATTATCATTTGATTATTTCCAAGGTTGTTAGCAGCCTAGTTGTATTATTTGCTACTAATTAGACAATGAGGAAGCTGTGAATTACTGCATTTATGATCACAATTAAAGTTAACATGAAGTTTAAGGGCCTCCTTTAAATATATAGGATCTGCTGCCTCTTATATTTGGTTATACATAAGATTTTCAATTTTTTTTGTCTGTTTTTATTTTTTGGGAGTTGTTTTGTATTTCAAATAGTTTTCGAGATACAGATTTCCTCATTAACTAGGATGTCTTAGGTTTGCTTTTTAAACTTTAAAGAGCTAGAAGGACTTTGTAGGTAAACTTTTCAACCATTTTATCGTTCAGAAAAAAAAAAGTGCAAGATAACTCGATTTTTCAAAAAGGTGATTTTTTTCTATTATATATATGAGTGTTTTGCTTACATGTATGCAAGTGCACCACATGTTTGCCTTGCTGCCCATGAAGGTCAGAAGAGGGTGTCAGATCCACTGGAACTGGAGTTGAGGACAGTCTTGAATCTACATGAGGGTGCTAGACATTAAACTGGTTCTTGTTCTCTGCAAGAACAAGAAGTGTTCTTAACTTTCGAGCCTTCTCTCTACCACCATAATGAGACTTTAGAGTAATTTGTGATTCAGTTATCACTTAAAGAACAAATTGAGTTTTAAGTACTAATTTAGCTTTATGAGATATATATTCTAACTATATGTATTTTAAGTTTGCAGGGTATAGCTCCTCGGTTGAGCCCATGCTAGCACAGGTAGTCTCTGAATCAATGGATGGGGAGGTTGAAATATTTCTCTGCTAAATAATCTTCAGTTTTTATTTTGGGACTAATTTTTATTGGGCTGCTTTATTTAAAAACAAAAAAGCCAAACATGTTATTTAAAATAAATTATACTTCAAGCTGTACATGGTATCCTTTTTTTTTTGATGTGGGTCCTTCCTCCCTTTTATTAATCATAGATTCTTTTCTCTTATAATATAATTTGAATTAGTTCCCCTTCCTCTATGTTTTCCTGTTCCTCCCACTTCCTTTCCTATTAAGATCTATTCCCTTTCTGTCCCTTAGAATAGGCTTCTAAGAGATAACAATAAAACAACAAAAACAACAACAAAATAAGATAAAATTTAAATCATCATAATGAAGTTGGATAATCAAAGCCAACAATAAAAATAAAAGAGCCCCAAAGAAAAGGTACAAGAATCAGAGACACACTAGTTAACACAATCAGGAGTCCCATAAAAGTACTAACTAAAAGCAATAGTGTATATGCAGAGGACTTGTGATCTGTACACAGTATCTTCTATGTTACCAGTTCTTCTGAACTTGATTCAACTAATTTATAGATGATTTGTTTTTAACATTGAAACCAAAATTATTGAAGCAGTACTATTTCTTCTTCTTCAAAGATATTCTGATAACATTGTGTCTAAACCTGTGTCCTGGGAGACAGGGACCATAGCTCCTAGCCTGTCTTCTAGATGGGACATTTTGTATCAAATTGTTATTGTTATTAATTTTCTTTTAGAGACAGGGTCTCACTATGTAGTCCTAGTTGGTCTTGAACTCAGTATGTAGACAACTAAGTTGGTCTTGAATTCCCAGAGATCCACCTGCCTCTACCTCCTGATTGTGTCACCATACCTGGCATTAGTTCTTAATAATTTTAATTAAAGTTTCCATAGCTTAAAAGGAATGGAATAGAGCAGTAAGAAGATTATGGATGCAGAATATGTTCAGGAGATTGTGTATTCTGTTTTCAAGGCTGAGTAAGTTTGAGAATCAGTGTGTTTGGAGGCCTGTGGTAACTGATCCGTATGCAAGGAATGATAGATTTGAATTTTCATACTTTAGGGAGTTTTGTCATCCTGTTTTGTTTAAAACAAATTCACATCTAAATTTTATAAAGTAATTTAAAAATGGAAATTGAATTACTTTTGGTAAGCTTTTAAGAATTTAAGAGGGCTGGAGTGATGGGTCGTGGTTAAAAGGACCTGCTTGCTGTTCTAGAGGACTTGAGTTCAGTTCCTGGAACCCACATCTGGCAGCTCACTACCTGGAATTTCAGCTCCAGGGTATCTTATGCCCTCTTGTGGCCATTGTGGGCACTGCTCTCAAGTGTCATACACAGCCGTAGCTCGTTTTAAAAACTGGCTAAGAATTTAGTTAAATATTGGAAAGATTTGGATTTTCTTATAATTTTAGATAATTTACACTAGAAATTGCTTTTCTCACAGTTCTTAAAGATTTATAGCCTGAGGTTTTCATCTTGTTGACTTCTGTTCTGGTTGCTGTCCCAAAGCAGTATTTGTCTCCATAGATTCCGTATGTCAGTAGTAGCATGGCTTTGTCAATGGGTGCTTGGGTGAGAAGATAGAAAATAGGGGAATCATGGCTTCACTTCAGATGAGACCACCGTTCCTAGTTCGCAGCCATAGAGAGGCCCAAGGCTCTTGCTGATAACAGTCTTAACTGGGGAAAGCAAAATGTACAGATGAAAGCTTTAATTACAATTTGAGGTGTGCTCGCTGTCCCCTCTCTCCCTTCTTTCTAGCTTCCCTCCCTTCCTTTCTCCCTCCCCCCTTTTCTCCCTCATTATACCTTCTCTCCATCATTATGCTTTCCCTAGCTAACTAATAACTAAAATGTATCTATTATATGCAGGCTTGGGACTTGGAATCCCTACTTTCTGTAATTCACAGTTTCACAAAATAAATTTGCAGAAAGCCAGCCGACAGAACAGAAATTACCTTGCTTTCACAATGCACGGCACTGACAGGAATTATCTTTGCTTTTTTTTTTTCACTTATTTATCTTTTTCTTTCCATGAAGTCAGTAGCACTGTCTGCCGTGTCCTCTTTTCTAGTGACTAGAACTGTAATTGTTACACAGTAGGTGCTAAAGAAGCAACTGTGGCAGTATTAGAATGAATGAATGATGGTTGATTGTTCTTATGAGCCTTGGAGTGTGGGGGTGGAGGTGCAGCCTGTGAGCCAGAGCTGTAAAGTTTGAGGTTGGGGAGGTAGAGGGAAGTGAGAACACACTGAACATGTGGGCTGGCAGCTGTGTAAAGGCTTGATCACAAGGGAAGGGAAGGGTCCTGAACCATCAGGGTGGGAGTTAGTGCAAGATCAGTAAGAAAGACGGGGTAGTAGCCATCTTCACCTGGAAGGGAGGAAGTAATGTGTGAGGTTACTCAGAGAAGCAATATAGAATTAGGTATTTGAGGTTCAAAATCCTAGTTTGCCCCGTATGAGTAACTTTGTTAAATAAAGCTTGCTTCTCTGTGCCTATTACCCAATTCTCTTTTAAACTACATGTGTCTTTGGTTTGGTTATGATTATTTTAATTATTTTTAATAATATAAGAAAATCATAATTATCTTTCTAATACTAGCATAAAATTATAAAAGGATAGGGTAACGACTAAACATGCCATGATAGAGCTAGTCTTTGACTATGCACTAGGATTTGGGATTAGCGAGCTAAAACACCAAGAGTCAAAAATGTCATTAGTGATGTGACTTTGGGCCATAGTTATTGCAACAGAGTGGCAGGATAGGAGCTAACTTGTGTTCCTCTTATAGAGGACCTGGGTTCAGTTCCCAGCACTTGTGAAGTGGCTCACAACCACCCTGACATCAGTTTCAGGGGATCCAAATCTCTCTTTTGAGCATTGTGGGCACCAAGGATTCATGTGGTGCGTACTGGTACATGTAGCATAAACACTCATGCACATAAATAAAGTAAATAATTCTTAAAAGAGAAAGGTGCAGCTGAAACAATAGCACACAATATTTCCCAGCTGCTTCCAGTGCAAGAGAGCTGGTTTAAATGTTCAATGGTTTCCTATAGCACCACAAAGCACAGAGGAGCCTAGGGCTCACCATGGCTTTTGAGACGTGCCACCTAGCAGTGCATTTTCAAGGTTTCAGAAGTGAGGGCTAAGGATATCGCATAAGGTGTTGATCCCAATACAGAGAGAGAGAGAGAGAGAGAGAGAGAGACAGAGAGAGAGAGACAGAGAGAGAGACAGAGAGAGAGAGACAGAGAGAGAGAGAAAGAGAGAGAGACAGACAGACAGAGAGAGAGAGACAGAGACAGAGAGACAGAGACAGAGACACAGAGACACAGAGAGACAGAGATAGAGACAGAGAGAGAGACAACAGAGAGACACAGAGAGAGAGAGGAAGGGAGGGGGAGAGAGAGACAGAGACAGCCAGACAGCCAGAACTCAGAGGTGGAGTTTCCTCTTCATGTGCAGCTCTGGAAATGTATTAGAGAGAACAATTGTCCTTGCTTTTGTTCAGTTACAGAAATATGTCAGAATTTCTGAACCTCTTTTGAGGATTTTGCCTTTTCTAGTTACAGTTAAGAGACACAGGTGTATTTAGAGAAAGAACAGACTTTAGGAAAAGGAATTTTTTTATGTGAAAGTGTGATTTTCACAGTTGGCTAGTAATTTTGGTTCATATGCTATGAATTTTGGTTAGTTTCTTTATACCTTCATTTTATTGCTTTTTAATAATATTTTTGGGGTCCATTTATCCCGGTCTAATCCTATTATCTACCCTCGGGGCCCAGGATATATGCTTTCATATGTACAATGCAGAGTTTTAAAGTTTCACATTTCAAGTATTTCCTTAAAATGAGCCTTTGTTAATATTTCTGAAATCATTTTCACAAGGAACCATTCCAAGGGCTCTTTGACAATAGGTTAGACCTATTTAAATATGAAGATTTTAAAAATTAAGTAATTACTATCATACTGAGATGCCTTATAGCATGGTTAAATGAGATCTTTTATTTTATTTTTTTCAAGACAGGGTTCCTCTGTGTAGCCCTGGCTGTCCTGGAACTCACTCTGTAGACCAGGCTGGCCTCAAACTCAGAAATTCACCTGCCTCTGCCTCCCAAGTGCTGGGAAAATGTGCATTTACATATGTGTGCTCATCTGACTTCCGCTTTTGCTCTACATCCTTCTTTATATCACTGCTCAGAGGCCTTGCCTGCCCACAGTAGAGATCCCGTTTTGTGGCCATGTTGGCCACTGGTCTTTCTGTCTCTTATCTTGAAGCTTACTGACTCATCATTTATTTCATCATCATAAGCCATGTCAGGGGCTTGTGCCCAACATGTAGATTAGGGCAATCACGGTGAGTAAACTGTTTTGTAGTGTGGGAGCAGCGATGCCACTCTGCAGTGGCAGTATAGACTGGATCTACAGGTAAACAAACTTTGAGATATCAACTTAAGGGGAGGGCTGCTTTTAACTTTAACTACTTGCCAGTGAACAATCAGGAATCTACTAAACCTCAATCATTTGTAGTGATCTAAGCCAAGACTTTGGAAGTAGTTTCAGTGGCAAAAGAAATCTTGAATCTTTGAGTTAGAAAGTACTCTTAAAAACTTTCAACCATCTTGGCTATAAATTAAGTGAGAGCCACACGTGGACTAGGTACTTAGATTTTATGTATGTGTGGGCCACGGGTCTTGCTTGGTAGAAAAAATGGAGAAACCAATGCTGAGTCACAGATGGGGCTATCAGTGGTCTAACTGATTATGCGCATGCGTGTATGTAAGCCTGATGCTACTGAAAGAAAATGGGAAATATGACTTTCCCTAAACCCTGTAAGTAAAAGAAAATCAAAAAAGGCTATAGGTTTAAATAGAAGCTATAGAGGAAAATAATGTGGATTAAAACCCAAACAGATATTCAAAGCAACACAGGAAAATTTTGCATGAATGTGTAATTTAAGATTTGCCAGAAAACTATATTCTCAGTTTAGCAGTTGAGGGGCATCTTGATATCCTGATACTTGAAGATGTGAATGCTTCTTTCTCATCATGCCTGCACCATTATCAACGACAGTTAATTGAAATGGTCACTTACTGACCCCCCACAGGGTCAGATAGCAGTTATTAAGTAGGCCAGATTATCTATATGTTGGCTTTGCCAGCTTTTCTTTTTATTCTTTTAGGCATCTTATAATTTGGTATTAGGTTCCATTTTCTCTCCCAGCATTGAATTCTTGGTATCAAGCCTGGAACTCCGCTCTGCGGCATATTGTTTTTCTTCTAGAGACCAGACTTGTTTTTGATTTCTCTGAAGCCATTACTCTTGTCATTCTCTGTCCAAGAATGTGTACTTTATGGTATTACTGGGGTGCTTCTTAGACCTAAGGTCTTCAAGGTAACTATAGAAAAACTTGATGCTAGAGATCAGATGCAGGTGATGATGATGATGATGATGACGATGATGACGACGACGACGACGACGACGACGACGACGACGACGACGACGACGACGACGACGACGACAAGGCCAAAGGGATTGGTAATGTGATTATTTCCAGAGCCCATAGTTTTGACTGGGAGTTTCATAGTCATGTTACTTAACATTGGTGTAATCTTTTTCGTGTGGCACTATGGCCTAGGTAAATTGAACACTGTCTTGAACATTGCCTTTATTTATTGGTAAAAGAAGAAGAAAAAAATCATAATTTTATATAGTAGAATTATTGGAGATATTAAATGAATAAAGATATATTACATTATAAGATGATGATGACTTAGAAAACTTGTACTGGTAACTGTGATGATAAACTAAGAATAGCCTGTCCTTGATCCCTTGCAAGTGCTATTTATTATTGTTTGTGGATGAGGTCATTGAAGTTTGAGAAAATTATATAACCTGCCCTCAGTTCAGTTTTCTGGATTCAAATCCAGATCTGTGTAAAAACAGAATGCCTGCTCTTGACTAAAGCAAGATGCCTCACCGAGTCACAGGTGGGCAGGACTGTGGCTACCTGTCCTTGCTGCTGTTTTAGTGCGGCCAGGGCTGATACTCAGGGACTCTGCTGGCCTGCCTGCTGGCTCACATTCAAGTTCTAGTATTCATCTTCTGATGTGTAATCCTGAGCAACTCTCTTAAGTGTATATGAGGCTTAGTTTGTAGTCAGTACCTGAAAATCATGTTAGTATTCATAGAGTATAATAGTAGTAGATATATAATAATTTATGAGCATAGCGGCCTTAAATTACAATATGGATGCTTAAGACAGAATACAAGTTAACTTTTAAGGATTCTGTCTTCCAGTTGATGGTACTTGAATTTTACATGTTATTTCTTAAAACTCAAAGGCTTTTTTGTTGCTTCCCGTTATTTTTGAAAAAGTTTTGAGAGCTTAGGGGCTGAGCTAGGAGCTTGGAAACCTCAAGTCCCAAAAGGAACAATAAGGAAAAGCATTTAGTGAGTAGATGATTAATAAAAGTAATAAGGATTCGTATGAATGATTGGGATGGGAATGGATTTGATATTAAAATAAACCAGCATGACTGATTTAAAATGTGTTGTGTTTTCCTAAGAAACAGTTGTAGCAGAGCAGCTTGAGGTGTGGCTGGAACATGTGCAGTTAACATAATGTACCTTGTAATGTATAACATTGTGTGCATTATTCAGCAGTTGATATCCTTAATTTGGAACTTGTATGACCTCTGGAAATAAGTGCCACAAACTTGATGTCTTTTATGAATGTCACATTATTTAGTCCGTTTTTATTAGGATTAAAGGGATCTCACTTTTGTAGGCTGAGTTTCATGTCTACAACAGTTAGAATGGGAGGAGGATTCATGAAGGAGGCAATCAGTGATGAGGAATGATAGGAAGAGCCTGACTCAAAGGGGGAAAACCTAGTACTGTGCACTGTTGTGCCTATGAGCTCACATTGTTTTGTGAGATCGTTTAAGAAGTTATTAAAGTCTTTTTAGAGTGAAGTCTGTTAGAGGACTGTTCCAGCCTCTGACTCTGAGGTTGCAGTGTAACCAGGAACTAGCAGCTGGGAACAGGAGCCAGGGATTAGGCTGGCTGATGCCTGGGGTTCCACTTTCCTCAGCCTGCCTCCTGGTAGAAATGCAGAGTTCCTCACAAGGAGCCTCCTGGTTTGGGGGACATGAATACTCAACAGGATTGGTGCTACTGGTAATTGCCTGGGAAACACCAGGGAAGGTTAAAGTATGGTGATGAAAGCAGGTCTCCCATTTTGGAAAGATTTTCATGTAGAATAGTTTAAAGTTAGGAAATAAGAACTGTATTCAGCCCGAGAACTTAGTCACTCCAGTGCTCATCTGAGGGTCCAGGTTGTTGTGTGTTCCTGAATTTGTTTGCCCTTTGTTGTTCATTCCCGAGAATATTAGATTAGGAAGAAGTGCTAGACCAAAATGATGTTCATCATTGTTCTGGTAAAAGAGTTTGGAAAATAGTCATTCTTTCAAGAAATTCATAATTTCTTGTTGCTGGTATGTAAATATTTTGTACTATAAATATTGGATCTCAATAAGATGAGTTCTTTCCCTGCTTAAATATATTGATTTTAGTCAAACACTGTAGCTTAGTTATTTTACCTTATCCATTTACTAACTATCCCTTAATTGTTTGAAATCTTACAGTTTATTTTTGTGCTTGAACTCTTTATTGTATTTTTCTTACTGGATTTTACCTTTATATTACTATGCTTTAAAATCAATTATGGAACACTTCATTATACTTCTGTGATAAAATTTTTAATTTTATAAGACCATATGGCTCTTGTTTAAAGACCTATTAAAGTGATCATAATGATATGTATTAAATCAAGAATTTTTAAAACATTAAAGGTAAAATATATTAATTAAGATGTATTTTTTAATGAAGTACATTATTAGTGCTTTTTTTTGTAATTGGTGGATTCACATTATTCAAGAGTAATATTCATCTCCATTCCTTCTAATGTATACAATGTGGAATTTTGTTTATATAGATACCTTGAAAAGAATGAGGATATTTTGAGGGAGAATTTGTGACCTATATTCATGAGCATAGTGTGGTCCATCAGTTAAAAATATCTTTAACGATTTATCAGCGGATGATTCAATTGATTGTCCTCCAATTTTAAGTTACGAGTTGGCAAGGCTACTGAGATTGCAGAATGAGCAGTTTCGGGCCATTCATGGTTCACAATACTAATTGTCCCCTGTGCCCTGTCAGGAGGTTGGGTGATTTTCCCCACTCTCCTCACAGTTAAGTTTTCTTGGATGTGAGATGTGTGCTCGTAATTGTGAAAAATGGGAGAAGAGTGTGTCTGGAGAGGGGAAGGTAGGAAAAGCTACCATGCTCTGGAGGAGCGACCTGAAGGTTGGCCAGCTTTAGGAATGGGGGTTCTCATGCAGTCTAGGAAACCTTTTAAAGCCTCTGTGCCCTTTACCTCTGGAAGTCAAGTACTGACAGGAGTTTGCTTTCCCCCTTTGAAGGCTAGTAACCATGTGTTATGGACTCTTAATTAAAAACAGCACATTATCTATCTATATCTCATCTATCATCTCTATCTATTTATACTTTACCTAATTTTTGGTGTGTCCTTTAAATTTGAACAACAGTGCTGACTGACCCAGGTAAATAATAAGTGTTGTCTTAGGGTAGTATCATGGCTCTTAGTTGTTTCCACACATCTGTTTAAAGTTGTCCTTTCTTGAGCATGTCTTCAGAATCCTAATTCTGTATAAATTTCCAACATCAGGACCGACTTGAACTCTGTCTGTTCCTCCATATATCTTGTTAGTCCTATTCACATGGCTAGTACCTTGGCAAAACGTATTTTAAGTAGCTTAATATAAGGAATTATTTATAACTTTGTAAGTAAACAGCCACAGATTAATTTTTGGCTCCTGCCTTATTTTTTTAGGGAGAAGGGTCAATTCATAAAATTCCCATCGTTCAAGAGATCTCTGGTATTTATTATATTCTTCCTTCTGTTCTTACAAGAAAGGAAACCATAGGTTAAGCCAGAAGGCCCCAGGTTAGAGGTGGTATGAGGAATGTAGACCTGTGAGCCTCCTGACTCTGCTATTGCACACTGTGCTACCTCATATCTGCTGCCTTTGGCTAAACTGCATTCCTTACCCCAGTCTTGCTTAATATCCTTTATCCTGTGGATTGCCTAGCTTTGGGCTATTCAGCATTATTTTTTAAATAGAAAAGCTTTTACTTTTTCTTCGAGGAGTTTCCTAAAACAAAACAAAACAAAACAAAACAAAACAAAAGAATACTCCTTATTCTCTGCTGAATACTTTCTGCCACTCAATAGCCCAGGGCTGGGAAAGCCTAGGGGCCTTAAGCTCCTGGGCAGCGGTGGGAGGGAGAGGGGGAGGGGATAGTCACAGGTCAGAGTAGAGGTGGATTGGTAGAGCTGGGGCTGGTGGGAGTGGGAAACTTACATCATTTCCCTGCAACTGGAGGCCCTACTTTTCCTCGTGTAATAATTTACTAGATTGACAGAGATTCGTAAAAGAAAGAAAATGAACGACAGGCCCGATGCTCCTGTTCATAAATCCGTGCTATTAGATGAAACTGTCAATAACTAACTAGAAGCCGCCAGGACTGTCTGTGCTGCGCTCTCCTCAGCTCAGTTCCTTTCTGCTCCGCCCCATCCCTGCTTTCTCTGCTGTTCAGATCAGCTTCCTGCTTCTGAAAGCTGTTCTTTAGAGCTGGTCTGCCTTCACCGAAAGCATTATATCTGAAAGACTAAGGCAGGTTTTCTGAAAGTATTGTTGATTTGGTTTTCTTTGGGGGGTAGAAAGCGAGGAAAAGACTTCTTAGAAAAGAAAGAGGCAGGCTGAAAAAAGCAAAACCATCATGAATTGTGTTGTCACATCGTGCCGGTGTCACAACCAGCTCAGTAGACTGCTGCACTGAAAACATTTCTGTGAGAGGTATGTGCTTGGAGAACGAAAGGTGACTGACTGTTGGCTGCGGAGAGAACTGCCCGTCCAGCAGCTGTTCAGATAGCTGTGCGATCGTAATTCTAACGTTTTGATGTGGAAAGAGCAATCATTACTCGAAACCTAGTGCAATTAACTAGTGTAATTGTTAAAAAATAATTGTTAAGTCTGTGTGTTCTGTCCCCGCATCAGAACTCCCACAGCCCCAGCCTGCCTGGGTCTAGTGAAATCCAAGGTGTAATTCCAGACTCTTTTGGTGGAGATTGTCAGTAAACAAGATGATGGTCTTTAATACCTGTCTCATTATTTATGAACCACATGACAAAGATTAATGAGAGAGACTTTGAGTGGCCTGGAAGAAGCCTCAGACTCATTAGGAGCTTTCTGAGCTGGCAGATGGCAGAAGTAAAGGAAATGGTTGGTGCTTTACCATAATCTGAAGTGGGAGCTTTAAAGTTTAGAGGTTGTGTTACATGGTGATGGAAAAATCTGGAGGAGTCACTAAAATCCAGAAGCATAGCTCTTGACCGGTGATGCCTGCCCAGAACGTTTTGAATACACATGGCTCTGTCTTTTCCAGGGCGATCATAATGTTTTTATTCAGTAGTCAGGGACAAGGATTATGAATAACAATATAACCATTACTGAAGGAACTGTGGGGCATTTTACTAAAAATCAGGATATTGTATTACAGAAAAGTTTAGAAAATATCAAAAATAGGAAAATATATAATATTTTATCTCATTCATGATTAGATAAGCTACTAGGGACAGAAACCATACAAACTATGATGTATTTTATGCTTCATTTTAACTATTTTTATCCTGGAAGGAACTAGAATTCTTGAATGTTGGCATTTTTTTTTTCAGTTAGTAACATTTTAAAATTAGATTACAGTTATTGCCAAATGATGTGTGCATACTCTGGCACAGAAATCTTGAAAACTATTGTAATGAATAGATGCTAAGTATCACAACCCAAACTTAAGTTCTATCATCTAGGAAACTATTCTTTCCTTTAAAGGAGATTTAACTTAACTTCTTCTCAAATATTTACAAAGAGCAAATCTTCATGGTCATAGAAGATAATGCTTAATTTGGTGAGCTAAATATGTAAAACGGTTGTGGAGCTCTGGGTTGTTAACCAGTGGTAGGAAAGTTGTGGTACACTTCCTCTCACCACAGAAGAATGTGAATGAATGATTCTAGTTCAGGAGGAATCACCCTACACCATGCCCTGACAGGTGGGCACCTTGTTGTATTTACTGTGGTCATTTTTATATACAGCTGCATGCTAGAAGCCCAAGCAGAGTTTTATTACCTAATGTCACACATTCTTTTCTCCCATAGCTTCTCATTTAATTGATTGGGATGGAGCCAGTGTATTTTTTGTTTTGTTTTTTTGGTTTTTCGAGACAGGGTTTCTCTGTGTAGCCCTGGCTGTCCTGAAACTCACTCTGTAGACGAGGCTGGCCTCGAACTCAGAAATCCGCCTGTCTCTGCCTCCCAAGTGCTGGGATTAAAGGCATGCGCCACCACCGCCCGGCCCATAACTCTTATTTTTAATGTAGTCAGAGTTTTTAACAGTAGAATCACCTAAACACCCAGGTTTTGATTCATTTTGGATGTTGTCCTTGTGGTCACCAGATCTGCTTTGGCATGTGTCCTCTCAGGTCTGAACTCTGTCCCACACAGACCATCAGGTATTCAACAGTATTTCCTTCCCAAGACTTAACTTCTGTAGGCTAAATATTCCATCACCATTTTGATGACTCGCCTTCCTGGAATTGGCCTTATATGTCACTATCACACTTGGATGGTCTAGGATTGAAGCGTCCTTTGGTCTAGCTGTGTGGTTTCTAGCACAGGATGCAGAGGATGTAGAAATAGACCAGTGCATAGCCGCTAGTTCTAAACCATCTACTTGGGTTTTTAGTAGTTAAGTTGACCTTGATACTTTTGACTGCATGAAGTCAGCTAAGGCTCTTAATTCTTTTTCACATTATTAAATTAGTCTTCTTCTACCCCATACTTGTTAGTTTTCTTTTCCATTGTAGTTTTAGGATTTACAACTTATGAAACAAAGTTGAAAAAAACCCAGCGGGTTAGATATTCTACACATGAAGAGTAACATAGCTAAACTCATTGTCATATTTTTCTTTTGTTGAGTGTGCATTTTTGTTGTTGTTGTTGTTTTTAAAATGAGATAGAGTCAAAGCTGAGCTTGTTGATCCTCCTGCCCTATCCTCCCAGGTGGTGCTGGGATTACACATGTGCACCACCACTTCTACATATAGCAGCAGTTTTAAAGAGTGATCTGTGGATTCATTCAGGTGTACAGTTTACCTTGTTCATTCAGCCCATCTCTCCAGTGATTCTTTTTGTTACTCAAGGCTTGCAATTTATAGTTAAGGTCTGTTTGATTTAACAACTTGTCACAATGTCCACATTCATATTTCATCAAATATTTATCCAGAAATACATTTATTCGATCCAGAACATTCTACTGGACACGGGCTTAACATAAAATATGAAAAGGAAATGCATTTATCATAATGCTTTCTTGAAAATTTTTATTACATTTATTTATTTATTTATTTATTTATTTATTTATGTGTATGTGTGTTTGTCTGTGTACACACTTGCTATGGCTTGGATGTATACATCAAAGGATAACTTTTTTGAGTTAGTTCTCTCTTTCCACCATGTTGATCCCTCAGTCAAACTCAGGTCATTGGTTTTAGAAGCAGGCACCTTTACCCCATGATCTATCTCACTGCCTGTGTCCAACACACTTGATGAAAATAGAAGGAAACGTTTTTGTCAAAGAACAGGTGACTTATGTAAGGCCCCACTGTTAGCCTCTGCAGAGCCAGCTTGCTGCACCCTGCTGTGTTCCTAGTGTGCAGCTCCAGAGCCAGTGCAGCTCATCAAGGTAGAATGGCAGGGAAACCTAAAAGGATTGATTCTTTACTCTCTTGTTTCAGGATACTAATTTTAATTCCAGTTTGTAGTAGTATGTGATCCATTCGTGGATTTGCTGTTCATTTATTATTCTGTCCAAAACAAAAGTGAGAGAAATAATTAATATTCCTAAGTTAACTGCAGAGAATAGTTTTCTTAGAAACTTGTGTATCTTGGATTTTTTCTGGAGTTCTGGATAGCTCTAGATGATATCCACCCCCATCTGTCCACCTTTCCCCCTCCTCTTTTCCTTCTTCCATCTCCTTGCAGTTTCTTTTGCCCCTACCCCGCATTGGCATCTCTACATTCTCAGTGTTGATGGGAGAGTAACATCAGTTCCCTCTGAGTATATCAGTATGGGGAGCTTTTATATAGTAAGGCAGAGTACTTACATGGCCAGTCTCCAAATTTGCAGATGAAGAAACTGAGGCATAGAGAAGGGGAAGTTTTGCGGTAGCTCTGTTTCACACAGTATTTGTACATTAAAACATATTTAGTAAGTGCTAGGGTAGTGCCTGGCCACCTTCCCCACCCCCATTCCTTCTTTCTTCACCTAAGAATTGGATTTTACCTTTCTTATTCCCAGGTTTTGCCCTGGGGCACTCATTGCTTTAACAGTGTTGCAAATGGAACAGATTTTTCAAGAATACCTATTACTTTAGAAAAGCTTCAGTGATACAGTAAGAGCTGAGATAACTAGGTTTATTTTTCCTTCTTTTGACTTATAGGAAAATAAGCTCCTTTCCCCCTCCTGCTTTAAAAATTGATTTTAAACAGTGCAACAAAGAAGAAAAGACTTTCCAAGACCGACTAGCCTTGAGCCCGTCTGCTTACTTCTCACCAGGATGTCCACATCTTCTTTAGGGTCCGGTGAAATTGATGGTCCCACAGGAACAATCTGTTCATCAGCAGTGACAGATGTAATTACATTCACTGTATAGGGAAAGAAAGTATACTTTTAATACATTTCAGAAATATCTTCAGTAGCAGCTAGAGAAACAATGGCTTTCTTTACAAGTATACTTATCATCTCTGTGCTCTTAACTAGGTCTTTTTAGTTTCTGGAAATAAAGGTTGAATGTTTTTAGAACCAGGAGCCATGTCTGTAAGGGCCATATAGAGCTGTATAGTCATAGAGACATATGGCAAATAGATGGAGGCATGATCTCTCTATAGAATTAGCTAATTCTTGAGCAGTATTCAGTAGGAAGGATCTACATTCAAATAAAGAACTAAAATAGCCTGTGAGAGGGGGTTCAGATTGGATGTCTGTGACAATAAAGACCAGGGTCAAACACTGTAAAGACTTAAAATCTTAACCTGTCTGAGTCAGTGTTTAGACGTTGTTTATAAACTTTTCTTCAGCTTCCAAAAAATATTGCTTTTTATATTTTGTGCTGTTTTAGTCATTTTCTTGAGATTTTCCCTTGTTGTTTACATTGTTAGTAGAATGGGTGGAGAGTATCATGCTTTAGAAGAAATGTTGGATACCTAATTTTAGGTCAATAGAAAGTGTTATCTGTTCTCAAGGGGCTTAAACATCTGTAAAAGGTTTATATATTTGTTTACGTGCACATAAACAAATGTACACACACATATGTCTGAGGCTGCCCTTAAAGCCTACTAAATGGCAAAGAATTGCAAGAGAAGAGTGTACTGGTTGCTGATAGAATAGGGAAAAGTCATAGTTAACAAATGACCAAACTTTTGTGTTGCTTTGTTTTATTTTATTTATTTTATGTATATGAGTACATTGTCGCTGTGTTTAGACACACCAGTAGAGGGCATCGGATCCCATTACAGATGGTTGTGAGCCACCATGTGGTTGCTAGGAATTGAGCTCAGGACCTCTAGAAGAGTAGTCAGTGCTCTTAACCTCTGAGCTATCTCTCCAGCCCCAATGACCAAACATTTAACTAGAATTATTATTATTATACTTCATATTAGAAAAGCTCCAGAGAAAGTAGGTGATAAGCATCTATCAAGCAGGCCTAAGTTAGCCTAAGGCAACAGGTCAAATAATGTATAACTTATAGTCTGAAATATACTACATTGATTTTTACCTTGTTTGAAAAGTATCAAAAGTACTTTGTTTGATTTTTTTTTTTTTAATTAAGATATTTTCATTTGGTTGGGTTGTATTTGAAGTTGTATAGGTATCCTGTTCATCAGGTAGCAAGGATCTACTTTAGTTTGAGGGCTTATGAAACTTCTTAGAGGAGATGATAATGAGATCTTATGGTTACATATTAGGTCTTTTTGGCCGGGAGTGGTAGGAGGAAATGCAACTGCCTTAAAGAGAAAATAGAATGCCTTGGAGAAACCAGAATTCTTATTCTGGTTAGAGTTTAGAAGTGAGCATGGTGCAAATGGAAACCAAAATTTATGGGATTTTGTATGCATTGAGAATGCTTATAAGCATGTTGATAATGTTGGAGCTTTAAGTAAGAGAGAGGGGTGTTTAGGGTTGTTTGGGGTTTTGTAGAGGCCTTTGCGTTTCCACAGGAGGATATCAGGTGTTTTAACCAGATGATGGCACCTGGGATGTGAAAAGTGGACTGACAGGCTGTCACTAAGAACTTGAATAGGTTAAGGTAATATGATTACATACATGATAGTCAGTGAGGCAGAGTAAACCACACTCTGGCCTATTCATTTTAGGTGGGTTGGGTGGTATAGTGATATCTTAGCCTGTTTAGACTGGTATAACCAAATGTTGTAGATTGGACAACTTACCAAAACCAGAAGCTCATTTCTTACTCATCAGGAGTTGAAGCTGTTATTAGTCTCATAAGGACCATCTCTTGGCTCATGAATTACATTTTCTTACGCTGTCTTTACATAGTGGAAAAAGCAAGGAATCTCTTTGGGTTCTTTTAAAACATGAAGGAACTACTTCATTTGTGATTTCTCGACCCTTCTGACTTTGTCCAATGACCCCTATCCTAAAACTCCTCATCTCAAGAAGTAAGATTTCAACATAAAAATTTTACATGGATGTAAGTGTTCAGATCATAGCAAGTAACAACAACAGAAACAGGGAAATCCCCAAGAGAAGCACATCTGGGGCTTTAAGGGGAAAAACATGGTATGTTTAAATTCCAATATTGAAGTGTCTGTGAGATAAGTAGGTTGAAGTACTCATTTAAAAGTAAAATATGTCTGGGTTTGGAAGAGAGAAATGGGCTTGAAATACAAATTCGACAATCGTCCGCATGTGATACCTGAAGCCCTTAGATCAACTTAGGAAAATAGAATAATGAAGACTAACTGAGGAACTCCGTCCAAGGCACTGCAAAGGACACAGCCCACACAGTGAGCAAGAAATAGAAGCCCACAGAGGAGGCCCATGTTGGGATCATTGCTTCTTACTAGTTCTGCTTTATGTTTTATGCTGAGCTATTTATTGAGGTAGTAGTAGACTTAGATTTAGTTATCAGAAACAATGCATTTATACCTATGCCTGTCACCTGGGTTTTATCCAAGTCACTTCACATGTCTTATAGTGCCACAGCCAGAGCATCCCACAGTCAAGACAAAGGACTTTCCCAGCATCCTAGGGACTCCTGTCGTTGCCCATACTATAGATGCATTCATTTTCTTTCTCCTCCATCCCTTTACAATTCCTTGAAAACAATGTCTGTTCATTTCTATAATTTTGTCATTTCAAAGCTATTTTAGAAATAAAGTTACGTAGTATGTGGGTAGTCTCTTGAGACTGACTATTGGACTCTGCATGAATCTCCAGAAAATAATGTATATCAGTAGTCTTTTTTTTTTATGGTTGACTAATATTCTTATTATGGAAACATCCTACTTTATTAATTTTCATAAAAACATGTAGGCTAATTTGGATACGGGACTATCATGAATAAAGTTTCTGCCAATATGCATATCCATTCTTTTGTCATTACTTACTTACTTAATTACTTTTGTGTGCTTGTCTGTGTGTCTGCGTCTCTCTGTCTCCATGGATGTCTACTTACTCCAGTGCAATGTATTGGAAAATTGTCCTTTCTCCATTGAATTACTTTTGTACCTTTCTTAAAAATAAGATGAGATGGGTTGGAGAGATAGCTCAGCTATTAAGAGTTAGGTTTACATCCAAAAATAAGATGAGAATATTTGTGTGACTTTAATTTTGTGTTCTCCAGTATTTGTTCTAGATGTTTCTGATAACAGTCCATTCTTTTTTTTTTTTTTTTTTTTTTTTTTTTTTTTTTTTTTTTTTTTTTTTTTTTTGGTTTTTTTCGAGACAGGGTTTCTCTGTATAGCCCTGGCTGTCCTGGAACTCACTCTGGAGACCAGGCTGGCCTCGAACTCAGAAATCCGCCTGCCTCTGCCTCCCAAGTGCTGGGATTAAAGGCGTGCGCCACCACCGCCCGGCTAACAGTCCATTCTTGATTACTGTAGCAACATGTCATAAAATAAAGAAAGTTGATTTTTTTCCTTTATTATTATTTTTAATTGTTTTTAGCTATTCTTGGTCCTTTGGCTTTTGTTTAAAATTTGAAATAATTTTACTGTAGCTACTGCCTCTACAAAAATTTTACTGGGATTTTTTTTTTTATTGGAACTACTTTAAATCTGTGTATCACTTTGAAGACTGTCTTGATATGTGTTGCCTGGACTTTGAAAAATAATGTGTATTTGCTGCCGTTGGGTTAAGTAAGTAGTCTATAAAGGCCAACGGGATACTGTTGATTGAGGTCATTGAATTATTGTATATGTTTTCTGCCTAAATGTTCTTCTAATTACTAAGATAAGAGTGTTGCTCTTTTTCACAGCTGTATGTTGCCTGTAAATCATTTTGGTTCTATACATTCTTACTTACATCACACATGATTAGGGTTGGCATATTTATGGTGATATGATCTTTTTGTCATGTATAATGTCCTCTGTCTTTTATAATTGCCTTTGTTGTGAAATGTATGGTATCTAATTAATATAGTGATCTTATTATATTTTGAGCAGCCTCTGTATAACTTACTATTTACTTTTAATTTACCTGACACTGTATTTTGAAATGTTTCTAATAGATGATACACTTACATGGTATTTTTAATGTCTATTGCTCTAATCATTATATTTTCTTCTCCTTTGTGTTTATTTTATAATTTATAATATCTTAAGCTTTATTTCATCATATGCATATTTTGCCTGCATGTAAATTTATGTGCCATATGCATGAGGTGCTTGTTGTGGCAAAAATAGGGCTTGAATCCTCTGAGGCTGGCTGGAGTTAGAAATGGTTGTGAGCCATCATATAGGTACTGGGAATTGAACCTAGGTCTTCTGAAAGAACAACGAGTGCTTTTAACCACTGAGTCATCTCGAAGGGCCCTATATTATTATTTTAAATACCTTTCATTATACATTTAGAAACACATTAGACAGTCTTAGGATTTTATCATGAATCCAAAGAAGAAGGCCTATGATATAAATCTACATTTCAAGTCTTTTCTTTTCTTCTTCTTCATATTTTAGGGTTCTTCCTTTTTCCTCTGTCTGTTTATTGAATTTCTGTAGCTACCCATTTAGGGTAGGTTTGCTGCTAAATGTTTTTCTGAATTCCCTTTTGTCTGAGGTTGCCATTGTCTTGTCTGTCTAAAGGATATTTTGCTGGGTATAGGATCCTAGGTTTGTCTTTTTTTTTTTTTTTTCCCTAGTACTTAAAAAAAAATGCACAACTTCTGTCCTGTGTAAGTTTTGATGAGGAAGCTCTTGTACTTTGAGCTGTTACTTCTTTATAGATTGACTTTGCTTTCCTGATACATACAGTATTTGAGAGGAAGTAGAGATGATTGATTTTCAGAAGTTTGACTTTGAATCAGTGCCTGTGTGTAGAAAGGGATGGGGTGTAGCCAAACTTGGAAATTTTTCTATCATTATTTTTATGGTCCTTCTTACTTCTCACCTTTCTGGGTTTTCGATAAATTCATTATTGTTTCACAGTTCCCCTGAAGCTTTGTGTAGTTTTTTTAAAAATGTACTTTCTTTTTTGTTTAGATTGGTTAATTTTTGTTCTATTTTTTTCTCCTGACTCCTTCCTGTATTCAGGTGCTAAACCCATTTTTTAAGTTGACTTACTATGCTTTCCAGGTCCAGAATTTTATTTTTGTCTTTTATATTTTGTTTCTTTGCTGAGCTATTATTATTCATTTGTCTCTGCCAACTTTATATTACTCAGTGATACATTTTATATTTAATTCCAATGTGTCTCTCAACTTTGGCTCTCATATGTATATATTATTTAAGTGGAGATGCTATTGGTTTTGGTGACTTGGTTGGAATCTGGATACTTTGATGTTGTGCTGCAACATCCTTCTCGTAATTTCTGACCCAGATCTAGCTGTAGGAAGAGTTGGCACCATATCATTACTGCACTCCCATCTATCCTTCTTTGACATCTGAGGAGGACAGGAACCCCTGGTTACTGCCATGCAAGGAAAGAATGCCTGCCCTCTGCTATGCTTCCGCTGATTACATCCTAGCTGGAAAGGATAGAGGGGCCTCACTTCTGCTCTCTGTCTGGCTTCCATTGATGCAGTGGACTAGGGTGGGAAGTGGAGAGGTGCCTCATTACTGCTAAGCAGTGTTCAAGGTTTTGACTGTCCAATAGAGTGTCTCCATGCAAAGAGATAGAGGAAGGAGTTACTGCTAGGTAGGTGGCTACAAGTTCTGTGTCCTTTAATGACCTATCCTGACTATACTTGTGAATGATAGGGGGTCAAATCCCTCGTTCTAAGCTGTCCTCCTCTGCACGGCCTCAGTCTGCGGATTGTGGCTTACCTTTGTAGTCACTCAAGGGCAGAAGTCTCAGTGTTCTTTGCTTGGATTTTTCTGGAAATAGTAAATGTGGAGCCAGAGTTTTTTTTTTCTTTTTCTGTGAGATGTTAGGCCTTTCTAGAACAATTATTATTTAGTTTTCTTGGTTGTTATGCTACCCCTTTCTCCATACTTTGACTAGGAAAAGCTAGTTTTGCTGGGACCTTGGGCCTTTGCTCTGTTGTTATTTCTGGATGGTCAGCTCTTTTATTTTCAAAACTAGAAGAATACATGAGGTAAACAGAAAAAGAAAGCCAGAGAATTCCTCAGTGTATTTCTTGGGTCCAGGAAGCTGTATCAGGTCTGCCTCTCTAGCATCTTTTTAGAATTCTGAGTGTGTATGTGTGTGTGTGTGTGTGTGTGTGTGCGTGTGTGTGTGTGTTGATAATGGGGACAAATCACTGTGTAGCTCAGATCTATGCTGTCTAGCATTTTTAAAATTGTATTTAGTGAAAAAAATAGGTTTACACATATTTTCCCATGATTCTGGAAGTGGAATGCCCTTATCTTTTCAATATAGCAGAGAAAATAAAATCACTTTATAGGCAGATTATAGAGAACATAGCTTAGAATTCCAGGTGGAATTATTAACATTGCAATGGATCTTTTTTTGAAAGACAGAAAGAATCTCCTCTCAGGCAATTTAGGTGTCTTTCTGCTGAAGACCTGAGTTGGTGCCTTGATGACAGGCCGCAAGTGACATGATATCCTTTGATTTTTCTCTCCATGTGCTATTTTGGTCTTGGTTTTGTACATACAGTAGAAAAAGAAATATATTGGGTAGGATTACACCTTTGTAAGTCACTTCAGCACCAGAGCAGTTCCACTAGCCTTGAGGTCAAGGGGCCAAATGCATTCTGGTCAGCCAACTGAAGCAGTGCACGCCTTATATATACTTTTATTTTTAAATATTCCAGGAATTTACTTTTCTGCTTTTTTTTTAAACTTTGGGCTTTGAAAGCTTTTCATAGTTTAAGTTAGTTGTTAGTAAAGTTGACTGTATAGCTCTATGAACCTAAAAATGTATAGACATCATACGAAATTAATATAATAAATGTCAAAGAAGTTAATTAACTTCATCCATTTTTGATCACACTTCATTTCTAGTCCCTCTATCCGCCAACCCTCACCCTGGGTAACCGTTGTCTAATGTTCATGACTATGAGTGGTTTATGTCATATGAACTGAACCGTATGATATGTAAACTCTTACAATTGGCTTCTTTTACTTCATACAGTATGTGAGATTTATTCAAGTTTTTGCATATATCTGGAGTCTGATTTTTATGTCTGCTGAGCAGTATTCCACTAGATTGTTACACAATGCACATATACACATACACATGTATACACACAGAACACATACACACATTTACACACAGAGGTAATTAATTATTTGCTTATTCATCAGGTTGTTTTCAATTTTTGGTAATTCCAAGGAAAACCACTATAAACACATATAGGTATTTGTATGGCATGGGTTTTAATTTATCCAAGTTAATATGAAAGAGTGGGCTTCTATAGTTATTAAGAAGTAGCCATACTCTTGCAGAGCTGCTGTACCATTTTATACTTAAGTTCTTTCTGCTGATCTGATCTATTATTTTCTAGAATATTAGTTCTTCCTTATTGAAACAATCCTAAATTTTTAAAAAATTTATGTGTTTTAGTATTTTGCCTGCATATAAGTATGTGCACCACATGTGTCTGGTGCCCATGAATATCAGAAGAAGGTGAGTTATGGATGGTTGGGAGCTGCTGTGTGAGTTCTAGGAACTATACCTAGATCCCCTTCCACAGCGCCAAGTTGAACTGTAGGCTCATCTTGCTAGATCCATTAAAACATTCTTCTAGGTCTTCCTTAAAAACCTTTGTTAGACAATTACAATATCTGTAATTTCTGATTGGTATCAGATGATTGGCTCCCTGTGCAACTGAGATTTTTCTAGTTTCCTTTTATTTATATTGATTAATTTTGGATTTTATTTTAGACATACTTACTACCGCATCACTTAGACAGTGGAATCATTTGTATGTTCCCTGTGAAGAATTGAGAATTTCCTTTTAGTAGAGAGTTGACTCTGTTAAGTTGAGGACTCAGCCCCATGGTAGCTGTCCCCATGTCAGTCCACGGTTCAGAGCCTTTTCAGTGTGCTTGGATTTCACCCGCTTACTTGGCACATTCAGTGGGCACTTTGAATATAGGGTCATTTGTCCTTTAGTTCATTTTCAGTGCTTTTCTGTGGCATTTAGAGTCAGAGAGCCCTTGCGTGGTTGAAATCCAGACTTTATAAGGAACTTGAAGGAGTCACTCCCCCGAGCCCGTTTCTTGCTGCTGTCTACCCAGAACCTTGTTTCTGATGTTCTGGTTTAGATTTGACTTACTATGCATTGCTGTGCAGTTCTCATGAGTGAACCTGTCTGGCGTAAACAGTTCAAAGGTAAAGTGAACAAGCAACAGGGGCTTGTCTACCTCAGATTTTGTGTTCCTTTCCTGTGGCCTCTGATTTTGTTGTTTCCTCCTGCCACCATAGAAAGACCTAGGCCCCCAACACAGGAGAGATTTGAGAAATGGTACTTCAACATTTATTCTTTTCCTGTTTTCCAGTGAGTGACTTTTAGCTGCTGTGTACAATCCGTTAAGTTTTATAATCATTTGACCTTGAGGAAAGCCCTTAGCTTACATTTACTTCTGCATCTGTAAATGGGGCTATGGTGCATGCAATTGTGGAGTTAAGCGGCTGACAGCATCTAGGATAGCTTCTGGCTTCTGGGAGTGCTTTTTATTACATGGAGAACATTTAGGTGTTCCTCAGGCAGGGTGTGGGAAAAGGGGATTGCTTTTTGCTTATGAATAGTTTTTGTTCATATTAAAGGCTTGGGACACAGGCATGATTATTGGTAAAATTAGTTTAGATATGTAATCAATATTTTTGCTGTCAAGCATTAAAAAATTCCAAAGCTTAGGAACATTGATATATTTAATAAAATTTAAGAAACCTGTTAAGGTGGCAGATGAAAGTTCAGAAAGCATTCAGAAGAAAGGTCATGTTCCCACAACTGCTAGGAAGGGTGCATTGTTCTAGTTCCTCTATTTTACTATTCTTGTTGTCAGGGCAGCTTTGTCTCTAATTTATAAGTCAAACTCTAATATATATTTAATATATATCACATAGAGAGTTTAGTGCTGTTTATTAAGCACCCATTGGGGACATGGTCACATAGATTCAGGGTGGGGGCACTACAATTATACACCTTAGTGAACATATATTGTCTTAGAGTTTTTGTGAGTCAACAGTAGTGTGAGTCAGTCACAGAGTGATTTGGCTTCTATGCAGTTAGAGTCAGGATATCAGCTTTCATGTGAAACCTTGAGTGGGGCTGGAGGATTACTTTATGGTCAGGTTCTAAAGTGCCTGCTTCATAGGAGCCTATGCCTGTCAGCTTTCTGTCACTGGAATTAATACCCAAGATAATAAACTTGTAAAGAGGAAAGTTTTATTTTGGTTCATGGTCTCAGAGTTTTCATGCCATGATTGATGGGCCCTGTTACTTTGGGCCTGGGACAGTACATTTTTGTCAGGATTCTGTGGTAGAGCATTTGGCACTGGAGAAGGAGAAGATCAGAGTCTTTCAGGGAATGGCCTCAACACCTGAAAATGTCCTCCTGTGTACGACCTCTTAGAATTCTACCACCTTCTAGTAGAACCAGGCTGAGTACTAAACCATTAGCATGAACCTTCTGAGGTATTCCATATCCAAACTATAGCACATTGCTATGACAGTTATACCAGTATGGCTTATTTGAGGGTAGCTCATTTGATTATTTAGGAAATAATGTATAACAGGAATATATGATTTATTTTTATTTGTTATAAAACCCACAATTTTCTTTCTTAATGTCTTAATTTATTCTTAGTATCTAGAAAGGTTTTTCCTTTTTAATTAAATACCCATCTTAATATTGAGTATTTTTAATGAAATATTTTTTCTCAGTGGTAACAAATATTACAGCATTGGAACTGCCAATCACTTTATTGCACCTGGAGTCTGACTATTTCAGCTGGTTTATTAGCAAAGTTAACCGATATGTTTTTCTTTCCACATAGGAACAAAATCTAGTTCATAAAGAAATGGTCTCAGCATGCACTCAGAAGACTGTCATGACACATTATTCTCCCCCCCACACACACTTGGCCACTGGAGGGCTCTATAGTTTAGATATTACATTAAAAATGCACACTGTCACAGTTTAAACTAGACTAGAAAGATGTAATGTATTCTATGTTTTTGAATAAAATTGAGTGAGTAAAGGTACTGAATCAGTTGATTATAAATGAATATTAAATGCACATACAGATCATGTGTATTCTACAAGTGCTTGTTTTTTTTTTTGTTTTGTTTTATTGGAACAAAAATAGACATATTACCCAATTTCTTTATATGTTTTAAGTCTGATGCCAAAATATAGCTCTGAACTGTTACAACTTCTTAGTAAGGAAGGAAGTTAGCAGATGAAGTTGTTACTTCTCATTAGTGTTGTCATGTATCTTAGACAATTTTTATGAATAACTTCTTAGGGTTCCTTGAGGTGATTCTTTTCCGCCTAGTTTAATGAACTCCAGCAATCTCAGTGGCATAATAATATAACTAATAAAACAGTGGGAAACATTTTAAAATTTAACTAAAACCAAGAGTAAGATGTTGCATTTGCCAATGCTCAACCTGAATACTTAGCTAGTATGGAAACCTAGTGAAGTAGGAGGATCCTAAATACAAAGCTGGCTACAAAAGTAACATCTACTGATTTTTTTTTTTATTGTATAAAAATAAAATGTGTCCTACTGAAATGGCTGAGCAGGTGAAGGTGCTTGTTGCCAAGCCCAAGGACCTGAGTCCCATCCTTAGTACTTGAACCAAAATTGTCCAATTGTCCTCACTTCCACATACATGTCATCCTCTTCTCCACAAATGAGTGTGTAAATCAAAACAGCCAGCATCAACTATATATCTAGACCAAATAAATGGTAGCCCTTAAGTACTTTTTTAGTTATTTAGAAACAGAGTGTTGGTGCCTATCTCTGTTGTATAGAAGAATTCTATACGAAAACTGTCCTGTTCTTCAAACACAGTATTTTTACTCCCTTGATCTTCCCCACTTGAAAGAAGTGTTTTGACTTTTTTCATAATTGTGAAGTGTTTACTTTTTAAATGATTTAACTGAGCTCTGGAAGCCTACAATTTCCTGAGGAGCTAAGCGTGTTTCATTATTTTTCCCCCTTGCTCAGATTTGGGTCTCTTCCTTTGGAGCTTGCAGAGATGCATGATTCGGGGGATTTTGCTGAGAGTCCCCGTTCTTGAGTAGCTGAGTCTTTTAGCACTTCAGTCTTCATAGATGGAAACCAATGTGCAAATTAATTGTTAATGAGGAGGAAACAGACACAGGTGAAGTCTAGAAACAACAGAAGAACCTGTGTATGTGATCATTTAAAACCACACTGGCTATGTGAATATCTATAAATGCTTGCTTTTTCTATAGTCAATATTAAAACATTGATATAAAGCAAAAAAAAAAAAAAAATCACTGTAGCTAGCAGTCTTTTTCAGTACTGAATGTGTATCACCCGAGACAGTTTTGTAGAATATAATTATTTGTGTGTTCTTTTTTAAAGCCACTGTTAAATAGACTGGACAGCATCAGAGCTGTTTTTTTTTTTTTTTTTTTAACCTTTCATTTACAATGCTCATTAATACACTAGACAATAATCTGTCATTTGGGGCATGGGATGCTTAGTTATCTTTATTGTGGAATTAAAATTGAAAGGAAATATTCCCAGTGAAAAATATCTCTCAGGGGGACAATTATAAAGTATGTTAATCCTACCAGGATATTAACCTCATGATCTTCAGTTCTGGGGTGCACTTTGTATGTTGTAAGGTAAACTAAAAATATTCGGGAAGGCAAATTTCAAGAGATAAAGAAATGGAAATGTGGACCAATGTCTGTAAAGTACAAATTAGAAAATAAGTCCTTCATTAGATGTAAATGACAAACTCTTTGCTGTATTATAATTAATTTCTTCTTCTTTGGGGACATTAATAAAATACTAGTTTAAAAATACGAAAGCCTCTTATGCACATAGAATAGTCTGTGTGAATGATTTATCCATTTAATTTGTCCTCCAGAGATGTTTTCCTCTTATTTGTATAACTGATAAGCATAGCTATATCAATTGGTGGCTCTGTGTTCTTCATATATAAAAGGGTGAGGAGGAGGGAGGATTATATCAGTTACTCTAATAATTTTTACATTTATTAATTATAATTTATATGTACGAATGTATGTATGTGAACCATGCACATGCTTGGTTTCTGCAGAGATTGGAAGAGGGAATAGATTCCCTGAAACTAGAGTTCCGGATACTGAGTCACCATGTGCAGGGAACTGAACATGGGTCCTTTTAACTAGTAAGCCATCTCTCTAGCCTCCTATGTAATACTTTTTGGTAATGTATGTCCATGAGGTATCTTGGTTTCTGAAGGGAAGTTTTATGAAAATAGTTACTAGTACTATTATTTGGATTTCTTGTGTTAATAATCTTATCTTAGTTTGTTGCAACAATGAACAAACTTTTAATGACTGAATTATATTATTATGAAGTCTTATATATGAAAAGTTCTGTTTCTTGAGTCTGGCATATGGTCAGTTCCCAGTTCCTTCAACAGTTTGACTAATACTAGTATTAATTGTGATATAAGGTATAAATAACGCACATCTTCCTTTAATAAGTTTCTGTACTGGGAGTAGACAGGAGGCTCTTAGGCATAATGGGTTAAAGGTATCAAGGACTCTAGTTCTTTTGCTTTGACTTTTGAATACTATAATTTTGAAATAGTTGATCTTAGCATGTAAGTCCTCAGTTCCCTGGGAGTTCTCATGGAATAATAGCTTATTATAGTTCTGGTTAAAGTGTCTTCACTCATAGATATCCAAGGTGAACTCACTTTACTTTTGGACAGTTTTGAGAGTTATTAAGTCCTAATATTGAACACTCCAAACTGCCTGCTAGAAACATGTGCTAAAGTGAGTATAGTGTCCGAAATCACTATACAAAGTTGTGTATGGTATGTATAGTGATTTCAAACTATGATGCTATTCTCTTATGAGACTCCAAAGAGATACATAAACAACACTTTCAAATCTTCTGCTCCCAGGTGCTTTCCCTTACTTCTCACTGATCTGATCTGGAGACATTTTGCTTTCATTTCCTTGTCTGACATCCCAGCACTGGTTACAGCGGGCTGTTGTTTCTTCTTGCTGTACAGTTATTTTTGCTGAATCTGGCTTATTTGGAGGGACTGTACAAAGCTGATTCAATTGAATATTGTCATTTTACATTTTGTTTCAGTAAGGTAGGCACCCCCATTCTCCACCTTTGGATGTTTATTCATGACACTTGGCACTACTAAGCTTAGATTGTGTGTGTTAACTTGCAGTGTTATAAACAGATAAAATATCAATGCATAATTATAAATCATCAGATTTATTTATATTCTGTCTACCCACATTGTAGATTTTTAATTCAGATGAAATCTCTTTTAGTCTGCTTTGAATTTTCATTCTGGAACTTCAAAAGAGAAACCTAGAGTTTCTCTGTTAACAGCATTTATCATTTCCACTGTTGGCATTTCATGCACTGTGCTCAGATTTATGTAAAATTAGCATCCATACAAAAATCTTAGCTGTCACATCAGAGTGGATGTTTTGGATGGAGGGAGGGTAATGGGAGTGGAGTATGAGATAAAGAAAACTTAATTAGTTAATTAAAATACTTATTTGTTAGCAATAGTATCGAATTGTGCTGCAGATTAACTCTAAACAAGTAGGCTTGTTGAAATCTGTTTTGCAGTGCATTTAGAAGATTCTCAGGTTGTTATGTGATCCTCTTGATACTGACTTTTACTGCAACCTGTTAATTAGACATCAGAATTGAGATCCAACATGTCTTCATTCACTCTAAAGTATAATAATTAAAGTTTGGTTATAGTTCTATCTTACAACAACAAGTTTTAGCGCTTTCAGAACACTGGGAAAGCCTTGTTGATGTAGCCAAGACTGAGAAATATATTCAGGACCTGAATTTACATTTATTAGTACTCAGTGTTTTGGTTTCTTTCTTTTCGTTTTTCTATTTATTTATTTTTTATTTATTTATTTTCATTCCTTGTACTGTCAAATGAACACAGGAAAACTTTTGTTGTTGCTTTTCATTATAGGGAGTACTGTCTTTGGATTCTTTGTCATGACAATCATATTAGACCATATCACATATATTATATTCAGTATATGTGAAAGGGACCTGGGTCATAATGAAAAGAGTACTCAGAATATTAACAATTATATAAATATATGTATATATTACAATAACCAGCTCTTTGATCCTTTGTGACTATTTATATTAAAAAGTAACTCAAGCATAATTGCCTTTTAAAAGTATATTCAGACTTGAATCAGATGTTATAGACTGGTGATTCCAACTACTGGTGAGGTCAAGATAGGAAGATCAAAAGATCAAGTATCGCCTGGGTTACTAAATGAATTCAAGGACAATCTGTGCAGCTTATAAAACTCTGGTTTAAAAAAGAAGAAGTGGGCTGGGTGTACAGCTCAGTGGTAGAGTGTTTGCTGGTATACATATGTCCTAAGTTCAAACCCACATATAAAAATAAGTTTAAAACAGATAAAGTTGGTTCAGAATAGTTGTTAGTAATTGGGCTAGTCTTTGGCAGTTTCACACATGTGTATAATGCACATGTTACTTTTACCTACCCCTTTTCTTGTTCCTTCCCACTTCCTGCAAGCCCTGGCTACTTACCCCTTTCCCAGATTCATGACTTTGGGTTTGCTTTGTAACCTATTTAGTTTAACCATAGTCATATTCAGAATAGTTTTGATGTGAGTTTATTTTACTTTAATCCTTCAAAAATTGTTTTTCAAGAGATGTGCATAGTAGTATGGAAGCAAAATACTTTATTATCAACTAGTATGTGTTTTTGCTTTTTTTCATCATCTTCTTTCTTATTCTAAATACAAGGAAAACTGTCTGGAAAATAAATTGTGTGGCAGTCTCCACCTAAGTACATTACTTACATAGCAAATTGCAAGTCATTAGATATACTCTGAGCGACACTTTCAGAAATCAAATTAACATTTGCCCATTTCTCGCTGTTTGCATTAAAACTTGACTATTCTTTTTACAGGTAATATAATTGAAGAAATTGCTATAGCATAGGTGGAGATTTAAAATCCGAGCATCTTGACTTATTGAGTATCATGGTCTGCCAAAATTTTTAAATAAGGTTGTTGAAATTAGGATTTGAGATAGTGTTAAATAAATCAGTACCTCCCTCTCTTTTTATTTTGAGCCAGACTGCAGACCACTTTACTCCTTTAGGTTCCTGCAACCACACAACCTGATGCATCTGTGGGCTGAGGCATGAGCAAAAAAAAAAAGTTTAGTGCCCATTCCTCACTCAGCTGTGGCACTTAGGACGATACAAGAAACTGAAGGTGAAAGCCTGGCTGATATTTCTGTCCTCAGATCTTGGATAGAATTAGGTCAGTCCCACTTAATGTCATGGTCTCTTACCCCCCAAACAGATGCACTTTAAGGATGTAGGAAGTACTTTTTTTAAAAAAAATCATAAAGTGCTTTTTACTAAAAAATGGAGGAAGGTATACTAGGTAGGAAAACATAGAAGGCTGCTAGTTTTGGCTGAAGGAATGTGTGATGGCTTGAATGAGAATTGCCCTCTGAGGCTCCAATGCTTGAGTCCTTCATCCCCAGGGAGTGGAACTATTTGGAAAGATTAGGAGGTGTGTTCTCTCTCTCTCTCTCTCTTTCTCTCTCTCTTTCTCTCTCTCTCTCTCTCTCTCTCTCTCTCTCTCTTGTAAGAGTTGCCTTGGTCTAGATGTCTGATCATAGCATCACAGCAATTGACTGGTAACTAAGGTGTGCAGCCTTCATAGAACATACACTTTTATAGACAGCTAGTCTCCTATTTAGGTAAGACAACTATAGTGAGTTTCACTTTTAACTAACTTGTGATAATGTTTGATATAAGAAACTAAAAGTTCAATTGTATATGTTAGCAATATCAAGAATTATTATAGCTGTCTGGAGGGTTACTTGAGTGAAAGCCTTTCCCTATTTACATTTAGTCCTTATAACTGGTGGCCCCTGGAATTTTATATCACTGAATTCTGTGGGTCATTACTTTAGATTTATGGACAAGGGGTAAACTTAAGTAAATATTTGGAGAGTATTAATCTCTTCAAAGATTATTTATATTAATTAAATTAAACATATCATTACATATTTAATTTAATTGTATATTTAATATATTAGACATCGATGATTTATATTATTGATATGATATTACTTATGAGTAGTAAGTACAATTGATATGAATAAGTACTCATATCAATATGAGTATTGATATGGAGGGTGGCATCTTTTTCTTGAGGATGAATAACTGGCAAAACATTTCTACTGTATATAATTGTTGTAGAGGCTGTAAGTTTTAATATAGGGTATCATTCTAATTGGTGTTTCTTGGTATTTCTCCTGAGGCTGTGTATTTAAGAAGAATTGCTGTTCATATGGCATTGGCTTGACTTCTCTAGTTGGTACATAGTTTTAATACTGTCAGAATGAAGTACTTGATGTTCACTTACTAACAAATGTAGTTTTTAAAGTAGTCTAAGGCTATCCAATTAAACTGAACAAGAAGTAGGTTTTTTAATATTCCTTCTGTCTAAATATCCATAGCTCAACTTTACTTCAAGAAATAAGCATATTTTGAAAGAATAAAATATTTTGTATGCTTAACCTCTACAACCAAAATGAGTTTTTCTCTGTCTTCCAACTAGCACCAAATAATGCTCTCTGAATTCTGTGAGGAGAAAGATAGATTCTTCTTTCTGGTATGGAAAGTCATGGGAAGAATAGGATGTATATCTTCCAATAGAAATGGAGATAATTTTATAAGTGCTCTGGTCTGTGGATGTCTAACTTTGGAGCAAACTGATGGACAATCTAAAAGTGCAGTGTGATATGACAGAGGAATTGACTGTATCAGGAGTCCTGAATTTTGGGCTATTCCTGCTCCTGTATTGCTGGGTCATCAAAAGGTAGTCAAACCTAGCAACCTTATTCTGTCTGGTATTCTTGAGTCTGGGGTTTCAGAGTATGTCTGATAGGGAACACCATTAAACCCTAGAAGGGCAACCATATTCAGTAGAGAATATAATGAGAAGCTGAGTATTGTTTCCATCCGTTCACAAAGCACACATGCCTCTTCCTCTAGACCATGCATGACTTCATCTGTGGAAATTGCAATTTATTTTACCTGAAGCACTGAGGGAAAGTTTCTTAGAGTTTTCTGACTTGAAATAACCAATTTGTCTCAAAAGTAGTTGCTTTGTGAATACATTCTATCAGAAGGTAGCATCTTGAGTTCACCATGGCTTACTTTGGAGAAGACCCCTCTGGTATACCCTCAGAAGTATTCCTGTGGTTAAACAAGAGTCCTTCTGCCCACTACAACTAAAAGGGACGAGGATTCCTTATGCGTTGTAGAGGAAAGTAACAGCCTCTTACTTCTCCTTCCTGTTTTCATGTCTCTTTCTAATTAGTGTTCTCTTTAAACACATGGTTGTGGGACAATCCACTGGAACACAAACCCCCACACCTCTGTGGGGAAAAAAAAGAATTCTTCCTCCCTGTCTGCTGCCAGTACTTCTGCCAGTACTTCCTCAGTTAGGGGTACCTAGTGGGTCTCTCCTCTATTTTTTGTTGGAGTGTTGACTGTCTTGATCTTGTTCAGATCACATGCAGGTAAACGCAGCAGCTGTGAGTTTGTGAGTGCAATAATCATGTCCTGTCCATACAAAAGAATTTCAAAGTCCTCTTCCCCGTTCTCCATTTCTTTCATTTTATTATTTATTTTTCTCTCTCTTAATGTTCCCTGAGCCGTGTAGGAGGGTGAGCTGATAAAGACCTCTTATTAGGGTTGAGCTTTCATCAGAGACTTCCTATATAGCATGTTAACCAGTTTACTTGTGTACACTAACTGCTTCCCACTAAAAATGAGCTTGTCAGCACCAGTCTTTGAATATAAACATAACTATTTGGAAAACAGTTTGACAGTGTGACCATTTAGCAAAGCATCAGTAGTAAGTTTGCCTCTAGGGGCTGTGATCACCCCAGCATGAGCGTTTGTCCCGATTTACAGTACCAAGCATGAGCTCTTTCCTGTGGAGCAAGCCTCAAATCCTATCACAAAGTGGTTGGCTATTCCCATAGTGGTCATGCCACTGTTGCAGCTGTGGGTCCATCTGGCCCATTGGTCTTGCAGTATGCAGGGTCCAGCATAAGATGAGACCATTGAGATCTTTTCTTCCTCAGAGGCCTGCTTGGCACCTTCTGGCACTGCGAAAGCTAGCCATCAGAGAGGAAATTTCCTAGACAGTTCTAGCTTGATTTCTCTTATGTTAACAATATAATTTTTAATAAAAATGTAATTTTATTAAACAAAATCACACAATTTGAAATTATAACTTTATATTTTAAATTATTTGACCAATTTAATTTAGTAATAAAGGGAAATGAGAAAGTCAGTGCCCTTTACTTTTTAAGATGGAACATTTTCCATTTAAAATTACATAATTGGTGCTTGCTTGATTTCCTTTTTATCACATGAGTTTTGAGTAAATTTTTTCTATAAGAAAAGAAATTGATGAAGTGAAAGTAGCCATGGAAATTCTTTCTTACCCCAAAGGACAAGGTGGTCTTGGGTAAGAGTTCCAAGATTCCCAGTGGGATTCATTTGAAGAACCCTTCCTCAAGGTGCAGGTGCTTGTTATTCCTAAAGTGTGTACATGAGGTTTGTGTGCGCTACCAAGTCTCCGGGGGCTACCCTATTTGGCTGGTATTAAGTAACAATTTACTTCCCAGCTTTGTGCTCAGTGGCATAGAGCTAATGAATTTTTGTAAAGTACCTGGTAGTTCTCTGTCAGTATTCCTGACATAGCTGCTGGTGAGCATGATTTTATATTCTTCCTGGAAGTGAAACTTAATCTGCTTAAATGTGTAATTTCCCCTCCCAGAGAAGGTCAAAGGCACATTTGTACAATTCATAGGCACATAAAAGGGGCATTCAACACCTCCCTGCCAGCTCATCTGAATGGTCTAATACCTGGTCATTTCCACATCTACTTATGGAAACTGCAGAAATTCATAGCTCTACTGTGTTGCTTGAAGCAATAATTTCATGAAAAATGATAATTATGGTAAAATATTCATATTATCAAATCAGTTAATGTATACTGAAACTGGTAGGAGTAAAAAGTGGCTACTTTTACTGGTCAGAATTAAACATATGCTAAAGCTACTGAAATTAAAGTAGAATCCACAGCAAAACAACGTTCATTCTGTATGCAGATTCTGAGAAAATTCAAAGTATACCTCAGAGTGTTCCCAGGGTTACTTTATTAGATATTTTTCTCTCTTCTAGTATTAACTTTAGTGATAAGATTACTAAGATGACATTTATTGAAGCTCAGTAACTAGTAAACACTTTGCATTTATATCGCTTCCTAACAATTCTGGATTTTTCTTTTATTCACATGTGCATTGTACCTAGTTTTGGGTTTTAATTCTTAAGGGCTTGTAAGGATGCTCTATCTATTTCTGATGAGGAATGAAGAAGCTGAGAGGCTTTGGAATTGGCCCACATTTGCAGGTTATACCCCAGACCACCAGATTTAACATAACTCTAGGCTACTGGCTGTATCCTTCTATTTTGGAGACTGTGGGCACAAGAAAAAATTGTTTTCTCATTTGGTTATATTTCATGTTCTACTTTTTTATTGAAGATTTTTCTACAGCCTGATCTGCCTCCTATGCCTTCTAACACTCCTAGTATTCAACAGTATCACTCATTCTATGCTTCTCTACAGCTCTCTTCCATCCTCCCTGTATATATTATATGACAGTCATCTCTACTTCAGATTGCACTTTTATCCATTTAGTGCACAGCAGTCACTGTGCACTAATGTGTGTGTGTGTGTGAGTGTGTGTGTGTACATACTCCCACACATGCTTGTGTGTGTGTTTGCATATGTGTGTACTTGCGAGTAGGAGTATACCAAGGTGGCTAGACTAGCTGACCAGTGAGGTCAGGGACTCACTTGTCTCTGCCTTCCTAGAACTCTAATTACAAGCCTCTGTCAAAACGCCTAACTTCTTTGACTTGAATTCAAGTCCTTATGCCTGCAAAGGAAATATTTTAATGACTGAGCTATCTCTAGCTGATATCATAACTCAAGAAAAAATTATTCGCTTATGTTATTATTTACTTTATATTACTGTATTATTAGATAGCTTTTTGTGTGTGCATAATTTAGTATATCGTCAGCATGACTGGTATATATTTTATGCTAATACTTAGTAGTAATAGGTCATTAATCTCTCAAACAGTGGATGATTAAATCATTTGCATTGCTGTTCTGTTTGTAACTAAACAGAAGATAGTTTTTAAAATACAATTTCGTAATTGGTACAGTACTGAATGCTGAAGGGGAAGGGATATCCACCTCTGATTTTTGACATTTTAAGAGACCACTATTAGACAGTGAGCGTAGAGGGTTAGAGTGTTTTGTTTCTGCTAAGTAGTATTTCCTGGAGACTTTTTGGAAATTAAAGAAATGGACAATTTCTGTAATCCCTGCTAGATGCAGAGGGGGCTTGTCTGCCTTTATTTTTTAGTATTTTTTAATCAAAACACTCTGGGTCATGAGGAAATGCTAGGTTTGTGGTAGGAAGGTGACAAAATCAGACTTGTACATTCCTTTTTAAAAGATTTCCATTCTTAGTATAGCTGACATTTGTAATGTCATTTGAAGGTTGGTGCCTGGCCAAAAATGCCTGTGAAATAGTTGTGGTTTAGGTTTCAACTATAAAAAAGACAGACAAGTAATATTAATGGAAGAGGTTTATTTATTCCTATGTAGCGTTACCACGCAAACACATACATGTGTCCTGGAGGTATCTGTGTCCATAGGAAGAAATTTTACTAAAGTGAATTATTTAGCTAGAGATCAGTCCATGTGTTTTCCAGTTCTGATCTATGGTAGACAACAGCTACAGGGCAAGCTTTAGTTAAACTAACATTTGTTTAAAAAAAAAAAAAGAGCATGAATTCATTTTCATTACATGGAAATCAGAATTTGGAGTTTGTGTTTCACTTTCCCCATAAACATGCAGTATGTATATACAAGAGTAAATTGTAGAAAACAAAAGTCTTATTCTTACAAAAACTTTTCAGAGAAGAATCTTCCAAAGCATGCTTATGTCATAAAGAGAGATTGGAACACAATATTGTTCAGAAGATGGAGGATGTAGGCAAGGTCTCAGTGGCTGGAAGGCACGAGAACCCTTAGATTGTAGGGTGGATTTGTTTTGGCTATTAGAGATTGTACTGACCATTAGAGTTTTTGTCTTTTTCAAAGCAGAAACATCATTGAAAATAGTAATTTAAAAACTTGCTGTTTTATGGTACCCATTTATCTTGTACTCAGATGTAAAAACATGAGTTTTCTGTTTTCAGGAGTATGGAGGAAAAATGCTTCCTTTTGTAGCAGTTGGGCTCTGTTTTTGTTCTTGAGCTATATAAGTGGAGAGGCCTTTGCATCATGCATTATACCATGCTCAGCCATTTTCATTTTTTTTTTCATTTGAGCATAATTGTTCCTTAGCAAATAATTGCAGTCCAGAATGATTTTTATTGAGCTTGATTGAATTAGGGGTATGTATGAGAATGAGTTGTTTAGTTAATCTATTAGACAGAGAATTGATGAAAACATCAGAAAAGCCGTCATTCATGGGAAATAAATGTTCTTCTGTGTAAGTGGGCATATAGTTACTTTGAGGTTCCTTTTGCACCTAGTTGTAGTGACATTGGGGTACATACATAATTTTGGCATAGAAGGGGATTTTTTGATAATGTGCCTTTGAACACTATGCCTGACATTAACACTAATTGGAGGTCTTGGTAAGAAGTGGCATCTCACCTCTTCTGGTATCACAAGATTTTCAAAACATGCTTCCCTTAGTTCCCAGGGTTGAGCTGTGCCAGAAAGCCATTTAGTTCAGGATATTTTATCAGTTTCCTAGGCTGTCCTTAGGATCATTTTTTTCAGATGCCAAGTCATTTGCTTTGTTAGTGGTAAGAGGTGAATAATGTATATTTAATAGATGAAGTTTCTTGGAGCATATCATTGTTAAAATGTATTAGCTCAGGGTTTGCCAGTGCCCTGGTAGCAGGATCCTGGATGGGGACCAGAGACCATGAAAATGGAAGGGGCGCCTATTGTGTCAGTGGGACCTGACTGTGGGGAGAAGAATTCGGGTGTAATTTGGGGTGAGTAGGAGTGAAAGGAAGGCTGAATAGGATCCAGAAAACACAGATACTTGCTTGCTTAGACAATACTCTACTTAGGCTGTGAACTAAGGGTATATTCGAGTAACCATTGTGTTTGCTTATATGCATGTTGTTTC
>NW_022196894.1:47956441-47959509 GCF_008632895.1 Mastomys coucha | reverse complement strand
TGTGTGTGTGTGTGTGTGTGTGTGTGTGTGTGTGTGTGTGTGTGTGTTGAGTCTGTGTGTGTCAGTGTTTGTGTGTCTGTTCTCCACTTCCAACATGTGGGTCCTAGGGATGGAACTGTGGTCCTCTGACTTGGGACTTTTATGTACTGAGCTATTTTGCTGGCTATATAGTTTTTTTAAAAAAGTATTTTAAAATAATTCAAATATTTTATGAAGAGATTTCTATACCACCGATTTTGTCAGTTTTGGGTACTTCCTTCATTAAACAGATATTTATTTATAAATATTCTTTGTAGTTAGCTTAAACATAACTGGTTTTCTGAGTCACAGCATTCCTCAGTTGCTTGTAGTCCTTTGTCTAGATTTGGGACCCTGTGAGCTTTTCCCTATCTCCGATAGTGTGTGCATCAGTGTTGTTCAGGTCTCATTTAGGCTGCCATGCTGGTGAGACTTAACGGTATAGCCTCTCTGACATACTCTAGGAAACACACTCTCACAACAGACTCTGTTCCTCTGTCTCTCACAATCTTTCCACTCTTTCTTCCACAATGAGCCTTGAGCCCTAGCTGTGGGAACTGCATTGTAGGTGTAGTAGTTGAGAATGGGTATCACAAAGTCAGTTTTCTGCCTTTTGATCAGTTGTGTTTTTCTGTAATGATTTCTTTCACAAAGAGAAGTGTCTTTGATGCAAGGTGAGAACTGCACTTATTTGTGGGTATGAGGAAAAATATTTAGAATGTAGTTAGGAGTTATGACCATATCAATGGGTGAGTCCTGAGACCATCATATATATATATATATATATATATATATATATATATATATATGTATATATATGTAAATATACATTATACAGACTGAGCAGGTGGTATTTGTGTGTTTAGGAATCTCTCTCCCTCTCCCTCTCCCTCTCCCTCTCCTTCCCTCTCTCTCTCTCTCTCTCTCTATTTCTCTCTCTCTCTCTCTCTCTCTCTCTCTCCCATCCCTCCCTGTCTCTGTCTCTGTCTGTCTGTCTGTCTCTCTTTGTGTGTGAGTGTGTGTAAAACAGTAATTAAAGAAAAAGAAGCCATGAATTTGAGAATAGAGCAAGGGGTGATGAATGGGAAGGGGAATAATATACTAAAAATATTATTAAAAATAGAAATATTTTAAAAGTTTTAGCTACATACTTATTTTCAAATATCTGAAGATGACTCAGTAGTATCTGGTGTGAAATAACATGAGATCATTTAATTAATATTTATTAATTTCTCTGCCATTACTTTGGAAAGACCTGGGTGACAACTGAATCATCTATTCCTGAATGAAGGACTCCATTGGATTATAACACGTTTTTGATATTCAACTGAAGAGCCATAGTTTCCATATCCATGTTAACTGATTAGGAAAAAAGCAAAAAAAAAAAAATTTAGTCAAGCCATAAAATAACAATTATTGATGGAGCTGTAAGTCAGTAAGTTAATAACCACAGTGTTACTTTTTAGTTGAGTAAGGATTTATTACTATTGAAGCCAGCTTAAAACTGTCTCTGTGAGACTCAAATAATTCTTAAAAACAATGTGTTTCAGAATATACCTGTACTTTTGTTTTAATCTTATATGTCTCATTTGACTTCATGTACATTTCATTGGTGACTTTGATCAACTTCCATTTTCTTAATTCTTTATACTTAGGAAAGAACGTGTGGTTTTTGTTTTTGTTTTGTTTTGTTTTGTTTTTGTTCCAAGCTTTATGTGTCCCCTCACCTGTTTCCTTGTTTGTTCATTTATATTGCCTTATTTCATTCATTCACTTTTAAATCAGTGAAAAGAAATTAAAGTCAGTAATACAAAATGCTACTTTATCTAGCTGAATTGGGCTAGTCATTTAAAGTAACGTGAATTTAGTATAGATGTCAGATTCACCATTTCCCACCAGAGCAGGCTGTTCGTCTGTAAACCACTTTTTCATTTTAGTCAAATGTGGGGAATTGACTGCCTGTAATTCTGAGTTTAGATAACTTTCCTCTGTGCTGAGTAATTGCAGAGACTGTCTTTTTAGTATTAAAATCAATGATAAACAGTTTGGGCCACTTTCTCTAACAGGCACTGCTTAGCAAGGGGATGTTTTGCCTTGTATCTAGGATGATGCTGGCTTTGTGGGACAGGCCTCATGGCTCTCCTTTTCACCACTGGCCATGTGTCTTTTACAGAATCCTGCTGAGTCACAGAAGCTGGGAGTTCTGATGTTCCACTGAAATCACAATGGGAAGTCTTGACCTGACTGGTAAGAGCTGCTCTGGACATGCATCTCACTTTCTTACCCGGAAGCAGTGAGGCAGTCAAGAACCATGTGCTATCAGAGCTGGTCTCAGCCTGTTCTCATCCGATGGATTCACCTTTCATGTTGATCGGGGAAGTGTGACCCTTGTACAGTTTTTCATGTCAGTGTTTTTGTGTGTAACATTTTAATCTTCATCAAGTAAGTTAAACCTTCTTACAGAATAATGAATTTACACTGTTCAAAGTCTTTCATTTCAGCATTAAATCTCTTAGTAATATTGGTTCAAGACAATCTGTTGAAGTCCTACAGATTTAGAAATCACACACCTAAGATATCTAAGTGGTTACTCTTCCTCAAAGCAGCTTTCTATACAGGGTTAACCTTAGAAAAAAAGATGAATCAGCAGCCATTATTACCTATTAAAAATAATGTACAAGTGTGTGGCTGCATCATGAAAACATTTAAAATACGAAGATCACATAGTGAAGAAAAGATTGGGACGATAAAATAGGAACACATAAATTGTATCATTCTTTGAAACACAATATATCCTTGTTCAAGTTATTTTATGGCAATAATATTTTAAAGTTAGTATTAGTAACAAAGATATCTGGAGTTTCCCCATCTGGGTATGCAAGGTATGATTAGTGATACATGAGTACTGTGTGCTTTATGGATATTTTAATTTTGTAGAAATTAGTGTGAATTAACATGAGAAAATATATTAAATAGTCTAATTACAGATGTAGAGGCTCACAGCCATCCATCGAACTGAGTGCAGGGTCCCCAGTGAAGGAATTAGAGAA